>NW_027185797.1:5083402-5088382 GCF_028583685.1 Petaurus breviceps papuanus | reverse complement strand
CCATCCATCCATCCATCCATCCATTCATCCATCCATCCATCCATCCAACCATCCATCCATCCATCCATCCATTTCTTTCTCTGTCTCTCTCTAATCTATGTATCTATCAATCTATCCTATGTATCTAGCATCATGTATGTATATATCCATCTTACTACCTAGAATCTATGTATCTATATACTGATGTATTAAGTACCCTTTCTATCTACCTACCTCTGTCTATCTCTAATCTATATATATATATGTGTATGTATGTATCCTATGTACCCTGTCTATCTAATCTACCTACCCGCTTTTCTCTCTCATCTATGTATGTATCTATTTTTCCCTCCCCCTTCTCTTTCTTCCTCTCTCCCTCACTTCCCCCACCCTGCCCCCAGAATAGTAGATAGAATAGTAAACTTGATGCTGTGAAAACCTGAATTCACATCCTGCCTCTGACACTCACCTTGCGTATGCATGGCCTATAACCTCTATGACCTTTTCCTCATCCACAAACTGGTAAACAAAGTCATGTTTAGATCATGCATTTTAATGCTAGAATTAACTCGATGGTATCTGCTCTCATATGAAGGTTGTTCATGCCCATCATGCAAAATAGAAACAATAATACCTGTAGGACCTGCTTTCTGGTGATCATGGCAATCTGGTGACAGTGCACAGAAGCACACTGCTGACTCTCAAGTGCCACATGCATGTCAGTGATCCGGGTAACAGAGGCCAAGGCAGCGAGAGAGAAGCGCTCTTACAAATGTTTCCTTCCTAGTAAATTGGTCAGTATGTGATCTGGTGCAAGAGTTAAAAAGTGATTTGACATGCTCTTGAAAATACCCTCTCTTAAGGAGTGCTGGAGGAATTTCCTCTCTTTGTTGAGTGCTGGACAAAGACAAGAATCCATCAGTCCTGTGACTAAGAACAGATGAGATGACCAAGGTCGGAAATTGTGGATAATGGGAGCTACTTTAGCCTGCTACTTCTATGCCTATGGTAGGTCAAGGGGCTCAAAGAATCTAAGTAATCATGGTCTTGAGATATAAGGAAAAGGCACTAGAATGAGCATGACCTTACTCTGGATAAGTGAAGGTGCAGACTCATAATAGGGAGCCACATTTTATAATCCTTTCAATTGCTAATTTGCTCTCTAGGGATCGAGTGGATTATTTTCCCCTAGAATTGTAGTTTGTATACTTTGTATACCACTGCTAATAATTATTGCCTTCCCTGGTGCAATTTAATTTTCAACCCAGATGCCTCTTTTTTTCTTGTTTTCATAAACCTTCCTGTCTTGGCAAATGGATTGCAAAGTGCAGCTAGAGAAGTCAGTTTTACAAGGTACACAGGGTATTCTGAATCCCCCCAGGGTCAGCATCCTTATAGGTACATTAAATACCCCAAACTGCTCTTAATGGGTAGCTGCCATTTCTGTTATGGTAACAAGAAAAAAGTAAAGATAGTCCTCTTTGGCTAGACTCTCATTTGCATTTTCTGACTGAGTTCCCCTTACTCATCCACTCTACTTTCTGGTCAAATTGACCTTTTCCTATTCCCTATAACATAGCATTTTATGTCTGGCCTTGGCATTCAATGTCCCTCCAGGCTTCAAATTATGTCTCTGATCATATCTACCTAGTGAAATCCTAGCTCTCGTTAAGGCTCAGCTTTTTACAGGAAGCCTTTCCTGAGCCCCCTAATTATTAGAGCTCTCTCTCCCCCCTGAAATTACTTTGCATTCACTTTGTATACATTTTTTTATTAATTTATCTGTGTGCGTCTCATTTCTCCCCAGAAGAATGTAAGCTTCTTGAGGGAAAAGACTGTCTCACTTAAAAAAAAACAAACTTTTTCTCCCCCACACTGACCTGGTACATAAGAGGAATTTAATAGATGTTTAGTGAATTGAATAGAATAGAAGAAATTCAGTTTAATTCAACTTAGCAACTATTTATTAAGTTCCAGGCACTGGAGATGGAAAGATTTTAAAAATGAGGCAATTCCTGTTCTCAAGAAGCTTATATTCTACTGAGTCAAGAGGAATTTACAAAGGTAAACTATTTCTGCATGCATGACATCATTAGGGATGGTCTGATATACACCGTGGCATATGTTTTAACAGTGCCTGTGCAAAGAAGACAAACTAGAGCTGTTCTTGGCAGAAGAAACCAACTCTGGAAAATGTGCATCTGGGCCTTGGTGTGTGGTGGGTCTGCAGAAGGAGCTGGGGAGCTCATGGCTGTTGCTTCACTCACCCTCTTGCTTTTAGCTGTATGCCATTTTGTTAGCTGTATCCTTGGGAGCTGAACATTTTCCCTCATCTCCTTCTGTTGCCTGCTTATCAAACCCCAGGAAAGTCAGAGCATGTAGTCCCATGATGTCCTCAGCTCCATCATTCATTCATCTCCCAGCGTTCAGGCATTATGCAGGACTTTTGCATCAGAAGCCTGAGAAAACTCGCTAACTGTGAATGGCATGCCTCCAGATTTCCCACACATGTCTTCTTCTTTTTTTTAAAAACCTCTCTACTAGAAATCAGGCTTGGGATATTTATAGGCACTTGGGGAAAAAGAAAGCTGAGGGGTTAGCTGTTTGGGCCGTCAAGAAAGCTGCCCTGCTAATCAGTGGATGCAGATTTTACACTAAGGTGGAATTATTTGGTTGGTCACTCTATTCAGTGTTTGAGCCTTTGAAAGCCAACAATGTCAGAATGTTATTAACCATTTGGAAGAATGATGCCTATTTAAGGTTAGATCAGGATTTATCTTGAGTACTTGAGATTCAGTGTTAGACTATGGCAGACATTTGGAAGAACTTGCTGAGGAGAATCCTACAACTCTGGCAAAGAATAAAAGAATTTCAGGGCTGGAAGGACTCTCGATGGCCACCTAGTCCAATCCATTGTCAAAAAAGTATCTCTATTACAAAATCCCAAATAAATGGTTATTCCTGCTCTGCTTGAAGACCTCTGACAAGGAACCAGTATCTCTCATTGCACTTTTCAACAGTTCTCATTGTTAGGAAGATTTTCTTGCCATCATGCCTAAATTTGTTGCTTTGTAACGTGTCCATTGTTCTGAGTTCTGCCCACTGTGGCAAAAGAAATCAAGTCTAATCAGACATAGAAATACTCAAACACACCTATCATGTTCCCATCAATCCTCCAGCCTTACCTTCTCTAGGCTAGATCCCACAGTTCTATCAATTAGTGCTCATGTGGCAAGTTCCTGAAGATTCTTCACCTTTCAAGTTGCTCTCTTCTGAGCACTCCAGAGCTTATTGGTCCTTCCTTAATTGTGACACCTAGAGGTGGCCATAATACTCTTTGGAGAGAGTATGCTCTGACCCACTGTCCCATAGTCATGTTGCTAGATCTGCCCCTCGTTGTTCTTGGCAGGGGGTAACCTGAGAAATTTGGAAGTGTTTCTTTTTTACTACCATTGCCTCAATTCCCCACTGGTTTTATTCTCTCCCACCCCTAGTTCCATTTAACTTGCTACATCAATAAGTCTTTACAAAGGGATTTTTTTTGCATTTAATTAAATTTTTTTCTCAATTACATGTAAACAAAAAATTTTAACGTCCAATTTTTAAAATGTGGAATTCCAAATTTTTCTCTCCTTCCCCTCCCTCTCCTTAAGTAGGTAAACGATTTGACATAGATTATAAATGTGCAAGCATACAAAACACTTTCATATTAACCATGTTGTGAAAGAAAATGCAGAACAAAAAAACAAGAATAATAAAGTTTTAAAGAGTATGCTTCAATCTGCGTTCAGACTCCATCAGTTCTCTCTCTGCAGGTGGATAGCATTTTTCATCCTAAGTCCTGTGAAATTGTCTTAGATCATTGTATTGCTGAGAATAGCTAAGTCATTCACAGTTGATCATCATACAATATTGCTGTTACTATGTACAGTGTTTTCCTGGTTCTTCTCAGTTCACTTTGCATATTTATGTCACATTTTTCTGAAAGCATACTGCTTGTTATTTCTTACAGCTCAATAGTATTCTATCGCAATCACATGCCATAACCTGTTCAGTCATCCTCCAATTGATGGGCATACCCTTAGTTTCCAATTCTTTGCCACCATGGAAAGAAGCTGCTGTAAATATTTTTGTAAATATACGTAGTTTTCCTTTTATCTCTTTGGGGTAGAGACCTAATAGTGGTATTTCTGGGTCAAAAGGTATGCACAGTTCTATAGCCCCTTGGGCATAATTCAAATTGTTTTCCAGAATTGTTGCATCAGTTCACAAGTGTACCAAGAGTACATTAGTGTCCCAATTTTTCCACATCCCCTCCAACATTTTACTTTTCTTTTTCTGTCATATAAGCCAATATGATAAGTATCAGGTGGCACCTCTGATAGATACAGATAACTTGAATTTCTTCTTCTGAAAGCTGTCTATTTATATCTTTCAATCATTTATCAATTGGAGAATGACTCATATTCTTGCAAATTCGATTCCGTTCTCTGTATATTTAAAAAATAAGACCTTTACCAAAGAAACTTGCTGTAAAAGTTTTTCCTCAGTTTCCTCCTTCCCTTCTAATCTTGGCTACATTTGTTTTGTTTATACAAAACCTTTTTAATCTGATGTAATAAAAAATTTCTACCATTGACTGAATTCCCCTCTGGTTTTATTCTCTTCCACCCCTTTGGTGCCAGCAAGTAGCACCCTAGTTCCATTTAACTTGCTACATCAATAAGTCTTTATAAAGGGATTTATTTTTTGCATTTAATTAAATTTTTTTTCTAATTAAATGTAAACAAAAAATGTTAACATCCAATTTTTAAAATGTTGAGTTCCAAATTTTTCTCTCTTTCCCCTCCCCTCTCCTTAAGTAGGTAAACAATTTGATATTACATTCTGTAATGCTCTCTCTCTCCCTCTCTCTCTCTCTCTCTCTGTCTCTGTCTCTGTCTCTGTCTCTGTCTCTCTGTCTCTCTGTCTCTGTCTCTCTCTCTCTCTCTCTCTCTCTCT
>NW_027185797.1:5034754-5078402 GCF_028583685.1 Petaurus breviceps papuanus | reverse complement strand
TGTGTGTCTTTCTTTGTCTCTCTCTCTCTCTCAGAAGAGAGCACAATTTGGGCAATCCAAAGTACAATGGCTCACACACATATATAACCTTAGTGACAGTCCTCTGAGATTATCTTGAATTCATACTGCATGTGCCTTGTGTTTTGCATCTTGTTATTTGCATATTGTCTCCTCTATTAGATTGTGAGCTCCTCGAGTGCAGGGACTGTTTTTTTGCCTTTCTTTGTTTCACCCCTGCTTAGCACATGTGGTGCCTGCCACACAGTAGGCATTTAAGAAATTCTTCTTAACTTGACTTGCATATTTCCAATCATAGGTTTGCTGGATAATATCTTTTACTCTAATTCTTATACACAAGTCATTGTTGATAACATGGGGCCACCTACCTATATCCACGATTCCTCTCTCTTTTGTTCTTTGGGTTGCCTGAAATTTCAGGTCTTTAGAGATCATGTAGTTCCATGACTTCCAGTCTATAACACTGTCAGAAGGTGGTGGTAGTTGTGGAGATCAGGGAAGGCATCATATAGAAGGTAGCACTTGAGTTGAGCATTTGAAGGAAACCAGGGATTCTAAGAGGTAGAGGTAAAGAGGAAGTGTGTTCCAGGTATGGGGCACAGCCTGTGCAAAGGTATGGAAATGAGAAGTCATGTATAAAGAAAAACAAGATGGTCAATTTGGCTGCATCAGAATACATAAATAGGAGAAATGTATACCGAGAATAGAAAGGAAGGATGGAACTCGGTCATGAGCAGCTTTATATGCTAAATTAAGCAGTTTATATTTTGTCCTACAGGCAATAAGGGGTCACTGGAGTTATGGATAAAGCAGTATTTTTAATTAAATTCCACAAGCATTTATTGAGGGCCCACTGTGTGTCAGGTCCTGTGCTAAGTGATGAGGATATAAAGGAAACAAAATGGCTTAAATTCTATTCAGGGGATAAGTGCATGCCTAAATAAGTAAAGCAAAGTTGTTTCATGAGGAAGAGAGTACCAATAACTAAGTGTCATAATTAAGTGTCTACTGTGTACCACTCACTGGAGATTTAAAGAAAGGCCAAGAACAGTCTGTTTTCAAGGAGCTCACAGCCTAAAATGGAGAGAGAACATGCAAACAATTATGTAAGAGCAAGCTATATGCACTTGCATATAGGGGGTAGGCACTAAGATTGGGGAGGGCTGGGAAAGGCAGAATGTGGGCCTTCACCTGAAAGAGAATAAGGAGAGGTGTTTGAGCTGTGTTGGGAAGGAAACTAGGGATTCTATTTGAATCAAGCAGAGTTGAAGAGGAGTGAGTGCCCCTCATGGAAAGGAGCTGACCACTTATGCAAAGGTGCAGAGGTCAGAGATGAGTTCAGAAATCAGCTCTCAGGTCAGTTGGACTAGATTCTACATTTCAAAAGAAAAGGTTCATTTTTTATCTTAAAATATACAAGGCATTCTTAGCTCACGAGCTGTACAAAAACAGACTGTAGGCTAGATTTGTTTCTCTGGCTCTAATTTACCATTCCCTGAACTAGAAGGTAGAATGCAAGAAAGGAAGTAATATTAAATAAGATTGAAAAAGTGAGTCAGATTGTGGAGGTCTTTGAAGACCAGGTTATTTTGATGAATTCTCTTCATTAACCATCTCCCTTGAGCAGAAAAAGAACTGGCCCAAGAATGAGGAAACTGACTTCTATCCCTAGCTTTCTGGGTGGCGTTAGATAAAGTATTTCACCTTCCTTGGACTTGGGGAATCTGTATTTATAAAATGAACGGAGTCTGACCTGATGATTCTTATGTCCCTTCAAAATTATGGATTAAGTCCAAGGGACCTGAGAGGCCATCTAGTTCAGCCTCCTCATTTTACAAATGCAGAAACTCCTGCCCAGAAAGGCTCTAGAGAGTGTTCCAGGTCATAGAGACAGAACAAGGATTTGAACCTGCATCTTCTGGCTCTAAATGTAGATTTTCTTTCACTGAACCATGTTGCCTTCTTGCTCTAACATTTTTCCATTCTGTGATATTGCCAAGAACATATAAACGTTGCCTGCAACACATATCTCAAGAGTGATACATTCATATATTATATATCCTTCCTTGGCATGATTGGCAAGACAGATTTTTTTTTAAAAGTCTACATTGAGCACCCTGGACTAAGGCTGTTCCTTTATGTTCCTCTAGGGTAACAATTCTCAAGTGTTAACCTGAAGGATTCTATATGGTCAAATGTAGCAAGTACTTTCCTAATCCCACCCTAAATGAAGTTGATCGTTCCAACTGTGATAATAAACATGACAACAATTTCCTTCTTTTAAAATCCTTTCCTTAAACAAAACTGTGTGTACATTAAGAGATCTCATGCAGGTAAGAATCTGTAGATTTAGAGGCCCTATATCATTGAGGATATTTGCTGCAGCTAATTTTCAGTGTTTGGGGCAAGGGAAGGGAGGGAGACATAGAAGGTCAGCCACACTGTCCCTTTAGAAGAATTTGCCAAATACACGCCTGGCTTAATAGGACAATTGTGTTCATCACCACTGGTAAGTGAAACATTTTGCTGCTCCCCTGGTTGGGAACACAGCAGAAATGCATGCTCAAACTCTTGATAGAAGTCCAACGATGAAGACGACTCATAATATGTGCAACCGGCAACTCCCTTTTCCTGCTCAGCTTCTCACAGATCCTTTCCAATTAATTCCTGATGAACTGTGTTAATTTATGCCTTCAAACTACCCTCTGCACCACGTTCATGCCCTGAATTGTGCTCAGAATAATGAAAAGTTATTTTTTAATAAAAGCTACATTAATCAAATCTGTATGAATGCTGCTGGAGCCTATGAGTCTATTCTGCAAACTAAAGAACCAATGAAAGCATCTTATCTCTCCTCCCTGAAAGGTACATCTAATGCAAGACTCATATACTTTACTCCAGTAAAAAGAAATTGGAAATAGGCTCAAATTAGAGATACTGGAACAAACGGCATAGGGTATTGTAATCAACCAGAAAAATACCTTGGGTCTACAAAGAAAGGGCCACTGACCCAGTTGTCAAGCAACTTATACAATAAGCTTCTGCTGGGAGTGTGGCTCATCTGTCATTATGTAACATCAATATTCTGGAATGTCTTTTCTGCAAGACTCTCATACTCTTCCACAATCATTTAGCCAGCACTGTGCCTATAAAATTAACCTTAGCTATGAGAGAAGAGGACGTTTTTACATTATAGCACTTTCATGGAACTCATTTTTAAAATGAAAGTAACAAGAAAACTGAAGATTTTTATTTTCAGAAAAATCAGGCATTCTCTTTTTAAAATAGTTGCATATTGATGTTTTAGGAGTAATTCTGAAACATTTTAAAGAGTTTTATGTAAAATAACTGTTGTAATAAGAAGTAGGCTGAGGATAGGATTAATTTACTCTGATTTGGCAAGCTTTTGTTAAATTCCAGGCATACTGTGAGGTCCTGGGGCTCTGAAGGCAAAAATGAAAAGTCTTATTTCCAAGGGGCTTCTCTTCTATTGGAGAAGCTTACATTTGATTGAAAGTAAGACTTCAAGGCTACTGATACCTTCCTGCATGTTAGAATCCTATATGCTAGGATCTATTCTCAGGAAACCAAAGCACAGCTATCATCTAGAAAATGAGGGGGTTGGATTAGATGCTATCTTGAAGGCATCTTTTAAAAATTAGTTTATTTTTAGTTTTCAACATTCTCTTCCAGAAGTTTTCAACTTTCTCCCCCTCCCTCCCCACTCCTTCCCTAAGATGGCATGCAATCTGATGTGGGCTCTACTCTTACATTCCTATAAGACACATTTTCGTATCAATCATGTTGCATAGAAGAATTATAATGAATGGGAGAGACCATGAAAAAGAAAAAAAACAAAACAAGAAAGAAAATAGTCTGCTTCACTCTGCATTCTGACTCCATAGTTCTTTCTCTGGATGTGGATGACATGTAAATGCCATCATGAGTCCTTTGGAATTGTTTTAGGTCCTTGAAGGTATCTTTTTGCTCTAAATCCTTGAGGACAAGCTCAGAAGATAGATACGGGGTATGTGTCAATATAGCTGAATGAATACAGAACTGGGAGAATGAGTGGTCACTGACAGATCCATGTCAAATTGAAGGAGGTCTGTAATCAAAAAGTCAAAGATTGAGAGATGGGAGGGACTTGAGAAGTCATCTAATCCAATATTTTTATTTTACAGATGAGAAAACTGAAGCAAAGAATAGTTAAATGATTTGCCCAAGATCACGCAGTCAGTAAGTGACAGAAGTCTCTAGTAGAATACCTTAGGCATCTGTGAATGGTTCTGCATAGTCTTCAGTGATCTGGATAAAGGTGAAGGTAGCATATTCATTGAGTTTGCATTTGACACCAGTCAGAGAGAAGCAGTAAATTCATAGAATGATACTCATGCTAGAATGATCAGTCATATCTAAAGAAATGAAATTTCTGGGGGTGGTTAGGTGGCTCAATGAATAGAGCACTGGCCCTGGAGTCAGGAGGACCTGAGTTCAAATCTGACCTCGGACACTTAACACTTACTAGCTGTGTGAGCTTGGGCAAGTCACTTAACCCCAGTTGCCCTGCCTTCTCCCCTCCAAAAAGACAAAAAAAGAAATGAAATTTCCTAGACATTTGTATTAGGTCTAAAAAAAATCATCTTTCAAAGTACAAGATGAGGGAGACATCCTAGATTAGCCTAGTTCATGTGATAAAGATCTGGAGAGCTCTATGTGAATCCATAGAAAGACATGGCAGTCAAAAATCAGCTAATATCATTCAACATTGCATTAAGATAGGCAGAGTGTCCAAACTAAGGCAGGTCAAGGTCCCACTGTATTCAATGCTACCCAGAGCACATCTCAAGTATTGTGTTCAGCTCTTGGTACAACATTATAGAAGAACATTGAAAATGTGGATAACATCCAGAGGAGGGTGACCAGAATGAGAAAGACACATGAAATTGTGCTATATCTTCTAGTTAACTGAATTGAAACCTGCCTGAATAACTCTACTTTAAGAGTTGGTGTCAGATTGGAAGAAGACATCTAGTAAAATACCCCAAGGACATGTCCTTGACCCTTTCTCAGGCAACAGTTTCTATCAACTACTTGGATGAAAACACAGATGACATGCATGTGAAATTTGCAGATGACAGGAACTTAAGAGAGAGAAAAGCTAACATGCTGGACAGCAGAATATGGGCATAGGGGATCATTTTTTCTTTTTGGAGGGAGGAGGGCAGGGCAGTTGGGGTTAAGTGACTTGCCCAAGGTCACATGGCTAGTAACTGTTAAGTATCTGAGGTCAAATTTTAACTCGGGTCCTCCTAACTCCGGGGTCAGTGCTCTATTCACTGCACCACCTAGATGCCCTGCAAAGGGGATCTTGATGGACCAGAATAATGACTAAAGCCTAATCTTGTGATACTTAGTTGAAATGTACATAAATGTATTGGGATATATTTTGAGTCCCTATACTGTGGCTCAAAAAAAACCAACTGCCCAAGTACAAGATGGTGGAAAAAATAGTTAGACAAGAGTTTAGATGCAAAATATTTGGACATTTTAATAGAATGAAATCAACATGGTATCAAAAAAGGTTAACACTCCTTTAAGACATGTGCATAGAACTATAGTGTTCAGAACGATGGAGGAGAGAGTCACATTATACTTTGCCCTGATCACACCACATTTTGAGCATCACATTCAGGTTTGGATGCCACTTTAGGAAGGACATTGACAAATAAGTACATACAGAGTAGGTTGATTAGAGTGATAAGAGAGACCTGGAAATAATTTTATCCGAGGATTGATAAGAGTAAGAATACCTTGGAGAAGAGGTAACAAGTATTTCAGGGACTGTCATGTGGAATAGAGATTCATTGTGTCTCTTCTTGACCTGTAAAATGGGGATAATAACAGCACCTACCTCATTGGGGTTGTTGTGAGGATAAAATGAGATAATATTTTTTCTTTTGTAAAAATTAATTTATGTATTTTTAGTTTTCATCATTCACTTATATAAACTTTTGAGTTTTCAGTTTTCTCTCCCCTCCCCGAGACGACATGCAATCTGATATAGGCTCTACATATACATTCATATTAAACATATTTTCACATTAGGCATGTTGTAAAGAAGCATTAGAACCCATGGGAGGAACCACAAGAAAGAAGAAACAAAAAAAAAAGAAAAAAAGAGATCAAATAGTCTGCTTTGATCTTCATTCAGACTCCATAGTTCTTTCTCTGGATGTAGACAGCATTTTCCATCGTGAGTCTTTTGGAATTGTCTTAGATCCTTGCACTGCTGAGAAGAGTCAAATCTATGAAAGTTAGTAATCATACAATGTATCTGTGACTGTATGTAATAATGTTCTCTTGCTTCTGCTCACCTCATTCAGCATCAGTTTATATAAATTTTCCCAGGTTCTTCTGAAGTCTGCCTGCTCATCATTTCTTATAGCCCAGTAGTATTCAATTACATTCATATACCACAGTTTTTTCAGCCATTCCCTAGCTGATGGGCATCCCCTCAATTTCCAATTCTTGCCCACCACAAAAAGAGGTACCATAAATATTTTTGTACATGTGGGTCCTTTTCCATTTTTATGATCTCTTTGAGATATAGCCCTAGAAGTGGTATTGTTGGGTCAAAGGGTATGCACATTTCTATAGCCCTTTGGAGATAGTTCCAAATTGCCTTCCAAAATGGTTGGATCAGTTCACAACTCCACCAACAATGCCTTAGTGATCTAATATAAAATAAAATAATATTTATAAAGCACTTTGCAAACCCTAAAATGAAGTATAAATGCTACTTATCATCTGTATCATTGTAATAATCAGCATGATCATGATTAGCCTTAGATGATAGAATTAAAACAATAACTAAAAGTTGCTGAGAGGCAGTTTTTAGCTCAATGTATGGAATAACTGCCTGACAATTAAAGCTGTCCAAAAGTAGAATCAAGTACCTCTGGAGGAGATGAATTCCCCATTACTGAAGGTTTTCAAATGGAAGCTGAGTGACCACTTATCAGGGTTATTGCTGAAGGCCTCCCTATTTGATCTGAGTGCCACTAGACGACCTTGGAGGTCCCTTCTAACCCTACAATTCTGTGATTTTCCATTTCTTTTTCTTGTGAAAGTAGCCAAGCAGCTTTGGAAATAATGAAAACTCACAACAACTGCAGGATGGGTAGCTATTAATACCCCCATTTGATGAATGGGTAAGTGGAAGGAGAGAGGTCAATTGTATTATTCAGTCATAGGGGCAAGTCATTGCCAGAGCTGAGAACTGAATTTCATTGTTCTCTTTCTTTACCCTTATTCTCATCCCTTGACTCCTGTACTCCTTATGGTTTCATTTGTCCTTTTTACAGAGGGAAAGGTTGTTTTAGAAAGGTGTCCTCAAATGAAAGAATTCACACATCTTTCCTGACTCCAGTATACATCTTTGAAATTGCTTTTTTCTCTCACAGATGAGGAAATGAATGGCATATTTGGTCTGCCTAGGGAAGAGCAGGTAATAGTTTCAAATAAAACTCTTGCCTAAAGAGAGTACCTTTCATCCTAGAATCTTCCAGGAAGAAACTGTGCTTGTATGGGGCCCTACAGAAAATTTGCAATGAATTTTTCAGGAGGGATAGAAGAAGTGATGCAGAGAGGTCATGTAGATCAGAGGTTGCAGCTTAGCCAGTGCCATGGGTCATAAACATCCAAAGCTATTTGGGGGCAATCATCCTTTTAACCATTGTTCTGGATCCATTTACGTCTGCATGTGTTCCTTAGACATTTATCAAGGACATATAATATACTGAATCAGGCTGCTCCGGGAAATTGTCCAATCACTTTTCCTAAAAAGGTCAAATGTACAACTATGCTTCTGGGTGGGTAAAGGAGTCATACTGTAAGGAGGAGGAAGATGAATTAATTTAGGGGTCAGTAACCATTTGGGGGGGGGGATAAAAAAAGCCTTGGAAATAAGCATCCTTTGTCTTTCCCTTGCTTACTTTTCTGGGTCTAGTGAAAGTCCTAAAAATGATAGTCAAGGAGTGTGACAATATTGGGCATACCAGTCCCTACTGTGAGATTCTCCACTAACTCCACAAATACCCGATTTTTAAGGTATTCATGGAGTTGTGGCAAAGCTTGGGCTTTACCAGAAGCCATTCTTCAAATGTCTAGATTCAGTAGTGTTACCAAATTCAGTATTGTTAAGTGACAACTGGGTGGTAGGGTCTAGAGTTAGCAGTGAAAAGCCCAGAAAAATTGATATTAACACAGGTATTGAATAATATGTGTTTACTAAATATCTAAAAATACTTTTGAGTTCTCCCTCAAAAATGTAATAGAGTATTATATCTGGCTAGAATATTTTGCTGAGGGGAAGAATGAGTCTCATAATCAAAAGGGTTGGCCATAGAAACTCATAAAACCAAACTGTAGAGGGTATATTATTTGTGTCAGTAGAGGGGTTCCCACATTGGTTAAACTGCAGATCTTCATAAGTATTGGAGTATAGAAGAGGAGCCAACAAAAAAAAGGTCAGCCCCAAACAATCAAATGCCATATCCTTTAAGAATTCTTTTGCCTCCAAGCCTGTCCCCACAAAAAGGCATCAATGTTTAAGAAAAGAAAGACATTTGGAATTCTCTTTATTTTACCTGGATTGGGTTCTGTTCTTCCCCAGAAGGAAGGACTGTTACATTTTAACCCCTGGAAATCCTTTTCATGGAGATATTCCAGAAGACATTTAAAAATAACCATTTTTAGATGAACCTTGGGAATCCCAATAGGTAACTAGCTGGCATAGTCAGTAGAGGACTGACTCAGAGTCAGAAAGACCTGAATTCAAATCCATCCTCAGCACTTACTGGCTGTGTGACTGAGCAATCTGCTTAATAGCCCTCAGTCTCACCCATTTGTAAAATGGGTGTTCTATTAGCACCTACTTCCCAAGGCTGTGTAAGGATCATATGAGTAAACATATGTAAAGCCCTTTGTGAGCCTTAAAGTTACGTGTAAATACTAGTAATTATTATTAGAAAAAAACCTGTCAAACATTTAACTGAAAATTATATTAAAATATACACTTAAGTATCTAAGTGATGTTGTCATCTTGTAGCAGTATCAGAGGATGATAGCCTGTCTGAGTCAGGAGGGACATGATTGGACATTAATCCAACTTGTGCATGAACAGGGCCTCTTTCTCTAACCTCCCCTCTTAAGTGATCCCCCAGCTTTTGCTTGGAGACCTCCATGAGGGAGAATTCCCTAACTCTTGAGACACTCATTTCCACTTAGAGATAATGCTGATTATTAGGATAGCAAATCTATAACTTCTGCAGTGAATCAATAAGCATTTATTAAGAACTCACAATGTACCAAGAACTGTGCTAAGTGCTGAGGGATACAAAGACAGGACCCTGCCCTCGAGGGCTTACAATCAAATGGGAGAGACAACATGTCAATAGCTTGGTGGAAGGTAATCTCATGGGAAAAGAGCTGGCATGGGGGCGGGGCTGCAGACAAGGGTGGGGGTGGGATCTGAGCTGAGTGAGCAGGAAAGGGGGAGCCTTCCAGGCCTGGGGGACAGTCAGATGCCAGGTCCCTGGTTCCACCCTCAGGAGTCATGCAGAACAAGCCTGCTCTGTCCAGAACAGCTTTTCCAGTCCCTGCTCTCCATCCCTTTCCCATCCTGGGGTGTCTGATTGTACAAAGTGCTTCAGCACACACTTTGTAAAAGATGGTCCTCATTCTTGTCCTTGGGTACACTGCCTCTTCGGCAATGCATGATTTCACGTAGGTCTTTAAGGACAACTTTCCTGAGGAGATTATATGTTATTTTCTCCATCATATTCAAATGATAAGCCCCTATGATTTAAGCTAATCAGTAACCTAACAATTCTGGTGTTTATTATTTTTAAAGCTCAAGACAACCAAATGCCAGACAAGGTGACCTAGTTAAATTGCTTCTTATTTTAACCACTGGGTTCTGAACTGTACGTTATAAGCTGTTCCCATTCCCCGAGCCCAGTTTTTTCATTAGTTAATATGTGGGGAGGGGCAGCTAGGTGGTACAGTGGATAGAGTGCCAGGCTTAGAATCAGGAAGACTCATCTTCCTGAATTAAAATCTGGCCTCAGACAGTGACCTTGGGCAAGTCACACTTGTCTTCTTCTTTTTTAATCTCTCTACTAGAAATCAGTGGCTTTTGGACCCATGGGTTAAAAAATTAAGTACACAATGGGAACAGACATAGCTAGGCCGCCAGTGCCTGGCACATAATAGGAGCTTAATAAACCTTTGTTGAATTGAATTGTTGCCCCCATCATTCAACAAGGTCATGGAAGGAGAATATGTTCCTTAGGAAGGACGGGTTTCCTGAATTCTGACATGGAAGCAGGGCTCACATCCAGGGATAAAGATGCCAAGGTTATCCACTACATCCTGGGTTATCGCCAGTCATTCTGACTTTCATCTTGTCACTGGCCTTTGAGGAATCTGGAAGAGAGAGTGAGGCTGAGGACTTTGTGCAGCTCTGCCTCACTTCAATCTAATTCTCACACAAGTCAAGACATTACTCCATGATGTCATTGGTCCTCTTTGAAACTGATGGACAAGCAACAACAAGTGTTCTACAGCAATCTGATTTCATAGAAATATAGATTTAAAGATGCAGCCTTGGAGGTCATCCAAGTCCATTCCCTCAATTTACATATGAGGACATTAAGGCTCAGAGAAATTGTGACTTGTCCAGGGTCACACAGCCACTAGTAGAACTTGAACCCAGGTCCTCCTGACTCCAAGGTCAGGCTTCCACCTCAGCAGATGAAAAAGAAATAAGAGGAAGATACTCTGTGTGGGACGTGTGTCAGTGGACAGTCAGTGCCTAGCTCTGTTTTCTTCCCATGGTGATGGGAACCCAGCCCAAGAGCAATGACTACACAGGCTACATTCTCTTTCCTTCACACTTTTATTGGGAAGAAGCTATTTTCCATCTCCCAAAGGAAATCCCGGCTCCCTCCACAACTGCCCAACAGGAAAGCTAAACTCTCCACAGTCTCAGCCTGCTTCTAATTCCAGGTGGAAGACAATGAGACCCTGAAGTGTGGGAAATGAAGGATCACGATGGAGAATGAACTCCTCAAGCATTTTGGCAATTTCTCAGTAAACTCCAGCTATCTGAAGCTGTGTTCACTTTGGAAACCCCAGAAGGACCAGAGAGGGAAGCTGGCCTTTGGGAATCTCACTTTGGTGGCAGGGTGGAGGTTAGATTGGCACCTGATCACCTCGGCGGTGTGAGTGCATTAGGAAGGAGAAGGAGAAGGAGAAGGAGAAAGAGAAGAAGGAGAAGAAGGAGAAAGAGAAGAAGGAGAAGGAGAAGGAGGAGAAGGAGAAAGAGGAGAAGAAGGAGAAGGAGAAGAAAGAGGAGAAAAGGGGAAGTAGTAGGAGGAGGAAGATGGAGAGGAGGAGAAGAAGGAAGAAGAGGAGGAGGAAGAGGAGGAAGAAGGAGGAGAAGACAATGATGATGAAGGATGAGGAGGTGGAGGGACGGCCATTAGCTCGACAGCTGAGCTCACTGTGTAAAGAGAAGTAGTTACCATTTCTTGCCTCATCCAAAGCCTCTGACTCCCAAGTGACACCTTCTGCAGCCTTAGGCTGACTGAGAATGTGAGGGCTGAATTGGAAGCTGACTTCAGTGTCTGAGAATCAGGAACTCTGGGTCCCATCTAGAGGTTTAGTCCCTATATCCAAAGCCAAAGACTTATTGAGAAATAGGGACAGATTGGGAGCATGATGGTGACAAAATGAATTGGAGGGGGGGACAAATGAGTTGTAAGGAGTGATCACAGATGTTTCCTGCTCTAACTGAGGGTCTGGAAGGTGAGCCGAGGGGACAAGGTGAGGAAGGAAGTGAATGTGCTATTGGTGGGAAAAATGAGCTCTTGTTCATCCTAGGAAAAGGAAATGACACGACATGGTACTCACTGAAGAGCAAGGAGTCAGAAGTCAAAGAATTCAGAAAAACTGGTAGTTAAATGCCCTGACATTTAGTCCTGGGTCTACCACTAACTCTGGAACTTTCTCTTGAGTTTCTGTTTCCTCATCTGTAAAATGATAACAAGAACACTAGTTCCTAAATAGCATGAAAAGGTTTGCAAAGTGCTTTACATGTTATCTTAGTTTGATCTACCCAACAATCCTATAAAAATGGTGCTATTAGGAGAAAAGTTAAGTGACTGACCCAGGGTCACAGCTAATAAGTTTCTGAGGTAGGATTTGAATTCAAGTCTTTTTTTTCTCTGAGTCCAACACTCTATTCACTATGTCACCTAACTGCTTCTACCTAGAGCTGTAACTCGGCTGGGGCAATTGAGGCTTTGCCACTGGGTACTGAAATATAGAAGGTTCTCAGAGCAGTTAAAGTTTTTCAGCAAGAATAATTCATTAAAATAAGAAGCTATACAAAATTACAGCCCAATGTCCTTCCCTTTAATAATAATAGCTAGCATTTATATAATTTGCAAAGCACTTGACATCTCATTTGATAATCAAAACAACCCTGGGTGGTAGATGCTATTATTATCCTTCTTTTACAGATGGGGAAACTGAGGCTTAGAGGAGCTATGTGACTTGCCCAGGGTCATATATTTAGTCAATGTCTAAGGCAGGATTTGAACTCCAAGTTCAGCACACTAACCACTATCCCACCTAGCTGCCCCTACCCCTTTCTCTAGGCAGGAACACTGAAGGTATGTTCCATTTCACTGGTCCTTGGCCTGACTCTTTTCATACTTCCCCTGTACCCATCATAGGGTTGCTGTCTGAATGGAACCAGATGACTTGCTGAGAGCAGTTTATGGCCATAAGGCACCATCTCAGTGGTAGCTGTTATCTCTGAAAGTAGAGGACTGGGCTGGGGCTAAGACCCTCAGCTTCTAAAATGGGCAGAGATCCCTCCATGTGGGGCCCTGCAGAATACCTTCTGCTCCCCTCTCCCCTTTCTTTCAAAGCTCTGGGGACTTACCTTTGGCAGGGATGGGGGAAGGCAATCTTTCCCAGCCCTGAGGGCTGTTTGTTTTTTATATCCCAGCCCAAGTCCCCAGGGCCCTATTACCTCTCTACTTTGTCGTCTGCCACAGATGATTGAGATTGGGAGAGGTGGGGGGGGGGCTGCCATTCAGAGTTCAAAGCCGAGACAAGCCCGGTCTTTCTTCTCATTGCCTCCCCTCCCCAGCTTCTTCGTTTGTCAGCAGAGATGGCAGTTTGGTCAGACTGGCTTTTGTTGATCTCCTGTATTTCCACTACACAGTTTAATCTTCAGAGCTCAAGCTCTGATGGCCTAGCTCTCATCTTTAGGCCTGGGATCATGGGGTGTGGGAGGCAACCCAGTTACTTGGCATTTATTTTGAAGTTATCAGTATTTCAACAATGTAATGCCTATGTGTTCAGAAAATGCAGGTCCCTCTTTTCTCTGTAAAGCTGTCAGGGTCTCTGGAGTGAATGATCATTATCCTTCCCAGACTGCCTGACAATGTATGTCAGTTATTTATAACTGGAAATTAGAATTATTAAGAAGAATAGAAGAATGAGTTGTGTAATCTTAGCTAAGATCACTTAGCTGAGCCTCCATTTCCTTCTTTGTAAAATGAGGAATTGTACTAGATAAGTTCTAAAGTCCTTTGCAGGTCTAAATCACATACTCCCATGAAGTTCACTAACTAGCTGTATGACCTTAGATAAGTAATTTCATCTCTAGGCCTCAGTTTTCTCATCTGTAAAACTGGTGGTGTGAGTCTAAAAGATCTCTTGCATCCTATCCCACCTAAAATCATAAGAAACACCATGGAAAATTCCTTTTATTTATAGAATCTAAGAATTAGAAGGAGAACCTGGAAGCTAGCTGTGCCACAGCTAGCTAGGGGGCACAGGAGATAGACTGTTCTTGGATTGAGGAAGCTCTAAATTCAAATCTGGCTCAGAAACTAATCTGGGTAATCCTCACCCAGTCATTCAGCCTCTCTGCACCTCATTTTCCTTATCTGTAAGTGGAGAAGAGGAGTTAAGAAGCCTCTTGATGGGGGTAAAAGAGGAGAGTGTGAAAACGGGCTTGAAATTTAACATAAAAAAACCCCAAGATCTTGGTAACTGGTCCCACCCATCATGCCCTGGTAAACTGTTATTTGTCCTTCATTCTTGAAGAGGACCATGACATCAAGAGGGTGATGCCATGACTTGCAAGTGAATCGGATTTAAGTGAGAGGGGGCTGTGCAAAGTCACCAACCTCACTTTCTCCTTTAGAGTCATCTGGGTCCAGTGACAAGCTATAGATCGGGACAATTGGAGATGGCCCCAGATGAGCTAGGTAAGAAAAGAGGCAAAGAATAGCCTCTCTTACCTAGTCAAAAAGGCAAAAAACGAAGTAAATCTGGGAGGGGGAGACCCTCAGGGAGAAGAAATGAAAGCAGTGTCAGATTTTATATTCTTGGGTTCAAAGGTTACTGAAGATGTTAACTGCAGCCATGACATTAAAAGATGCTTGCTCCTTGGAATGAAAGCTATGGCAAATCTGGACAGCATGCCAAAAGCAGACATTACCTTGCTAGCGAAGGTCTATAGAGCCAAAGTTATGGTTTTTCCAGGAGGAATGGATGGTTGTGAGAGTTGGATTAGAAGGAAGGCTGAGCACCACAGAACCGAGGATTCTGGATTGTGGTGCTGAAGACTTTTGAGAGTCCCTTGGGCAGCAAGGAGATCAAATCAATTCATACTTAAGGAAATTAATTCAGGCTCTGCAGTGGAAGGTCAAATACTGAAGCCACATAATGAGAAGACACTACTCATTGGAAAAGACCCCAATGTTGGGAAAGATAGAAGCCGAAAGGAAAAGGGAATGGCAGAGGATGGGATGGATAGAGTGTCTTTCCAAGAAACAACAAGCATGAGACTCTGCGAGATAGTGGAGGACAGAAGGGCCTGGCATGCTGTGGTCCATGGGGTCACGAAGAGTCACATTCAACTGAACAGCAACAATAAAAAATGATGATAGTAACAGTACCTAGTATGCAGGATTTTGAGGATAAAATGAGATAATATTTGTAAATTACAATGTAAGCCTTTAAAAACTACATAAATGCTGTTATTGTTGTTGTTGTTATTCACAGAAGTCATTGGAAATACAACAAGTTGGTAGGGGCTTGATGTGGCCACACAGGACCTGAATCTGGGAGTGTGGTGGCAGGCTCTTCCCTGATATGACCCTGCACCCATTCCCTGTGGCAGGGTCCTAAGGAGTGACCTAGTGTCCTAGGGTGGTGGGGTATCTCTGTTTTCACCTCACAGGTGTTTTCATCCACCCCTGCCCCTCCCAGTGGAGTCACTACGCTTGACCTAATTTGGTGTGCATCTTGGGTACCACAATTCCTAACCCTCTGACTCACCCCCTTCTACTACCACCTAGTTCCTTTTGAAAGCTGCAAGCAGGCAAGAGGCAGCACAGTGATAAGGGCACTGAGCAAGAAGACCTAGGTTAGAATACCACTTAGGATGCCTACTACTGGAGTGACCTTAGAGAAGTCACTTAACTTTACTGGGCCTCAGTTTTCTAGTCTATGAAATGAGAGGATTGAACTAGATGGTCTCTGAGTTCTTTTCCAGCTGTGGTCTAGGATCCTATGAATTGGTCAAGAGTAATAAGCATTATGGCAGCTGGGTGGCATAGTGATTAGAGTGTCAGGTCTGGAGTCAGGAAGACTCATCTTCCTGAGTTCAAATCTGGCCTCAGACTTACTAGCTGTGTGACCCTAGGCAAGTCATTTCACCCTGTTTGCCTCAGTTTCCTCATCTGTCAAATGAACTAGAGAGGGAAATAGCAAATCGCTCTAGTATCTCTACCAAGAAAACCCGAAATGGGGTCACAGAGAATCAGACACCACTGAACAACTCAACAACAAAAAACATGTTGAGTTCTCCCAAAGACAAAGGTTTTAATGAAGACTAAACTACAAGAGAAAAAAAAAATAAAGTCAGATCCCATTAACTTCTGTTCCACCCCCTGCTTGATCTTTTAATCCATGTGGACGTGATCTAGTAGTTTTTAGAGATGGTTGATTCCCCTCCCCCATGCCACCACCCTAATGGGAGGAAACTGGTTCGCCAAAGAGGATATCAGAGTAACCAGTTTAAGGTTCCCAGCACGAGTGTGGAGCCAGGAACTGGACTTGAAGCCCTCTGGCCCCAGGTCCTAGTTCATGTGCTGCAACATACTATTTGTGTGCAAGTTACTTGGTCTTTCTAGAGTTTGGTTTCCAGTTCTGTTAAATGCGAGAGAGAGTTAGATGAGCACATGTCTGAGGTCCCTTCCAGGGCCAGCTAAGTTAATTAAGATAATGATGATTTTAGGAGCCAGCATTTCTAGAGCCCCTTAAGGCTTACGGAGTGTTTCTTCAAAGCGACTCCGGGAGGGATATGCTAATAGTATCTCCATTTTACAGATGAGAAACATCTTGTTTTATCCATACTGTAGGCTCTAGGGAAACTTGAGAAGGGAACATTGACCTTGAGCACCAGAGTAGAGCCTAGGGGTCCTTAACTTTTGGGGATCATGCACCACTCTGGCAGTCTAGGGAATAAGTGGTGGTGATGGTGACAGCATTTCTATGACTCTGTGAACTTTACAAATATCCTCACAAAAACCCTGGGAGGCAGGTGCTATTATTGGCTCCATTTTCGAGATGAGGAATCCTTTTAGGGTTCTCTGACTCTGATATTAAAGCTCACACCAATGTCATGCCAGTGACCAACATCTTCTCTCACGTATCGGCAAGTCCTTGAGTGAGTTAAACCCCCAGTCTCTTCTAGTTGTGCACATAAACAAGGTCATGCAGAGATGAGGTCACTTTTACTCCTTGTCTCTTGAGAGCGTGGAAGCCTGCCCTTGTAGGACGCCATTTATTCTCTTCTTTTTGGGCTTATTTTAGAGAATGTTAATAAAAATAAAGCCAATAAAAGCAAATGATGGTGATTAATGCTAATAAAGGGAACAGGCAGATTGGAGGGCACATCTGTTCACCATGACTTTTTGAGTGGCTGGCTGGGGTTTTATTATTGGTAAAGCAGGAGGCAGCAGAATCGGGTTCATTACCAGTTGCTGGTCTACGTCAGAACCTGTAGCTATGCACATGGCTTCTGTTCAGACACCTTTTGTCAGCTCTCCAATGGCTCCAGTTTTGTAACTGCAAACTCTTTCTAGGTGTTTAAAATGACTGCTTTTTGTAATTGAATAAAAGTATTTGGATATTCAGGGCAACTTTAACAGCAGACATAATGATTTCAATTATATGGGTCTTGTCCTGTTCCCAATTGGTTTTGATGTCTTTTGCCCAGATCTCTATATTTTGAAAGCTTTTTGTTCCATATAATTTGGAGATTTGGGGTATGTGCTATGGTGTCAGCTATCAAAGCATCATTTTGACATGTTAATGGATTAGAGTCATATCTGAGTAGTTGTGGGCACTGGTTTTGTCTGTGATGCTGCTGCAGTCTCAGTGCAGTTTATTTGTTGAATTTGCAAGGTTGGATGGACTGGTTCAATAGGTAGGAAAGTATGCACAAGAATTATGCAGGATGAAAAGGAATGCATTGGTTCTGATCTGTATCACTGGAAAGAATGCCCACATCAGTGAGCTCACAGATCCATTGAATTATCCAAGTTCGACTGTCAGTTGCTTTGCTTTGGGTGATGGAGTAGGTTTTTCTTCCCTTCTACCATTGGTGACAGCTTATCAGTCTAGTGCACTTTCCAAGGAGACCCAGAGGAAAATCTAAGGCAGATATCCTTTACCATGAATGTATCCTAGATTTAAGGGGCTAGAGAGGTGATCAGCCTGTCCTGATCACTAGTAAATACCTTCTAAATAAGTAGCTATGTGGTAAAACAGGGTGAAAACATCGTCCAACATACAAATGATGTATTAAAGTGGGTTTTATTGAAGGCTGTGGTATAGCTGATTGAAACTAAGATCGACAATGAGAACACATCCCCTATAAGCATAACATGCCCTCCCTTCACACCCTCCTGCTGCCAGAGCCTCCAGAAGAGAGACATTCTTCCAGGCTTGTAGAATTTCCAGTTGCATGTTACCCTTTGACATATTGACATACTAACATGAGATACTGTTTAAAGCTCAAAGGACACATCTTCAGCATCAGTGCAATTTGTGATTTGGTTCTTCTAGCGTGGAAGAAAAAGCCTCATTTCTGACATGTAACTTATAAGTCTTCCTTTTAATATATAGCTTGGAGGGTTTGGGGCATCAGTGGAGCAGCTAGGTAGTATAGTGAAAAGAGCCCTGGGCCTGTAATCAGGAGGAATACAATCTTTCAAATACAATCTCAGATGCTTACTGGCTGTGTGACCCTGGGCAAGTCATTTAACAGCCTTTTGCCTCAGTTTCCTCATCTGTAAAATGGGAATGAAAATAATCGCACCTACCTCCCAAGATTGTTATAAGGACCGTATGAGATAATAATTGTAAAGGACTTAGCACAATGCTTGGCACACAGTAGGTAAATAAATGTTAGTTATTATGTCAGGATTCAGGTGACTAGTCTTTCTGATCTCATAATTCAACTTTTGGGCTGCTTAGCCTTCAGTACATATTCAACAGCCTTGGGCAAAGCTTCACAAGTGGCTCTTATCTGGTGATGGCATGAGAAGCCTGCATTGTGTACTTTCTCATAACTGTCCCAGGAATGACCTTGAAGAAGGCTGCTGTCAGTTTCCAATGGGGAGCGACTATGGGGCCAGGGAGGACAGGAGACAATTGAAGCTTCTGTTGAACAGGAAAAACCTACTGAACTTTTAACAAAGAAACTAAGAAGTTTTTTTTTTTTAAGCAATCGGGGTTAAGTAACTTGCTCAAGGTTACACGGCCAGTTATGAAACTAAGAAGTTTTAAGAGGCTACAATATACTCCATGGAAAAATATTAACAAGCTAGCAAAGAGATTACAATAAACTATGCTTTATGTCAGAAGAAATGTCAGCATTTCTTCTACCGGGGAGGGAAATCTCCTCAAATGGGAGTTACCCTGGTGGTTTCAGAATACAATAAGCAATAAAGGGACCCAATACTGCACTGAGGCTTGGTTCAGCACACAATCTTACTGCAAAAGCATGGATCCAGGCATCATCAGTGGCCCATCGTATTGTGAGGCCAACATAGAAGTCACATCATACACTGACCAAGAAGAAAGAGCACCTAGAAAATGGAGTCATGTTAAAGAGAGTGACTTGGGTGAATGACTGGATCCAATGAGGGGTCTTTAAAATTTGACATCAACTTGGAAGGCAGTAGAGTGCTGTACCTGCGCTGTCCAACACTTTGTATCAGTGAATTGCTTAAAGCCCTAGAAGGAAATTTTGAAGAGATCAGAAGTCAGGCCATATGTAAACAGATCGGAAGACAGAATCAGGACCCATTAAAAGACCTCACAGTCTAGAACTTGGAGCTAAATCTAATGAGATTATATTTAATGGGGAGTCGTATGAAGAGTTACATGAGTTAAAAAATTAAGACTACGATGGGAAAAGACATAGGCTGGTTAGTTTGAAGAAAATCTTTGGATTTTGGCAAACTAAAAGTTCAATGTAGATCAGCAGGATTCATTGGGAGGAGTGACATCCAGGACCAGGGAGATGATAGTCTTGTTATAATCAGATCACACCTGAAGGGTCAGATTCAGTTCTGGGCACCACAATTGAGGATGGACGTTAATAAACTGGACACCATAAGGAAGAGTATGAGAAGGATGGTAAAGGGCTTTGAGATCATGTGAGGAATCCTTAAAAGAGGAACCAGGGATGCCTTTATTGGAGGAGAAAAGGCTTAGGGGATATTATTATAATTGTCAAGTATCTGAAGGGCTTTTTTTGGTGGGGGGCCTTGGCCCTAGGGGGAAGAATAAGAATAATAGCTAGAGTTTACAAGGACAAATATCAGCCTGATCAAGGGAGAGCCATCCAGAAGATGGAGTCTTCAAGCATAGGCTTGTATACTGCCAATTCTGTTTTGGTTATAAGATAGACAGATGACCAGTTCAGAGATTCTGTGATCTTGTCAGAGCTGTTCAAACAGAGTGGTATCCTGGAGATCCTGGGCAAAGCAAGGATTGTCCTGGGATATCTCAAGAAGTTGGAGGAAGTTCATAGCAAGGTCTATCCATTCTATGTTTAATAGAAGAGAAGCTATCAATAAGAATTTGAGGAACTAGAATTTGGAAGTGGTACCCTATAAGGGACAGAGGGAAGAAGACAGAGAAAGGGGTGTGGAGGGTGGGGAGGAAGGATTGCAGTTTAATTTTCCCCAAAGAATCACAGAATTCTGAAATGAATGACAAAGAAGCGTGACTCTGTATGCCAAGGCTTAGAACAAAAGGAACATCACTAAATGTGCATGTGTGTCTTCTCAGTAAGCCCGACCACAAGATGTATGGCTGCTGGAGAAAAAAGGAAGAAGGTTTGGAGTTTTTTTACCCTCCAAGCAATGGAATTGCAGAATGGTGGATGTTTTGGGTATGGCAGCGCTCACACATGGAGGCCCTTTATCCAACCCTCCCTCCTCCAACATATCTGAACCTTTCAGACCATTAGGCACACTGTAGTGGGACTGAGCTTTGTAAACCTGGTCTTCTTGTAGAATTCCCCAAGAATACACACCATTCCTTACTATTCTAGTCACCCACAGGGTCATTTCCATTCTATCCTGGGAAATGCTGTTAAACAGTCAGTTTCAGAAGCTTTTTGATCTGTCAAGGGCCCTCTAAGACTCTGAAAGGCCATTGAAGGGGAAGTTGGGGGGGGGAGAGAATACTCCACAGATGACAGCCCAGCAGAGAGGCCTTTCAGAGAAGGTTCTACAGACTGACAATTGCAGCTAGCCCTTTGAGCTGATTATGAGGGCTGGCATAAGCTCCGAAGTTTACAGCTTCTGAAATAGACAGCTTGATTTCCCACAGAGACATTCAGAGTGCAGGTGAAGTTTTAGAGCTCAGGTCTAACTCCCTACATCCCACCAGAGAAATCATCCCCAGCAGAGAGAAATTGTTCACAACATTCCCATGTATAGAATCTAATTGCAGCATTTTCCCTTTGTCACCCTGAAGGATCATGTATGTTGGCTAGGCTGGAGTGGATGACGGAATCAGAGCTTAAACACAAAGGCTGCTCAGCCAATTTGACAAGCTCTTCCTTCATCATGTTACTCAGTAGGGCATTATGCCCTCGTTCTCACAGCATTCCCTTGATGCTGCCCTATTTACTAATCTTAATGACTCAGGCTTCTTTTGCCTAAATGCATGCTTCATATGAAAGGGCCCACTGACACAGCCTTGAGCCCAGCTCTGCTGGTGGCTCTGAGGTTCTGGGGAGTGGGTGGGGCATCACCAGGTTGGGAGTTGGGGTCTTCCCACCAAAGGTCAATCCACATGAGCACAGGAACCGTTGGTTCCCAGCAGGCAGCAACTCTTATTCATGCCCTCCCACGTGGCATAATGCTACTCAAAGTGCCGTAGAATTAACAGAGCAGCTGTGTGCATACACGATGAGTGACAAGTCAAATTTCACCAAAGCCAACACGTGAATGTCTGCATGGGATCATAGATTTAAAACTGCAAGGGACATCAGAGACCACCTAATTCAGCCTCATTTTGCAGATGAGTAAGAGAAGTTCAGAGAGATTAAGTGACTTACTTAGGGGGATTCAGCAAGTAAGTGTCCAAGGCAAGTTTTGAACTCAGGTCTTCCCAACTCCAAGTCTGACATTCTATCCTCTATGCTATGTGACAAGCTATACATCTGCATTAAAGCTAATTATTACACTAAGCTTACCTATCCTCCAAATTTCTTTCTCTTTTTCCTTCCTTCTTTCTTTCTTTTTTTTCTTTTTTCTTCCTTCCTTCCTTCCTTCCTTCCTTCCTTCCTTCCTTCCTTCCTTCCTTCCTTCCTTCCTTCCTTCCTTTCTTTCTTTCTTTCTTTCTTTCTTTCTTTCTTTCTTTCTCTCTCTCTTTCTTTCTCTCTCTCTCTTTCTTTCTCTCTCTCTTTCTTTCTCTTTCTTTCTCTCTCTCTCTCTTTCTTTGTTTCTTTCCTTCTTTCTTTCTTTTCTTCTTTTTTCACTGTCATTTTCCTACTCACTTGGGTTCACAACCTGGATATCATCTTTGATTCATCTCTCACCCTCACTTCCCAGCTCCCCTCCCCTCATATTCCTGCCACCATATCCAGTCAGTTGCCAAGTCTTGTTGATCCTACCTTCACATCTCTAACCTCATTTTCTTTTCTCCACTCAGTTGGTCATTACCTTAATTCTCTTCTTTATCATCTCTCACTTCATCTATTGAAATAGGCTTCTAATTGGTATCCTTACTTCCAGTCTCCCTTCTTTGATCCACCCAGCTGTCAAGGATCTTTCTAAAGGTCTGACCATGTCATTGCCTCAAGCAGAAGCTTTGATCGGTTTCTTGTTTACTGCTTATATATATATAATTAAGGTCCTTCAGAATGACTCCAAACTGCCTTTCTAATCTTACTTTACTTCCTTTCTTGTACCCTGTTTCAGGCAAATTGAATACCTGTTTTCTGACTTAGACATTTCCTTTATGATTTGCACAAGCCATTCTCCATGTCATTCTCTCTCCTCATATCTACCTCCAAGAATCCTTATCTTCCTTGAAGGCCTATGAATTATTAATTTATGAAATTATGAAGTGGGGGCAGACATGCTTGGTTCTTTGGGCACTCCCTGGGAAAGATCATGATGGCTGCAGGAAACAAGGCTGCGATCACACTTTAATAAGGTATGGAGGGTGTAGAGGTGAATAGCACAGAAAGTACAGAGACAAGTGTCAAAAGGTGGGGTACAAAGGTAGATGGCATGGGCACAGGGTGGAGGAAGGCAGATGGTTGTGGTGAAGAAAAAGGGGGATGAGGGAATCACACAGAGTAACTCACATTTCCATGGATTAGTCTGGAGCACTCTACACCATGGACCCAGTGGAGATAAAGACAGATTTGAGGAGCAGGAGGTCGAGGTCTAATTTTGTGGGGGTTTTTTTGGGGGGGGAGGCAAACTCATATCTTTGTCACCTTGTAGTTTGTTCGTTAACATATCTAAATCATCTCAAAGTTGCCAGCAAAATGTAAAGGTTACCATATCTACATCTCAAAGTTCTCAGCATCATTGGTCTTCTGCTGGTCTTAGAGTGAATGTTGGAATTTATCAGAGATTTATGAAGCACAGGACCAAAAGGCCCTGGAAGCCAGGGCTAGATGGCTTCTTCTGATTTAGCACATAGTCTAAGGATGTAAATTTTGGTTAATATATGATGGTTTACAAATTATGTTCCCTAGATCTTTTGGACTGTCTCTATGTGCCTTCTAGGTTTCTCCTTTGTAAGCTCACATCTTGCTACTGTTCCTTCATCCTGGTTACTTGTAAACTTACTATACTAACAAGGAGGGGAGCAGGGTGATCAGAGGGACCAGAATAAGGTACACTTTTAACACCGTCTGGCTCCATTGTTACCTCTTCCTTGTAACCTTCCTTGATTACTTTATATGGATGGATCTGTGTATGTGTTAGAAACATCCCAAGCCCCAACTCCCCAGGAGAATGTAAACACTCTAAAGATAAAGTGTTGTTGTTTTTGAGTTTGGATCCTCAGCATATAGGAAATATTGTTTTTCGAATTGAGCTAGGGCTAATGATGAGATTAGATTAATCTCAGCATTAGTTATCCACACTGATTGGAATGCATTCAGCGCTGTCTTCACTCCCATCCCCCCCCCCATTTAAATACATTTTAATGGTTTACACATACACACACACACACACACATATTCATTTTCCCACAAGAAACTGAGGCCTAGAGAACTGGCTTCCCCATTGTCATTAACTGAGGGTGATGGAGGTCATTCAAAGCTAGTTTTCTAACACTCAAAATAAGATGGAAAAAGCAGATCTGCAGAACCCCCCCTTGAAAGCTCATGAGGGCAGATGCCTCACAGAGGAGCGCTGTGGGGACTGGAGAAGGGAATGTTACAGATGGAAACTGGCACTGTGCTACCTAAGGGCAGTTGTCATGTTTTGTTCTAAGGGGTTTCTTCTAGTTGAGAGCCTTAGTATTGCTGGATAAGACTGCCAAAGAAGGACGAGTTCCTAGGCCAGAGTAGGACTTCACTTCACTACTGGTTCTTCAGGTGCGGGGCCTGGTGGTAGGACTAGAAGAAGCTTCAAGGGCACTAGAAAGTTTCCTAACTCATGAAAGTCCTCTCAGGCCAAATCAGCTCAACAGAATGGGTGGCAACCAAGGCATAAACATCTTTCTCTTGATACCTCCATTCAAACCCTCATGTCTCTCTAATCCACACCAACCTCTTCTACCTCTGAGTGTTTTTCCCAACCACTCTCCTCCCGTCTTCATCTATTGCCACTAGAAACCTGCGTGACCTTATGTGAGTCACTTTGCCTTTATAAATTTCAGTTTCTTCATCTGTAAGTGAGGATATTGTATCAAATGATATCTAAGGTCCTCTCAACATTCAAATTCTCTGATTCTGTGGTTCCATAGATCTTTCATTTTTATCTAGGGAGAAGACTGGCCAAATAGGTCCGTAAAGTCATATTCAGATATTGAAATGGACTACCTAGGAAGAAATAGGCCACCTCTATCAGGCTGGCCTTGCAATCTAAAATCAATCAAGTTGGAGTAAAAATTCCAGTGTAAGAAATGATGATAAAAAAATCATGAAAATAAATGTGTTCACCAAGGAAGAGTATATAGGGAGAAAATCAAGGGACTGAGAACAGCACCTTGAGGAATAACCACACAGAAGAGAAATGAGCAAATTAGGCAGGGAAGGAGCAGAGAAAGAAGAGGAAAACCAGAATAGAATTCTATCATGGAACTCAAGGAAAGAAATTCATAAATGGCCAAAGTGTCAAATACTGCTGAGGGGTCAAAGAGGACAGGAACTGAGAAGAGCCTAGTGTACTAGATTTGCTGAGGAGGTCACTGGTTACTTTTTTTTTTCTTTTTGGAGCAGGGAAGGTAGGACATTTGGGGTTAAGTGACTTGCCCAAGGTCACAGGCTAGTTTTTTGTGTTAAGTGTTAAGTGTCTGAGGTTGGATTTGAACTCAGGTCCTCCTGATTCCAAGGCCAGTGGTCTATTCACTGTACCTCCTAGCTGCCCCCACTTTTGAGAGTGTATTTTCAGAGTAAGCCAAAGCTGGATTGTAGAGTGAGTGGACTGGGTAGAGGAAGCAGAGACAGCAGGTATAGTTCATACATTCAAGGAATTTAATAACCTGAGGAATGAAGGAAATGGAATTACAGGATAGTTGTATAAATTACTTAGGATCATAGATTTTTATAGAGGAAATGGCCTTTCAAAATCACCTAGTCCAATCTCTTCATTTTATAGAGGAGGAATTTGATGCTGGCTTACTTGAAGTGACTCATCCATATATACAGATGGCAAGAGCAAAAATGGGCTTCATATACTGGTCTGATGATTCCAGATTCACTGCTCTCTTCACTGCATCATGCTGGGTCTTCCAGCCAGAAAGGTAGCCAGAAGGGTGACCAAGGTCAAATTAATATTTTTTCTTAAGATAAAAGAGATTTGAGTATTTTGAAAGCAGAAGGAAAGGAGAAACAGTCAGAAAGGTAGAGACATACAGAGATAAAGATGGAGGTGGGGAGAGGGAAAGGTGGGGGAGACACAAGCACAGTGCCTGAGAGAAAAAACTGAGAAGACTAAAGCCAGCAGTTAAGTCAGACTCAGAAGAGAACAGCTGAGGTACCAGCTGTAGAACTAGGTAGCTAGACCTAGGAAAGACTTAAGAAGGTATAAAGTTTACTAGGTCAGGCAGTGGGGATAAGAGACCCAGGCCAAGGCATTTAGATAATGAGAGGTCAAGATCAAGGCAAAGGGTTTACACAACAGACAGAGGATACCAGCATCAAGAATGGAATTTGATACTGAATCAATTGCTTTCTATATGGGCTGCCAATATATTTTCTGTCTAGAACCAGAACTTACCTCAGCCAATCAGACTCTACAGATTGGGAGGAAAATATATAGACCTAGTTGAAGGAGAGGAATTAAGGGCACAAGATATAGAGAAAGCCTAAATGTTTGCATGGTACCTAAAATTATGTCATTAGATTTTTATTCCCTTTGAGTTAAATCATTGTTTCTATAGACATCTCTTTTAAAGAAGAAAGTACTCTCCTCCTAAGGTAAATCATTATCATGGTAGAAAGAGTTCTGGTTAGGGAGTCAGAAGAGCTTGGTTCACATCTTGACTCTGATGTTCACTACCAATATGACCTTAGGAAAGTCATTTTTCTTCTCTAGGTCTCAGTTTCCTCATATGTAAAATGAGGGGGTTGGACTAAATGATCTCTGATCCTTCCCAATTCTACATCTATGATCCTATTCTAATCTTAATAATTTTAGTTAGTTCATGAGATGGCTTTCAAAGAATGCAGGATCCAGAGAGAATGGGATACTAGACAAGATGATTTCCAAATTAGGGAAAGAAACATTGGATCTGCAGCATAATATATTGCCCCTGGAGTACAGGCCTCATGAGGGACAATGCAAGGTCTGTCCTCATTGAGCACTATCTTGAAGGCACTGAATATCTGGGTTGGGTAGAAAGGGAGGACTTAGAAGAGGTGAGATGGTATCAGTGGTCAATTTGGGATCATTCAAGCCATTGCCTGGGGCTAGCCCTGCTGTGATTGTTCTCATTTCCCCATGGCCTTATACATCACAGGTGCCTAATCAAGGCCTATTGAATTGAATAGAATTGAAGGCATAACTTCCAGCACATTGCTTCTGATTTAATCTCACCCTTTCTTCTTCTTTATTGTTGTAGTTGTGTGCACTGGCCAGGTCATTCTTGAACAGAACCAATGAGCCCAAAAGCTGCCAGTGGGTTGTGCACTGACTTGCTGCCTTGACCCCTGTTTATGTATTTCCCTGTCCTGGCTATGAGGTGAACTCTAAAGACCCTTGTTGAATTTCCTCTGTTAACATCAATTTGTTTTCTGCTTACGCTCTTGACTTGTAAGTGACTTGAGGTCCTTATGTTCCCATCGCTAAAGTAGTTCTGATTAATCTCAAGGCAGTGCTTCAGACTGGGGAAAGCAGAACTCCAGCTGGACCTTAGTACTTCTAATTTCACTTCTTCAACAAACCACTCTGCAGGACTGGCCTTCCTTTTATCCTTTCCTTCCGCCTTCCTCATTTCATCTTTTCCTACTTCCATGAAGCATGCAAGCATTGCTAGATTGGTAATTCTTCCCTTATTCCTTTCAAATTGGAGAGTTTCTTGGGTAAGAATGGCAGCATAATATAGAATGTTGGATTTGGGAGCCAGAAGACCCAGGTTTGAGTTCTGCCTCAGACAATGATTAGCTGTGTGATCAGTTGACAAGCATTTATGAAGCACCTACTCTCCTCTAGTTCCTGTGGTAGGTGTTGGGGATACAAAGACAGAATGAAACCACTCCTCAAGGAGCTTATATTCTAGAGAGGGCAGCAAGCAGATGAGTGATGATGGGCAAGTCACTTAGCTTCCCTTGACCTCCATTACAGGGTTACTAGTATAAGTAACACCTGACAAAGTTGTTGTGAGGATCACATGAAATAATAAAGATATGTAAAATGTTTTGCCACATCTCAGAGCATTATATAAATTACAGACTTTTTTTGGTGGGGGAGGGGGAGAAAAGAAGTGAGAAGGAGAGGAAAGGGAAACCATTCTAGCTTTCCTCATTCTCCAACCTCAATGCCTTCCCCAAGAAGAAACAGTTCTAAGAATGGTTCCCCAATAAGTTAAATAGGGATTGCTTCTTCAGTTGTAGGATAGACACCCATCAGTAATGGTTTAGATACAAAAGAGCCTCCAAGTCCCTAAGGGTTGGCCGTAGGAATTCTTTCTAGTCCTTTTGACCTTAGAATTTAGAGTAAAGTGTTACCAATGAGGAAAACTTAAGTTTTGCTAAAAAATATTTAGAGTGGAAGAATGAATCAGTGTCATTATGAATCAGGTTACTGGGTTCCTCCATTTATCCTGAGAAAATACATGGCACAGTGGGTAGAGTGTTAGAGTGGGAGTGAGGAAGACCTGGGTTTGTATCCTCCCCTTAGACATTTTTAGCTGTGAGACCTTGGACAAGTCATTTATCCTCCTTCGGTATTAGTTTCCTCATCTTCCAGAGGAGGAACTGTGGTAATGACAGCTTTGTTGTGAGGGTCAAATGAGATGATGTATGTAAAGTGTTTGGCCAATCTAAAAGCACTCTACAAATGTTAGTTATTATTAATTGTCCAGAGGAAAGCTACAATGCAAATAATCAATTTTAGAAGTGGTGGCATTCTTCTTAATGGATGGGTTATAAGGGAAAGGCCCCCCATTTCATCAATGTTGAGAACTTCCCTTGTGGAAATTCCCTCCACTGATGCAAATGCAACACACTTCATTGGCAGTGTCTGAGAGTTGTCTGGGGGCACTCTCTAATGTAAGTGGTTTGCCCTTAGTTACTTAACTAGGAGTAGAAAAGGCTGTATCTGAAGCTAGGTATTCTTGATTCCAAGGCTGACTCCTTGTGTTATGATGCTTTATTGAAGGATAACCCACTAGAAATGAATGAAAAAAGGCAACCACCATAAGCATTCTTTGGAATAAGTGTTGAGACATTTTAAGATTTCAACCAAGTTTCACTCATACCATTTGTTCTTTTGAAACAAATTTAGCAATGATATCAATGATAGTTTACATTGTCTTAGAACTTCAAGGTTTAAAAAGTTCATTCCTCAAAAGGAATATTATTTTTGTTTTATAGATGAAGAAACTGAGACCCAGAGAATAGCAGAAAGAATCCTGGTTTGTGGGCAGAAGCCCAGGGTTTAATATTATTTCTGCTATTTACTGTGGGACCTTCTTTTTTTTTAGGATTCAATAAACAAGAAGGTTAGACTCCAGGTTCTTTCAAGTTCCAAATCTATGCCCTATGACCTTCATGACTTGCAAAGAGAATTGGAAGCAGGAATTATCAGAGCCGGGCTTTGTGTATCTAACTGTGCCCTGGGCTCTTTCCACTTCAGCCCCCTGAGCAGCCCTGCCTGAGAAACTGAAAGCACAGTCAGAAAATTCCAGACATTTCACACGTTCGCCTCCCAAGCCTCCAAATGACTCATTGCTGTGAGATGTCACGAGGGTCACAGAATAGCAAAGTCTCTCCTGCCTCTTCTTAAAATTGCTTCTAATTTGCAAGTTCCAAGGATAGTCGATGAATAGCCAGGATTGCAACTGACTGACTCAATAGCTAAGTCCCAGCAAGCTGCTTGGGCCACACAGTGATGAAAAGCCTTGCTCAAGGCCACACTGCTAGTGAGGGTTAGAGGCACATCTGAACGCAGGGCTTCCTGCCTCCAGACGCCTGCTCTCTAGTCTGCTTCAGCCTGCCCCTTTTGAAAAAGTAATGCCCTAATAAGGCACTCTTGCCTCAGTTGCCCTTAAGATGATCACTAATAAAGAGCCTTTCTGGGTCTGGAAGGGAAGCAGAATTCTGTCCTACTCTGTGGAATTATTTTCTCCAGGTAAATGTGAGCAGGGATAATCCTAGAAGTGAAGGAACAGGAAGCATCCTCCCTCTAAGTAACCTGGGAGTATCCCCTTCTCATGAGAGAGTAAGGTCCTTTTGTCACTGTCCTTGAGATGTTTGCAGTCAACATTCCTGGGGCAAGTTGTCCTTCATCTTTTAAATGGAATTTCTGGTTCTCCATTCACCATTGTTTCCTGATCTTAAAAGAATGGACCAGTTGTGCTTTTTCTTCTTACTGATAAGGATGTAACACTGTAAGGATCCTCCGCAAGTGAAATTTCTTTTTAAGGTACAAAGTAACAAATACCTTTTTGGAGGCTTCACCCTCCTGTCCGCCATCTCCTTCTTCCTCTCTTCTCCTCTCCTCTTCCCTCCCCTCCCCCTCTCCTTCCTTCCTCTCTTCTCCCATCTTTACTTCTCTACTTTCCCTTCCTTTCCCCTCCCCTCCTCTCTGTTCTGCTCTTCCCTCCTCTCTCCTCCCAATCCTTCCCTTCTCTCCCTCCTAATATCCCTAACATTGGAACATCTGCTTATTGGTTAGCTTTTCTTTTCTGAACTGAGCTTCTATAACTAAATAACCTTGACTCTTGCTCACCCTGTCCTGTTTGTCATTGTTGCTTTTCTTTGGAAAGAAGGCTATTTCTTTGTCTGTCTGTTTCATTTTTGAAAAACAGTTGGGTAAAGTGGGTAGAGTACTAGACGGGGAATTTAGAAGACCTAGTTTAAAATCCTGTCTCTGACACTTATGGGCTGTGTGACCATGAGTATGAATGTCACTTAACGTCTGAATCTTGGTTTCATCTGTGAAAAGGGGACAATGATACAAGTAATATCTGACAGACAGAGTTGTTGAGAGGCTCAAATTAGGTTGCATATAAGAAAGGCTTTGCAAATGGAAACCTATGAATTATTAAAACTTTTCTTTTAATATAATTTTGAGATCTGGTAGAAATACCATAAAATCATAGATTGAAAACTGAAAGGAAATTTGAGGTTGTCTAGTCTAAACTCTTCATTTTACAGATGAGGAAATAAGTAGAGAGAAGGAAAGGAAGCTGTCCAAGGTCACACAGTAAGGGTCGAGCCAGAATCTTCAACTCAGGCCCTTGGACTCCAAATAGTATCTTTTCCACTGATATCTATTGGAGTTATTTGAAAAAGTGAACCAAATAGGGACTTCTTTTTTTTTTTAATGCCAGGAGTTTTCCCCAGAAGCTTAAACATCAATCATTATTATAACATTTGTTGCAATTCACCCACAAATATAGGCATTTTAGATTCAAAGCTCTTTCAGTCCTGAAATAGCTAATTTACACGACAGTCTTGTAAAGCTGATTAGTGTGGGTTTGACCTTGAATTTAATAGTGTGGGCACAGAAATAAGGAGACAGTCATCTCTCCAAGGTCTCCTGGCAAGATGGCGTTTCTGTTGCTTCGGTTTCCTTTTCTTGGTTCCGTACTTAGTCCAAAGGTCCATACAACTCTTCATGCTCCCCTGCTAATGCAGGAAAATCACCCAGAGTCAGAAGGATAACCTTGGAGACTAACAGTGCTAGAAAGCAAAAGGAAAGTCATGGAAAATCAAGGCCACATAGTCCAGGCTCTTGTTAATAATAATAGCCAGCATTTATATAGTACTTGAAGGTTTGCAAAGTGTTTTGCTTATGTTAACTCATTTATCTTCACAATGACCTTGTGAGGTTGGTCTGACTGTTATGTCCATTTTACTGATGAGAAAAGTGAGGCTAAGAAAGTTAAGTGTCTTGTCTAGTGTTGCATAGCTAGTAAATGTCTAGGACAACATTAAAACTCAGGTCTTCCTGATTCCAAGTTCTATATTTTGTATTCCCTGAGCTACTATACCTACCACGTACCATCTAGCTTCCCACCTGATTATACCAGGAGGTAAATCCATGAGCAGAGTACAAAGTATCTAAGAAGGATAGAATTAAAGCTTCTAAGCGCATTGCCATTTCTGGCATCATAATCACATGACACAAATGAATTTTTTGCATTTTAAATAGATAAAATAAGGCCTAGGGGATCACTCTGAAGACCCTTATGTACTTCTGCCCCCATCCTGCGGTTCTTACATTTTCAAAAATGCTGGTTGAAAATATGAGCTATTTAAAAAAAAAAGGCAATAAAAGAACAGGAACCGGTAAACATTTTCAGAGAAAGTGTTTTTTTAAAAAATCACACCAATGGATGGGACATTTTTTCTTTTTGAAATATTATGTTGGTGCCTCGAAGGATTGCACTTGAAATAATAATGAAAATAACAATGTATATATATATATACATACATATATATATATATATATATATAATGCTTTAAGGTTTGTAAAGCACTTCACAAATATCTCGTTTTGTCCTCACAACAACCCTAGAAAATAAATAGTCTTATTATCTCCCTTTTACAGATGAGGGAACTCAGGCAGACAAAGGTTAAATGACTTGCCCAGGAACACAGTTAGTAAGTATCTGAGACTGGATTTGAATTCAGGTCTTCTCAACTCCATGTCCAGCTCTTTACCCATTGAGCCCCTCAGACGCCTTTGAGAGTTAAGGACACTCTTGGTAGGGCCACTTGTGTGTTTCCTGATTCAGTTGCCCACAAGAACATGCTGCTTCTGACATCCCATTGTCTTTGCTTTTCATTCATAATCATCTTTCTCAACCTCTGATCTGCCTCAGTCTTACTTTTTATTAGTTGTGATTAATTGACCTAAAAGAAAGACCCTGGCGAGCAAATAGAAAGTTCTCAAGTAAGTATATTCCAATAGAACTGCAATCTTATCCATGCAAGTACTACTCCCTTAAACAAGGCAGATTGCAACCTATACATTCCTGCCTATACAGTGCGACATTTGTCCACATCTTCCTGTAAATTCGGTAGGGAAAAGTCCACTCGATGAATTTCCCTTACTTTCTCTTGAATGGATACCAATGGAGCTTAGCGCTATCCATCAGTTTCCCTCACTCTCATCATATGAGTAACCAAGCATTTTAGGTTGTACATTTCTTTGGTTGCATCCTTTACTCCAAGTGTCCTTCATAATACCTTGTTTGTCATGTATTGCTGCCAGTTCAAGACCATGAGGTGACACTCCATTGCCCTTTTGGATGATCATCAATTTCAGAGACCAGTTTCCTATAACTCTCCATATCATTTGAGGGCTTAAAAGGCATCTCAGGTTTAGTATACTGTGTTGTCTTCTTTAATATCTATAGTGCAATCTGTGGGTTTTTAAACCCATATAAAGTGATGCCAACGTAGAGAAATTACTTAACACAGTTAAATATCATGCTGTGGTTTGAAAAATCAGTGTTTTCTCTTTAATGCAGAATTCCTAAAGGGCACTATGAGGAGGTAAGTGTCTTCATGGATAGTCTATCACCTTGGAGCTCCAGAATTTGAAGGCTCATCATGTTCATGGATCAGCACCATCTCTACTCATTAATATTTTTAGCATCTGTCTTTTAAATCAGGCGCAAAAATGAAGGGCTTTTAAAAATAGCCTTACACATCCTTCCAAGCTTGATACAGTTTGCCAAAGCAAATTGTTGACATCAGCATCTCCTGATTCTCTTCTGCTTTTTCCTCCTTTTTCTCTTCCTTCCTTGCCATCCTTTCTGCCTGTGGGATGGAGTTATGTTTGGGCTAAAGCAACCTGGATCTCAAGAGATTACTTAGTGCAGGATTTCTTTTGATCAGTTTGGGGATAACTTTAAGTCAAGTGGAAAAAGAATCATAGGTAAGAATTGAAAGGGACTTAGATGTCATTGAGTTCAGCTCCCTAATTTTTAAGTGAGGCAAGTGAGGCCCAGAGAAATTGGGTGGTCTCACACAAAATGAATGATTTGCACTGAATGGTCAGTCAGTATTTCTTAAATATCTACTCATCCCTGTGCTAAATGTTTTGGGCATAAAAAAAAGAAACTCCTCTCCACTAAGAAGTTGATTACCTAGTTCAAGAAATATGAACCAAACCAAAAAACCTCAAACCCTCAAAACTACTGTATAGACATGTGGTTCTAGTGGCTAGGTGGCATATTGCATATAGTTCTAGGTTTGTGGTCATGAAGACCTGAGTTCAAATCCTACCTCAGACACTTATTAGCTGAATAAGTGACCCTGGGCAAGTCATTTAACCTCTGTCTGCCTCAGTTCCTTCATCTTTAAAATGGGTATAATAGTAGCACTTTCTCCCAGTGTTATTGGGGATGATCAAGTGAAATGACATGTGTAAAGTGCTTTGCAAACCTTAAAGTGCTATTAAATGCCTGTTTGTCATTATTTATAATAATATTATGTGATACAGATAAAGAGTGCTTTAGAAATTCAAAGAAGGGAGAGATTTATGGAGGTCTTCTAAGGAGGAGGTGAAGCTTGACATGAGTTTTGAAGGACAATGGATTGGAAGAGAGAAGGGGGAAGGCTTTCCCAGTTCGGTTAGGTTAGGGAGTGACCCAGGTAAAGGCATGGAAACATCATGGAAAGTATGGCAAACACCACAATTGGGTAAACTGTGAGTGGGTTCATGTGAGGGCAAGATGGCATGTAAGGTTGGATCCATATAATGAGACTGATTGATGGAATACCTGGCACGCCCAGCTGGGCTGAGGATTTCATAGTTCCTTCAATGAATAATAGGAAATGATTCTAGGTAGTTTAGTAGGAGAACAGGATGGAAGTAGTGAGGAAGATTAATTCACCAAAGTCAGGGTGTTTTAGTGCTAGGAAGATGACAACCAAGGCAAAATAAAACTGACTTAATGGAAAGTGAATTAGGGAAATAGTTGAAAGAAGCCCACAGTTACTGACATATATTGTTAGTGAGGACAATAGAGACTTATTTGCAATGGGAATTGATGACTTTATGAACTTTTTGGTAAAATGCTTTTGTATCCTTTAATGAAAACATAAAAGCATATTTAGGAGTGGTAGGAGGGTTATTAGACTTTTATTCTCAAATCAATCAACCTTGAAAACAAAGTAATCTGGATAATCACAAAGTCAAGGGCAATCAACTCCACCATATGCCAGGGCTCGAGTGGATGAACCATTATGGCCCTGAAGCTCATTTAGGTTCAGAGCCCCACCCATGCATGCTTTTTTGTCTTGGCAGGTTCAGGGTCATGTTCTTCCTATTGCCTATTCTGCAATCCTCTGTAGAGGATCTAACCCATATGTTGATGGATGGGGGAAACTTCATTTAGACCTTGTGGCATTTGCTGGATCCATTGTACCATTTGGGGTAGCCACATGTTACCTCTTGCCCTTGATAAATGATCAGTCCTGTTCCTTTTCTGATCACACATTTTCTGGCATCTTTAAGGCCACACTGGTTGTGCAAACCAGTGTTAATAATACACAATCATACACTGATGACATGGTGTAGCTTTCCCTTGCTCTTTGGGTCATTTATAACATTGAGCTTTTGAAATCTGGAAATTGCGGTTCCATGATTCACAGTCAGAATGTGACTGCAAGCTGAACTAAAAACAGCAATCAGAAAAAAAGTTTGCCAGCAACGATGTCCTCTTTTGTAATCTAAAGATCAAATGCGTTCGTATTTCTTGAAACCCTTGCCAAATCAGTCATATTAGAAGGAATTTTCGGCATGTTATTCCACCTAATCATTTCTTCATAGCTTTGAAAACCCAAATTAGATCAACACCTGATTGTCACTCCCTCGCCCAGTTCTTATTTTCCCACCTCAAACCCTCATTAATTATTTCTTGATGCACATCAGAAAATCCATCTCCTTTTCATTGTGGCTCATGGAAGAGCTGTCTGTAACAACCTTGTCAAGCCAAACCTGCAACTTGAAGACTGAGATGGAAACTTTAAAGGCCTCCCTTCAGGAAGAGGTGTCAGTGATTTGCATGTTGTCTGATGTTCTATTTCTTCCCTGAACTGGGGGATAGGCCAATTATAGTCCCTGCACAATGGGGAAAGTCTTTTACACCTTTGATCTCAAAGAGATCACTCATTTCTGTTGTTGACTCTCCAGTTTGGGTCCTCTCAATTATTTATTTCTAACTTATAGCTTAGCCACTTCCCACTGGAATGGATTACAGAGCTCCCTGGTGCACTATACAGGACAGGCCATTGTTCAGTGGTTTTTCAGTCTTATCTGACTCTTCATGAGCTCATTTGGTGTTTTCTTGGCAAAGATACTGGAGTAGTTTACCATTTCCTTCTCCAGCTCATTTTATGGATGAGGAAACTGAGGCAAACAGGATTAAGTGATTTGCCCACAGTCACATAGCTACTAAGTATCTGAGGTGAGATTTGAACTCAGGAAAATGAGACTTCCCGACTCCAGGCTCAGCATCTTTCCACTGCACCACATATATTCAGAGATGGTGATTCTAAACTTGTTGATAGAGCTAGGTGGCTACCACTTTACTATGGTGGCTGCATCAGGATCATAAGGTTACAAATTTAGAACTTGAGGGACCATAGACACCATCTATTCCAACATCCTTATTCTACAGTTGAGGAAGCTGAGGCTGAAGGTAGTTAAGTGAATTGCCCGAGGTCACATAGATAGGAAGCCTTCTAGTACTTGAGCCCTGATCCTCTGACTCTGGACCTGGCTTTGTTTCCACTCCCCCATGTTACCTTTGAAGAATAGAAAACACCATTCTTTGAGATATTAATTTTTTAAATTTAATTATTTTTAAAATTAATTTTAGACTAAATCTTAAATGCATAGATTCAGAATGATGGCTAATGTTCAGAGATCACTTTGTAGCTGACAAATTGCTTTGTGTATATTCTCATCTCATCTTCTCAATAATTTTGTGAGGCTGATGGTGTGAATGTTGTTATTCCCATTTTACAGACAAGAAGACGAAGGCTTAGAGAGGTCAAGTGATCTAAGGTCACAGAACTTGACAGTGACTCCAAGTCCAAGCAACTTTCCCTCACCCCATTGCTGCCTTGGAGGGACTCAATTTGTATTTGATGTTCTGATTTGCTGTCAGTAAGTCTGATTTCCACTTTGTCTTATCTAGTCTCTAGCTCCATGAAGATACTCAGTGTGCCTGTGTATGTGGGGCATGGGAGTGGAAGTGAGAGTGGGGGTTTTGTTTAGGTGCTGTAGAGTGTGCTCTCTTAGAGTCAGCAGAACATAGATACAGATCTAGAAGCAAGTTTAGATGTCATCTGGTCCAATCCTCTCACTTTAGATATGAGAAAACTAAACCCCACTCCCACCCCCTCACCCAAGGGATCACAAGTTTATACAACTAGGAAGAGGATGGGCCTAAATTTGAACCCACATCCTTATTCTTTAAATTCATGGTTCTCACGTCACTATACTGCCACCAAAGATTTGTCATGAGCTGTTCTAAGTGAAGTAGATAGAGCCAAATTTTCTCTCTCTCTCTCTCTCTCTCTCTCTCTCTCTCTCTCTCTCTCTCTCTCTCTCTCTCAGCTTTAATTATATAAAATGCTCTCCAATAAGCCTGGTTCTCAGCCAACAGCAGCAGAGAGTACAAGACTTTAACAGTGATGGGAAAAGGGAGTTAGGTAATGAGGGCAGCTAGGTGGTGCAGTGGATAGATGACTGAGCTTGAAGTTAGGAAGACTCATCTTCATGAGTTCAAATCCAACCTAAGATACTTACTAGCTGTGTGACCCTGGGCAAGTCACTTCACCCTGTCTGCCTCAGTTTCCTCATCTGTAAAATGAGATGGAGAAGGAAATGGCAAACCACACCTGTGTCTTTGCCAAGAAAGCCCCAAATGGGGTCATGAAGAGGTAGATATGACTAAAATGACTCAACAACTACAATTACAATTTGATCCCAAAGTGATAAGCTGATATCTGGCATAAAGGAAGAATGAGCCCTATTTGACAATCCCAAGTATACACTGTAGGGGCAAAGCCATTTGGTGGTAATTGACGGGATAACTGATTTTGGGAAGGAGACAGGAACTTCTGGAAAGAAGGGCAGAGGTTAGGGCTCTGAGTTGATATAGTAATAATGAATAAAACATAAGTAGACAAAGCAAAAGACCCCCAAATTTTTCACTGATTTGAGTAAGTCTTTAACTCAGTGTTCCAGAATTTCCATGAGCTACTGTTTATCCGAAACCCTTGGTTCTTACCATTCTATTCATATGATAATGTTGTAGGATTGAGAGACCCAAAAGGCACCTTAGAGAATATCTTGTCCATGCCAGCCCCTCATTTTATGGATGAGGAGACTTGGCCCTGGTGTGTCCAGATGTGTCCTTTATGCAAACCCTGTGGTCTGGAGAGTCTGAGAATTTGAACCTGAAAAGGCTGGCAGGCTTGTTTCCCCATCCTGCTCTAAAGCCACTGTGACCTTCAGGTTATAAAGGAAGACCTCCCTCCCTCTGCAGCCTGCGGGTTGGGGACCTACTGTTCTCCCTTCTAATGGGAGTGGAGCTTCTCGAGGGCTCTGTTTTCATGTCTTTCTATTTCCCTCCAGGCATTAGAGATGAATAGATATAATCCAAGCTAAAATAGAAAAAAGCAAGCCAGCACAGGTTTTTGCCGCTTTTCATCTAGCTAGTTGATGTGCTTTTAAGTCAGACGGCACAGTGTAGTGGCTGATGGCCAGCAGGACCTCTGCCCACTTACAACTTTTCCTCAGGCTCCATAATGGCATAAGTTTCCTAGTGTTTTCTTGAGCCCGTCTGGCTCTTCCAGGGTCAGTGCATTAGTTTTTTCATCTCTTCAGGGTGGCCAGGGAGTTTTGGCCTCTACTTGTGACTCTTTTCTCCCAAATGTATTCCTTCAGATAGTCTTGATGGGAGGCCACGAGAGGCTCTGTGGGTTCAAATCCTGCATGTGACTCTTACTACTTAGGAGATCTCGAGCACACTTAATCTTCCTAGGCCTAAGGTTTCTTCCAAGGTAGAATGAGGGCGTTGGATTCGATGTTCTCTCAGTTCTCTTCTAGCCCTAGATTTATGATCCAATATCTTCCACATGCAAAGTATCAATTCCAAATAATAATAATGGGCCACAGTCATACTCTGGTCCTTTCTTCTATGATGCTGAGATGAAGAGGAGGAAGTGTGCCTGGCCAGAAAAGACCCACTTGGAGGATTCAAGCAGGCTTTAATAATGTCAAGGAGACATCTGGACACGATGGGATAGATTTAATTATGGACTAAAAGTAAACTGTGCAACAGGCTCACTCTTTGACTCTTGGCCCTCTTACATGCATGACTATGCTAAGTGTTTCTTTTTTCTCCATCGTCCCTAGCAAGAGAGGAAAGAGAAGCAGCGTGTATTGAGCACCTACTGTGTGCCAGGCCCTGTGCTCAGTGTAGCACATTAAGTCTTACCAGCTGGATGCCCCAGCTTGGGGGTGTTTGCCCCTAGAGGCCACTTTATTCCTCTCCCTAAATCAAAGTTTGCCCTACGGAGAAACCCAAACCTTCCAGAGCTTGGCACCTGGAGACACTCACAAGGTGCCAGAGAATGTAAACAGAAATTGATCCTCATCCTGCCTGGGGAGTCTGTGCCTGTCCTCAACAGCTACAGCGGACACACTCACTGTCACAGAAACTCTCAGCTTCCAAAGATTATGTGGCCCCTTGTTCTCCCAGCAAGACTCTATTTCCACTCTCCCCAGCTCTTCTCTCCTGCACAAGCATCAAGGGGCCAGCTTCCTAGGATGCCCATTTCGCTGGTTACCAGCCTCAGGAGAATGTCTCAGTCACTCTTTTATATCCCAACGAGAAGCAATCCCAGCTGCAATCCATTTCTGACTGGGACATATATTTGGTACCTGTTCTGAGTCTATCATTGCTCCCCACTTTCACTTGTGTACCCACATATTCCTAGGGATTGTGGGGGTAAATGCAATAGGGGGTCTAGAAGAGGAAATAACCCTCACCTTTATGCAAACCCCTTAAAGCATTCAGACAATGTCTCAAACTTGTTCAAACAGTACCTTGCTCTGGCTAAAAGTTTTTCCACATTTAATACAATATATTCATAACAGCTAGGTAGCTCAGTGGATATAGTGCTGGGCTTGTAGTCAGGAAGAGTCCTCTTTCCTGAGTTCAAATCTGTCCTCAGACACTTACTAGCTGTGTGACCCTGGGCAAGTCACTTAACCTTGTCAGCCTCAGTTTTCTCATCTGTAAAATCATCTGGAGAAGGAAATGACAAACCATTCCTGTGTCCTTGCCAAGAAAACCCCAAAATGAGGTCACGAAGAGTGGGAGAGGAGTGAAATGGCTGAACAACAACAATAGCAATTCCTAGCAGGAACCCCTTCCTCATCCACACATACCCATTCAGTTTCTCCTCCGATTGCTTGTAATTCTTTATTTGGCCTTTTCTCCTCTATATCCTTCTCTTGATTTTTTCTCTTATTTCTCTGGGGTGTTCTGCCACATAATATCCTCAATCCCAATCTCTTACACTTTAATCAGTTTGTCTCTCCTTTTTTAAAAACTCTTCTTGGTCCAGGGCCCAGCTTTCTAACATACCTATGCCATTGATTACCATCCTCAGAAGGATGTCCAGATCACTCCTTTCTAGCTAAGGGACTGATTAGCATGGAAATCTTTGACTTGGGTACATGTCTGCTACCTTTTGGGGGTCTCTTCCATCAAAAAGGAGACACCTCTGTTCAAGCTCTAATTCCCCATAACCTCTAATTGGATTGGCCAATACTATACACTAGATAAGCCCATCAAAGGAAAGACCTTTGGCAGTAAGTCACCTAGGACTTATTAAGTGCCTTCTGTGCCAGGCACAGTGCAAAGCACAAAATATATTTGCTTAACACTAGTCTCCTGAGGGTCTAAAACACTCCAATGGGAGCGTTTATCAAATTAGAGGACCTGGGAGAATTTCAAGGGGATAGTGGAGATCCAAGTACATGAGCAGCTTGTTATCACAGCCCTGTGACAGTGTTGACCCGATCATTACTTCTCTGCTCATTTCCCAGTCAACCTTGACATCCAGCATGCTCTGCCTTGTCAATCATTAGTCACTTGTCCTTCCAGATGTTTGTTCTTGACCTCTTTACCCCTTGTGGGAATCATGTTTCTCCTCACCTTACAGAGACCTGGCTCGCATGAGAACTGGTCATTTCTGAATTGTGTTGTTACTCTCCTTCTCTCCTAAACTACAGAGAAATCCCAGAAAGCTTCCTGTCTTTGTACAAGGGTCTGAACACAGAGCATGTCCTGGACTGCCTTCCCAGATTTCTGTTAGTTCATTGCTCTGGCACTTTGGGAAGGATGAATTCCTTGGCTGCCTCTGTCTGACCGTGTGTGTGTGACTTGATGCTAAAGGGTGCTTATACTTTGAAATGAAGACACACACTCCTCATTGGTCATGGAACAGCAAGAGGTGATGCCTCAAGGAGTCGTTCTTTAAAGGGACAGAGCTATCCTTAGCAGTATGTGTCTCTTCTTAATCTGCCTATGGAAATGTGACTATTCGGACTTACCCTTGAGTCTCCTGATGGAGTAGTAAGGATGGGACTGGTGCCTCAGGGCTCCTACCTTCAAAAGAGCAGGGGGATTAGCCTAGTCATTGCTGTCAGGCCCCTAGTGGCCTTTTCTGCTTTGTGTTCCAGTGACAGAACATCCACCTTGAGATGGACATGTCCAAGCTTGTGAGTTCAAAAGATCCTAGGTCTATTGGACAGAGCTCACTGATGTCAGGGGAAGGTTTTGCATCAGGGAAGATGATCAGTAACAATGGGAGGAACCCACACATTGGCCTGGGTAGGCAGTACACAGAGACTTCGAGGGAAGGATGTAAAGCTAAGATGCAGCACCTACTCAGCCAGTAGTCCTGCAGACTGCTTTCTGCTTAGATAAAGCTGAATTATTAACTTTCCAGCTGAGTAAAACAGTAGGTGTTACTGCTGCTTGTTTCGTTAACTTTGAAAAAATCTGTCAATTTCCCCTTGTGAGTATTTTGTGTTTAGCATTGCTTTTGTTTGTAGGAAATAAATACATGTCCCATACCTTGTTCATATTATACATTGAGTTCTTTTCTTCTCCTCCCTGGGTGGAGTGGTGGGGTTGGGGGAAAAGCCAAAAATGAACCAAAGCATGGACAAAAACATGTCTTAAATTCTGATGAGGGGGGAGTGGGGTATAGTACAAACAGGACAATTTGAGGAAAGGGAGTCTTAACTCCTCTCAGTGAAGGTCAAGCTTCTCTGAAGACTTAACTTGATATGGACCACATCTACAAGTCTAATGCAGATGAGTCCTTCAGTGAAATAGAACTGGTAGAGTACCCTAGCCCTCCTGGACCCAGCAGTGGTTATATTTTTAAATGTCCTTTTTTGTATAAAGCTAATCTGGCACATGGTAGGTTATGATAAAGTAAATCACTCAGGGGTGGCTAGGTGGCGCAGTGAACAGAGCACTGGCCCTGGAGTCAGGAGGACCTGAGTTCAAATTCAGCCTCAGACACTTAACACGTACTAGCTGTGTGACCTCAGGCAAGTCACTTAACCCCAAATGCCCTGCAAAAAAAAAAAGAAAGAAAGTAAATCACTGCCCTCAGCTGATCATAACTCAGATGGCCTGATAAAGAGATATATTTTCCCCATATGTTCAGAAGTAATTGTTGGTCACTTGTTTCAGTTGTATCTGACTCTCTGTGACCGCATTTTGGGATTTTCTTGGCAAAGATACTGGAGCGTTTTGCTATTTCCTCCTCCAGATAAAGAAGCTGAGGCAAATGGGGTTAAGTGACTTGCCCAGGGTCACACAGCTAGTAAGTGTCTGAGAATGGATTTAACTTGGGTCTTCCTGACTTCAGGGCTGGTGCTCAATCCACGGCACCACCTACCTGGTAAGGAGACAATTATACAATAGTATAGTGCTCTTCATACAGTGGGTAGTTAATGAATGGTTGAGTGAATGAATTATAATTATAGGGGAATGATGACTTCTTGGAGAACTTTAGCAGGAAAAGAAACAAAAAAAATGTGTTTTGTGACAGGTCCCTGTGGTGAGTGACCAAGACTCAGAATGTATCCCCAAATTCATGGACTTTTCTGCTTTCTAGGTTTTTTGGTTAAAAGTGGCAATCAATCAGCAATTGCTTATTAAGTACCTACTGTATGCTATTCACAATTCTAGGTTCTGGGCTACAATGCTACAATAAGCAATCTCTATTCCCAAGGAGATTATATTTGAACAATAAGAGTGGTACCAGAGTTTAACTCAGCTGTGCCTCTGAGTACAAGCATTCGGTGCTGAGAATCAATGACATTGAACCTGAGGTGGACATTCATCAGATCCTTAGTCAGAAGGTGTTAAACAAATTGAAAATAAGGCTGCTAATAATATGAATTGAAGGTTTGAATACATCTGAACTAAGGTGGGAGTTGAGGCTGAACTAAGGAGAATATTGGATCTGTGAGATGAAGGGAAAAGTTGCCTAAATTACTCAACCAACAGAAATTGACCAAGAGTTATTTTTTCCTTATTTAAGAGCATTGGGATGAGGAGCAGCCATTTCCTGAAGCTGTGGAGAAGGGTAGGGCTTTGACATTTTTCATTGGGAGAGTAATGAAGCATGAACTCTGGAGAGATTTGGCTAGATTGAAACACAAATACTGGCTTAAATAAAAGCTGGCATCTTGCTGAGCTGAAAATAAATGAAGTCCCAATAAAAGTTGGTCAGCAAGGCAGAAAGCAAACAACTGAAGTCCAAGGAACTTAAACTTTAAATATGGATTTGTGTGTTGCTATTGACAAGGTCCTTGGTCATTGTAGAGTCTGGTACATCTTGAACCTCTAATAAAAATGACCAAAAAAATCCACAAGCAAATAATTGGGAAATGGAAAGAAAAGGAGAAACTTTTTTTTTAGTGAAAGGAAAAAATCCTTTCAATTTCTTCCTTGGGTCAGAGTAAACATTTCTTTCTTTCCTTCCTTCCTTCCTTCCTTCCTTCCTTCCTTCCTTCCTTCCTTC
>NW_027185797.1:5024135-5034744 GCF_028583685.1 Petaurus breviceps papuanus | reverse complement strand
CCTTCCTTCCTTCCTTCCTTCCTTCCTTCCTTCCTTCCTTCCTTCCTCCCTTCCTCCCTTCCTCCCTCCCTTCCTTCCTTCCTTCCTTCCTTCCTTCCTTCCTTCCTTCCTTCCTTCCTTCCTTCCTTTCTTCTTTCCTTCTTCCTCTCTTTCTTTCTTTCTCTCCATCTTTCTTACTTCATTTTTATTTTGCACTTAAGAAACACCAAACAAAATAGACATTTCATATACATATAGTAAAACAGAAAAAGAGAACCATATTTCCCTCCTCCTTTTTTCTTTCTTTCTTCATTTAATTTTTATTTTGAACTTAACAAACATTGAACAAAATGGACATTTCCATATACATATAGTGAAATAGAAAAAGTGAACAACATATAAAATTAAAAATCTCTATTTTATGCAGCTTGCAATTCTTTCTAACTATATAATTGGTTCAATATGTAGCTTTCCAAGTTGTCCAGATTGTACTTCTTTGGGGTTTTCCTTTTATTTTCTTTTCTTCATTTGAAAAATAAAATGCTTCAATGGAACGTTTTTCTTTTCTCTTCTTTCTTCCTCCCTCAACCCTCCCCACCCTCATCCTCTCAATATCTTCCCCCATTCTTCCTCCAACATATCTGGAAGAAAAACAAAGCCCTTGTAATAAATACGCATCATCAAGAAAAACAAATACCTACATTGGCTGTGTCCAAAAATAAATGTCTTAATTATATATCTTTAATCTACTGTCTTTTTGTCATTTCATCGATTAGATTTTTCAAGTCTTTCTAATTTGTATTTCTTAATAATGTTGTTGTCATTGTATAAATTGATCTTTTGATTCTTCTCAATTACCACTGCACCTAGCTCACACAGATTTCCTCAGGTTTCTCCAAAACTGGTAATTTTGTCATTTCCCATGTATAATAATATTCCATGATATTCGTATATCTTAATTTGTTAGTCACTCTCTAATATATGGGTTTTCTCTAGTTTCTAACTCTTTGGTACTATAAAAATCTGTCATAAATTTTTAAAATATATGTGTCATTTTCCTCCCTTTAAAAAATATCCTTGAGGTATAGGCCTAGAGGTGCTTTAATTAGGTCAAAGGGAACAGTTATACTTTAGTAACTTTGGGGATATAGTTACAAACTTTTCCAGAACAGCTAGACCAACAGAGCAGCAATATGCCTTACTTCCCATAGTCCTGCCAACAATTTGCATTTTCCATTTTTTGCCATCTTTACCAATTCTATAGATATGAAGTAGAGACTCAAGTTGTTTTAGTTTACATTTATCTATAATTGATTTGAGATTTTTTTTCATTTTTTTGTTAATAGTTGTAAAGTCAACTATAATTAGCTCTAGAAAAAATGAAGCAGCTGGGCCAAAGCTGAAAGGAAGCTCAGCAGCAGATGTATCTGGTGACGAAAGTGAAGTCCAATGTTTCAAAGTTCAACATCACATAGAAACCTAGAATGTGAGGTCTATGAACAAAGGTAAGCTGGATGTGGACAAATAGGAGATGGAAAGATTAAACATCAACATCTGGGTGTCAGTGAACTTAAATGAACAGGAATGAGTGGATTAAATTCAGGTGATCTACTACTATGGGCAAGAATCCCTGAGAAGAAATGAAGTAACCCACATAGTCAATAAAAGAGTGAGAAAAGCAGTATTTGAGATATAATCTCAAAAAGGAAAGAGTGGTATCTGTTCAAATTCAAAGCAAACAGCCTCACAGTAAAACAAGTCTATGCTCTGATCACTGATGCGAAAGAGACCAAAGTTAATCAATTCTATGAAGACGTACACCATCTTATAGAAATAAGACCAAAAAAGATATCACATTTCATGGGGACTGGAATGCTAATATAGAAAATCAAAAGATAATTGGAATAACAAGCAAGTTTGGCCTTGGGGTACAAAATAAAATAGGACAGAGACTAATAGGCTTTTGTCAATATAACTCTCTGGTCATAGAAAATATTCTTCATCAATAACTCTAAAGACAACTCCACACATGAACATTACTAGATGGTCAATATCAAAATCAGGTTGATTATATACTTTGCAGCCAAAGATGGAGAAGCTCCATAAAGTCAGTTAAAACAAGACACTAAAGGGGCCTGTGGCCCAGGTCATGAGCTTTTTTGCAAAATTTAGACTTAAATTGAATGAAATAGGGGGAACCATCAGACCATATAGGCATGACCTAAATAACATCCATTATGAATATGAGGTGGATGGGATAAATAGATGTAAGGGATTGGGTCAGGTAGATATAGTGCCTGAAGAACCATGGACAGAAATTTGCAATATTTTGTTCTAGAGGCAGCAACAAAAACATTCCAATGGAAAAGATGAGCAAGAAAGCAAAATGACTTCTCTGATGAGCTTTGCAAATAACTGAGGAAGAGGGAAAATGAAAGATAAAGGAGAAAGGAAAGATATACTCAATTAAATGCAGAACTCCAGAGAACAGCAAGGAGAGATAAGAAGGTTTTCTTAAATGAACAATGCAAAGAAGCAGAAGAAAATAATAGAATGTGAATAACAAGAGATCTCTTCAAGAAAATTAGAGATATCAAGGGAATGTTTCATACAAAAATAGGGTGATAAAAGACAAAAGTGATAGGAACCTAACAGAAGTAGAAGAGATTAAGAAGAGGTGGCAAGAATACACAGAAGGGGGGGAAGAGTCAAGATGACAGGTAGAAGCACGACCTCCCAGCAGCTCCAGCTTCCACCTTCCCCAATCAATGTAAAAAGGGGACTCTGAACAAACTTTGGAACTGCAGAACCCACAAAATGACACAGAGAAGCTATCCTCCTGATTAGGACAGCCTGGCAAACCAGTGGGAATTGGCCAGCACAGTGCTCTGGGAGCCAAGCCCAGGACCCCGTGAGCCAAAGGTTTTAGCCCCAGGGCGGGTCTGACCAGCCACCAGCAGGAGGGACTCCAGATCAGCAGCTGCTGTGGCTGTTTCCAGAATTATCAGCACATAGATGCAAAGGACAAAGTGAGAGATCAGTGCAGTCTGGATTTTGGGACCCAGTAAGTGGGAGTATGTTGGCTTTTGCCCCTGGGGCAAGAAGCCGCTGAGCCACTGGCACAGCCAGCCAGTGCCATGTAGCAGCTTCAGCTCCTAACCTGCAGAGTGTAGGGGGACCAAGTGACCAGTCTGAGGGGTAATCACTCTTGCTTTAACCTACTTGGATATGGATTGCAGTCTAGGGTAGAGGTCCTGGGGTGTGTGTCCAGCTTGCCAGAGCATGTGGAAGCCTCAGAGATGGCACCCATCTAATAGCTCCGGCATCTGAGAAAACCCCAGCATTTGGGACGAAAGGTCCGCTGTCTGGTGGCAGAGTCCTACTGTGGCAAAAATCCTAGGGGTCAAGTGAGGGGCAACATGACCAGGCAAAGGAAACAAAGCAGACAGAAGATTCCAACATTAGACTCCTATTTTGGGGACAAAAAGAAACAAAGCATGGAACAGGAGGAAGACAGTGAAGTCAGTACTCCTGCACCAAAAGCTTCAAAGGAAAATACGAGCTTGTTACAGGCCATAGAGGACCTTAAGAAGCAGATAAGACAAGTGGAGGAAAAATTGGGAAGAGAAATGAGAATGATGCAAGAAAATTATGAAATGAGAGTCAACAGCCTGACTGAGGAAAATAATATCTTAAAAAATAGACTAACTCAATCAGAAAAAGAGGCTCAAAAAGGCAATGAGGAGAAGAATGACTTAAAAAGCTGAATTTGCCAGATGGAAAAAGAATCTCAAAAGCACAATGAGGAGAATCATTGCTTCAGAATTAGATTGGAGCAAATGAAAGCTAATGACTCTTTGAGAAATCAAGATGCTGTTAAATAGATCCAAACAAATGAAAGAATAGAAGGCAATGTGAAATATCTCATGGGTAAAACCATTGACCTGGAAAATAGATCCAGGAGAGAGAATTTAAAAATTATTGGACTACCTGAAAGCCATGATCAAAGTAAAAACCTAGAAATCATCCTCCAGGAAGTTCTTAAAGAAAACTGCCCTGATGTTTTAGAACCAGGGGACAAAATAGAGATTGAAAGAATCCACCGATCACCTCCTGAAAAAGATGCCAAAAAGAAAACTCCTAAGAATAGTATAGCCAGGTTCCAGAATTCCCATATTAAGGAGAGAATATTATAAGCAGCCAGGAAGAAACAATTTGAATATTGTGGAAACACAATCAGGATAACCCAGGATCTGGCAGCTTCTACACTGAGGGATCAAAGGGCTTGGAATATGATATTCCAGAAGTCAAAGGAGCTGGGATTAAAACCAAGAGTTACCTACCCAGCAAAACTGAGTATCATGTTTCAGGGGAAAATATGGTCATTCAGTGGAATAGAGGACTTTCAAGCATTCTCTTTTTTTTTAAGCAATTGGGGTTAAGTAACTTGCTCAAGGTTACACGGCCAGGTGTTTCTGGGTGGGTGCTAAGTGCCTGGGCCCGGATTCGATTCCCAGTTCATCTCGACATCGGAGCTGGTGCTCTTACTCGCTGTACTACCTGGACACCCCTCAAGCATTCTTAATGAAAAAAATTGAATAGAGTTGAATAGAAAATTTGACATTCAGATACAAGAAGCATGAGAAGGTAAACAGGGAAAAGAAATCATAAGGAACTTATCAAAGTCGAACTATTAACATTCCTATATGGAAAAACAATAATTGTAGCTGATGAAACTTTTGTCAGAATGAAAATAGTTGAAGGGAATAGAAATATATATATATATATATATTAGAGGGTATATGGACATATGAATACATGTGTGAATGTGTGTATATATGTTTACAGATATACATAGATAGAGGGCACAGGACTAATTTAACAGGAAGGGATGATACTTAAAAGGTGAAATTAAGAGGTGAGAGAGGAATATAATGAGAGGAGATGGGGAGAGACAGGATGGGGTAAACTATCTCATAAAGAAGAGGCAAGGGAAAATGATTACAATGGAGGGGAAGAATAGGAAGGCAAAAGGGAATGGATCAACCTTATTCCCATTGAATTTGGCTTGAGGAGGGAATGAAATACACACTAAATAGGGTATCTTACTCTACAGGAGAGTAAGGGGAAAGGGGATCAGAGGGGGGATGATGGAAGGGAGGGCAGGCTTGGGGGGAGGGAAGTTGGAAGCATTCATTTTTAAAAAGGGACAGGATCAAAGTAGAGAATAGAACAAGTGGGAGGTGGGATAGGAGGGAGGGAAATATAGTCAGTCTTTTACAATATATCTACTATGTTATTGTTTTGCATTAGCTACATATGTACAACCTATACTGAACTGCTTATCTTCCCAGTAAGGGTGGTTGACGAGGGAGGAAGGGAATGAATCTGAAATTCAAAGTTTTAAAATCAAATGTTTACATATGTGTATATATATATACATATATAATATATATATATATATATATATATATACTTATACTTTATCAATACCATTTTACATATGATTGGGAAATAAGATATATAGGCACTGGGGCATAAAGATCCACCATGCCCTACTGGAAAAGTCAAAAGGGGTATGGGAGAAAATGTGGGAGAGAGCAGATTGGAGGAGGGGATATCCTGTGGGACTGCTATTTTGGGGTGGTGGGTAGGGGAAAAATGGGGAGAAAATGTGTAACTCAAAATCTGGCAGAAATGAATGATGTAAATCAGAATTTAATAAAGCATATGAAAATGGGAAAAAAAAGAAAACATAGAAGAACTATACAAGAAATATCTTAACCCATCCAATAGCCACAATGGGTGGTTACTGCTCAAGAGCCAGACTTCCCTGAAAATGAAATCAAGGGAGCTTTAGGAAGCATTGCTAACCATCAGGCTAGTAGAGATGATAGAATTCCAGACGAGCTATTTAAAATCCTGAAAGATAATACTCTTGAAGTGCTTCTCTCAGTATTCTAGCAAATTTGGAAAACTCAACAGTGGCTAGTGAATTGGAAGAGATCACTTTATGTCCCAATCCTAATGAAAAGCAGTGCCAAAGAATGCTAAATTACTGGACAATTGCATTCATTTCACACGTCAACAAGGTTATGCTTAAAATTCTGCAAGCTAGGCTTCAGCAATATGTGAACTCAGAATTAGCAAAAGAGCAGACTGGTTTTCAATGAGGCAGAGAAACTAGAGGCCAAATTGTCAACATTCCCTGCTTATGGGGAAAGCAAAGGAGTTCCAGAAAAACATCTACTTCTGCTTCATTGGCTACACTCAAGCCTTTGACTGTGTGGATCACACCAAAATGTGACAAGTCCTCAGAGAGATGGGAGTACCAGATCATCTTGTCTCCAGAGGAACCATATGTGAGCCAAGAAGCAACACTTAGAGCTGAACATGGAACAGTGGGTTGATTTAAGATTGCAAAAGGAGTACAACAAGGCTGTATGTTGTCACCTTATTTATTTAACTTATTTGTAGAGTACATCATGTGAAATGTCAGCCTGGATGAATCAAAAGCCGGAATTAAAGTTGCAGGGAAAAATATCAATAATCTCAGATATGCAGACTATACCACTCTGATGGCAGAAAGTGAAGACTTATGAAGCCTCTTGATGATGGAGAAAGAGGAAAGTGTAAAAGCTGGCTTTAAGCTTAACAAAAAAAAGGAAGATTTGCTAACTGGTCCCATCACTTCCAGCAAATAGAGGGGGAAGAAATGGAAGCAGTATCAGATTTTATATTTTGGGACTCAAAGATCACTGCAAAGCAACTGCAGTCATGAAACTTCTTTTAAAATTTTTTATTTATTTTATTTTCAATTTGTAAAATAAATCAAGCATTTTCATTACATAGTATAATAAAAGAGATGATTGTGCATGAAATGACAAATCTATTATGTACAATTTGCTATTCCTTTAAAATATATAATAAAATTATCATGTAAATTTCTTTTATTTGCTTCTTTCTTTCCCCTCTGCCTTATGAATGGCTACCATTAGACACAAATATGTATATATAAATGTATATATGTAAAATCATTCTATACATACTTCTATGTTATTTCTCTGGATGTAGATAATGTCTTCCTTCAACATGTCCTTTTGTAGTTAATTTGGGTATTTTAAAAAGTTGAAGTGAGTTATTCCCTCAAAGTTGTTCTTGAAATGATACTGCTGTTACTGTACACAATGTTCTCTTGGTTCAACTCTTTTCACTCTTCATTATTCCATGTAAGTCTATCCACGTTTTTCTAAGATCATGAAGCTGCAGGGTAGAATTCCAACACAATCATATATCTCAACTTGTTCAGTCATTGCCAAATTGATGGGAACCTCTGCAGTTTCTACTTCTTTTCCACCACAAAGAGAACTGCTATAAATATTTTAGGACATATAGGTTTAGAACATATGGGTTCTTTTCCTTTTCCCCTAATCATCTTTTGAAATAGACCTATTAGTGGTATTACTGGGTCAGAGGGCATAGGCAGTTTAATAACTCTTTGGGTATAATTCCAGATTGCTCTCCAAAATGATTTGATGAGTTCACAATTCCACCAATGATGAATTAGCATCCCAGTTTTCCCACATCCCTTCCAACATTTTTACTTTCCCCTTCTGATAGGCATAAAATTATATCTCAAGGTTGTTTTAATTTGCATTTCTCAGAGCATTTTTTTCATGTGAGTATAAGTTGTTTTGATTTCTTCATCAGAAAACTTCCTGTTCATATCCTTTGACCATTTGTCAATTGGGGAATTACTCATATTCTTATAGATTTTACAAAGTTCTTTATATATTTGAGATATGAGACCTTTATCTGAGAAATTGTCTATAAAAGTTTTTCCTCAATTTTATGCTTTCCTTCTGATCTTGACTCAGTCATGAAATTAAAAGATACTTGCTCCTTGGAAGGAAAGCTTTGGCAGATCCGGACAGCATACTAAAAAGCAGAGACATCACCTTGCTAACAAAGGTCCATATAGTCAAAGTTATGTTTTTCCCAGTAGCAGTGTATGTCGTGAGAGTTAGACTATAAAGAAAGCTGAGTGCCGCAGAATTGAAGCTTTCAAATTAGAGTGCTGGAGATGACTTTTGAGAGTTCTTTGGACAGCAATGAGATCAAATCAGTTAATGCTTAAAGAAATTAATTCAAACTATTCACTGGAAGGTCAACTACTGAAGCTTAAATATGTTAAATAGCCACATAACAACAAGACAGAACTCGTTGAAAAAGACCCTGATATTTGGAAAGATTGAAGGCAAAAGGAAAAGGGGATGGCAGAGGATGAGATGAATAGATTGTGTCATGGAAGTGATGGACGTGAGTTGGGACAGACTTTGAGAGATAATGGAAGATTGGAGGGCCTGGCATGTGCATGGGATGATGAAGAGCCAGGCATGATTGAATGACTGAACAGCAAAAGAAGACTTTCAATGTTAGTTTTCTCTATAATGTCATCAATTTTTTGGAGGGCAATTGGGGTTAAGTGACTTGCCCAAGGTCATACAGCTAGTTGTGTTAAGTGTCTGAGGCTGGATTTGAACTCAGGTCCTCCTGACTCCAGGGCCAGTGCTCTATTCACTGCGTCACCTAGATGCCCCATAATGTTGTCATTTTGTAAATAGTTCAGTTAGCTCTGCTCACTTCACTCTGCAGCAGCTCATAAAGTTCTTCATAAATTATACATTTTACCAGTTCTCACAGCACAGTAATATTCATTCACACCCATAAACCACAATTTGTCTAGCCATTCCCATAGGGTACCCCTTATTTCCAATTCTTGATCAACACAAAAAGAGCTGGTGTATGTGTGTGTGTGTGTGTATGTGGGGGGGAGGAGAGGGGGAGGAGTTGTACACCCACCCAAACAGATCCTTCTCCTTTTTGATTTCCTTAGGGGTATAGACCTAGTAGTTTATAATTGAGTCAGAAGGTAGGCACAGTTTGATAACTTCTTGTACTTTGTTCCACTTGCTTTCTAGAGTAGTTCACCACCAACAATGCACTAGAGTACCTGTTTTTTCACATCCTTTTCAACATTTATTATTTTCTTATGTTGTCATCTTTTCTATTCTGCTCGATGTGAGGTGAAACCTCAAGTTGCTTTAATTTGTATTTCTCTAGTAGTAATTGATAGGGGAGGGGAAGGGGAAGCCAATAAGTATTACCTGCTAAGTTCCAGGCACTATGCTAAGCATTGTGTAGCTGTTGTCTCAGTTTATCTTCATAACAACCCTGTAAGGTAGGTGCTATTATGAATCCCCTTTTTCAGTTGAGGAAATTGAGGCAGACAGAGATTGTGACTGGCTCAGGCTCACACAACCAGCAAATGTGTGAGCCTGGATTTGAACTCAGGCCTTCCTGACTCCAGGCCCAGAACTCCTCTTCGGTTTCACCCAGCTCTTTCTAATAGTTTGATAAGCTTGACTTTCTTCCTTTGAAAACTACCTAGTCACATCATTTAGCCAAATATACATGTACATATAATACATACACACATACACATGTGTATGTATATATGGGTATATATGTATGTGTGTATTATATATGTATATATATGAATGACTTATACATTTGAATCAATTCTAGTTCCTTGGAAATGAAATCTTTATAAGAGAAACTTGTTAGAAAGATTTTTTTCCTAGTTACCCATTTCCCTTCAAATTTTTACTAAATTAGATTAATTCATGCCAAAACTTTGAAAATTTGTGACAAAAATTTTCATTTTACTTTTTGTGATCTTCTCTATCATTTGTTTAATCATAAGCTCTATCCATGGATCTAAAGAGTATTTTTTCCCCTTGCTCACCTAATTTGTTTATGATGTGACTTTTAATTCTCAAGTCATATATCCATTTGGAGCTTATCTTGGTATATGATTTCTGCCACATTGCCATCCAGCTTTCCTAGTAGCCTTTGTCAAATAGGCAGTCCTTCTCCAGTAACTGTGTTCTTTGGGTTTGTCAAATACCATGCTACTATTTCATTTAGTTCTGTAATGTCCTTAAGCTCTTCCACTGATCAGCCTCTCTTATTTTAGAGCCAGGACCAAAACATTTTAATGATTACTGCTTTATAATATAATTTGTTCTTTGACTTATTCTTTAGGATCATCATTTAGTCTCCAAATAATTTATAGTATTTCAATTGCTTTTTATTGAATATAATTTTTTTTGCATTGTAGTCACTAAATGATATATTTAGTATCTCTGAAGTTTTTTTAAGTTTTAGGGTCTTACATAATGTCTTATGGTGTTTTTTTAGAGATTATATGCATGGCTGAGAGACATATTAATGTTTTTCTTTTCCATTCAGTAATCAGAGAACTATTATGTCCTTAACTTCCTTTTTGTTTAATCCTTTTTAGATCTGTCTCAGTTTGAAGGGTTATACATTGAGGTCTCCTATCATTATGGTTTTTCTGTTTATTTCTCCCTGTAATTCAATGAACATTTTCATTAAGTATTTAGTTATTAATTATTGACATTAATTATCTGTGGTACCTTTGAGTGTGATATTGTTTTCCTGTTTATTTGCTTTAATCCTTTCTTCCTTCCTTCCTTCCTTCCTTCCTTCCTTCCTTCCTTTCTTTCTTTCTTTCTTTCTTTCTTTCTTTCTTTCTTTCTTTCTT
>NW_027185797.1:4975366-5024125 GCF_028583685.1 Petaurus breviceps papuanus | reverse complement strand
TTCTTTCTTTCTTTCTTTCTTTCTTTCTTTCTTTCTTTCTTTCTTTCCTTTTTGGAGGCAGTTGGAGTTAAGTGACTTGCCAAAAGTCACATGGCTAGTTTTTAGTGTTAAGTATCTGAAGCCCAATTTGAACTCAGGTCCTCCTGACTCCAGGGCAGGTGCTCTATTCACTGTGCCACCTAGCCACCCCGATTTTATCCTTTCTATTATTACTGTTATCTTGTCTGAAATCTTGACTGTTAATCTCTTTTGATTTCACTTGAAGCATAACAAACTTGGTTATGTCATTTAAATTCCATGAATATTCATCTTTAAAGTATAATTTGTTTTTTTTTTGTAAACAACATGTTGTGAGGCTCAGCTTTCTAAAACTCTTCTGCTATCTTCCATTGTGTGGTTGAGTTGATCTCATTCACAGTTATGATAGGTAACTGTATTTTCCTCTCTATCCTCATTCTCTTTACAAAGATGACAAAGTTGATGAAAGAAGAGTTTGCTTGACAGTTGTGATCTATAAATGAAGCAATTTGTTTCAGCTCAAATTGTTGCCCCTTTTTTCCCTTGAAGATCTGAAAGGACATGAAAGGCATTGAAACAATATTTGCTTTTCCTCCCACTGTTAACATGTGAACAGTTCATCCTCCTATATGATCCCTTCCAATTGATCAAATGTTTCCCCTTTCTCCTATATTTCCATTTTAAAGTGACTATCTAGTTATGACCTTCCTATAAGGAATGTTTTGACATCTTCTGTTTGACTAAGGCCAATTTTCCAGTTTTTTTATGAATTAGTTATTCTTGGTTGAAAGCCTTTGCCATTTGCATTTTGGAAGGGTGAGTGTGTTCCAACCTCTTGTCTTCTGTGATCTTGTCTGGCTCTATGTACTTGAAAACTTTATTTTTGGCTCCACATAGTATATCTTCTTTGACCTGGCAGCACCAAATTTTAACTATGATCTTCCTGGGAATTTTCATTTTGGAGTATCTTTCAGGAAATGACTGGTGGCTTCTTTCTGTTTTCAATATGACCTCTAGTTCTAAGAGATCCAAGTAGTTTTTGTATATGATTTCTTGAAATATTAGGTATCTAAGCAATTTTTTTTGGCAATGATTTTCAAGTAGTCCAATGATCTTTTCTTGACATATTTTCCATGTCCGTTTTTTAAAATATTTTCCTTCTGTTTTCAATTTTTTGATTTTGTGATATTTTTTTGTCTCCTGGAACTGTTTTGTTTGTCCCATTTTAATTTTCAGAGAATTCAATTCTCAAGTAAGGCTTATCACCATATGCTTTGTTATTAATTCTCCTTGCCATTTTTCTTCCCAAGCTTTACCAATATGTATCTCTTGTTTAGTTTCCTTGAAGTTCTACTGTCATTATTGTGGCCAAGATTTTTTTCCTCTGAGGCTCATTGTGAGGTTACTCTCTTCTTCAAAGTTAACCTCTCGAGTATCTCTCAATCCAAGTTGTTTATTCATAGTACTTAGTGTTTTCTTCTTTTTAGTCATATTTCCAACCCTAATTTTTGTCTTAGAATCTTGTGCTCTACTCCTGTAGATCTTGCTTGATCCTGAGTTTGGTGACTAAAACTAAACCTTACTCTCTATAGGATTTGTCTGGCCTTATCTGTTGCTGTGATTTGGACCCAGGTTGTCTGGATCTGGGGCCCAATGTGGGCTTCATGGATGCTGGTCTGGCCCTGTTTTCTATAGTGATTGGGGTCCCTAGGTTACCTCTTCCTGAGCACTGCTCCTGCCCTATATCCTGTTGGAATGGGACCCTTAGGTTGCTCCACACAAGGCTTCAGTACTAGTTTGACCCTTTCTTCTGCCATGCTTTGAGATGTTGCCTTTGAGTTCTCCCTGTAATGGATGCAGGTCTGGACATATCTCCAGCAGTGGACTGGGTACCTGAGTTATCCTGAGCTGGGCCTAGGTACTCCCTGGCCCTGTCTACTACCATCGATGGGGCCATTATATTGCCCATAGGGGACTCTGCTGTGGCCCTTTCTCCTACTGTAGGGTCAGGCTGTTTTGAATTTCACATTTTACCCACCATCTGCTCAAGCTTTCAGCAGCATTCTGGCAATCTTTTTGTGGAGTTCTGAGTTGGGTGGAGGAGTTTATAGCTGATTCTCCTTGGTTTTTCTTTTATCATTGTTTCTTCTGGTGCATTTTTAGAGCCATACTGGGGTATCTGCAGATAATCTGGATTCCTAGAAGTCCTAACACACAACCCTCTTCCCACAATTCCCTAAATAAATTTGGGATAAAAAGAAATTTATATGTAACACCAGTCAACCCAAATATCATGAGATTATAGAACTCCTGAAATGGAGACTACTATATGGTACCACCAATCTACTTGATTCATAAGACCTCCATTATTTATGTCAATATTCAATATATCTAAAGGCAGAAAAATCATGATGCAGTCCTAAGGGAGTCTGGCTTAATAAGCTCCCTTGCCTGTTCCCATTGTATTATTTCTAGTAGATTATTACTTTCTTCTATATGCTTTAAATTTGATGCAAGTGACTGTTCAGATAAGGAATACATCAGCATGAAAATGACAAGCATTTGCTAAGCTCATCCATGTTTATCTTTGAGGATTAAAAAAAATAATTTAAATATTATTAATTCCCAGACAATTGCTTGTCCAGAGTATAAGGCAATGGCAGAAGAAGGGATGTTCTGGGTTCTATTCAGAAATAAGCAGAGGCAGAGATTCAAACAATGTCTTCTATATTTTAAATCTCTAGCCCAGTGGTCTTACACTCAAGTTGTATGTTTGTTTTATGTTCGTACCCCTCATCCATCTGTGTGAACTCTATACAAATCTTTGTTTCTTTTCACAAGTAACAAGTTATGTTTTTGCCTGAACAAAAGAATGAAGAGCTGAATGATGTGACTCAGGGAGTTGTGGGCAGCCCAAAGCATGTGCTGGGAATCTTGCCTTAAATATCTATCTCTTTACTGAAAGTCTTTCGTGGTTGACACAAGTATTGCCAGATTAGCACTGTATTGTAAATATCCATATTTTGTACCTTACAGTCCTTTCTAGTTCAATTCAATTCAATACTGATTAATAAATGCTTGTTTATTTAATTTTGGTTTAATGTAGCAGAAACCACTTAAGACAGTAAGGTGCCATTTAAATGAATGGCTTGATTAAGGCACCTCCAAGAGACATTTCTAGGAATGCTGCTAGGAAGTTCACAAGTTGACAGGTGTCTGGCATGTCTTTTCTCTCTGAATTGGCATTAAGGGCACAGAATTCCTCCTCTCTTTAGGATAAAAAAAATATATCTGTGGTCTGTTCTGTCAGAGCAATGGATCACCACGGGCTAGACTTTATCACTTCTGCCCATCCTCAAATCAGTTCTTTATTTATTTTGTCTCTTCACCAACAATCAAAATTTTCCAGGTCCCACTGGGATTCAGTTCAGTTTAGCTACCAATTATTAAGTTCCTACTTTATTCCAGGTGCTACGGTAGGGAGTGTGGAATCAAAAACAACACTGAAACACTCCTTATTCTCAAGGCACTTACAATTTTATTTCAGTGAAACATGTATGTTAACGCATAAAGTACACAATAAATAGAAAGGTCAGAGTAGAACACAACAGAAAGAGAACCTTAATAATTATAGGAATCATGAAAGGTCTCATAAAAGGTAGCACTGGAACTCTGAGTCTTTGTTTAGTATCTTTTTTGCATAGAGGAAATAAATAGCTGTCCTATACCTGATCTTCATCAAACACCGTTCACCTTTCTGCTCCACCCTTTAGAGAAAACCCTAAATAGGAGTCAAACCTAAAGTTTGCATAATTTTCCCTGGGGCTTTTAGATTGGGGTGTGAAGAGCAAAATGATGCAAGGAAGAATAGCTTCTGATCCTTCTTACAGGTGGTCAGATATTGAACCTGATTCACATACATGGCTCCATAGCTGAGATCTAGTGTCAAAGGATAAGACAGTGGTCCAGCCTCCTACGCCCAGCAGCAATTATTACTGTTTCATATGGAATATATTTAAATCAAGGATGGTAACAGACATATAATGAAATAGTCATTTTGTGATAGGTCATTTAAATGGAAATGAACTTTTTCTCAAAGCTATCAATATCTTGGTCCACATCACCCCGTGGACAAATATCAATTATGTGATACTGGACAAACTACTTAACCTCTTAGAGTTGTAAACAACACTCTATAAGACTATAAATTACAAAGAAGTTGCCACGTCACATAGTACAGGGAGTTTTCTCATTCAGTAGTTCCTTATATTAATGGAAATAGAGCTAGTCCTTTTCCCTGATCTAAGAGTTTTAAAAAAGTAGCAAAACAGCCTCAATGATACCAAATCAAGGTTAATCTGAGAGGAGGTCCAGAAGCACCCTTTTAGCTCTAAAGCGATGATCCTACTTCTAATGCTTGCCTTTGAGGTGGGGTGTGGTAATATCTCAGTTGAGGAATCTCACTCTTGGATGCTTTCCATTTCAAGTATATTTATATTTGGGGGAAAAAAGAAACAACATTTTCTATAAGACAATAAACAGAATGAAAAATACAATACTGAAAACATTTACATTTTAATAATGAAACAATGGCAACAACTTTTTATTTCCTGTGTCCTTTAAGGATTTCTTTTCCATCTGAATACACATTAGGTCTTGTTGCTTGTTTGGTTTCTAATAACCACATTTTGGGTTTTTTATGTCTTTCCATATTTCTCTGTATCCTTCACATTCATCCATACACATACACACACATGCACACACACACACATCTCACAGTAATATTCTATTATGTTGATCCATCCCAATTTATTTATCCATTTCCCTATTGTTGGAGATTGGATCTGGCCAGGGGACCTTGCTAGTATAGGCCAGGTAGCTTTATTCCAACTTCTAATGACAATTTCTTATATCTTCCATCAACTTCTTATGCCTTTGCTGAGAGCTTTGCTCTGTTCATTTGCCTTATGTTGTCACTATTATTCTTAGACACCTTAGGTGCAAAAATATTTGCTTCCTTATTCTGATTGGTCAAACCTTGACTTTTAATTGTGCTGAAATGCTTGTTTGGAACAATCTTTGGCACCGTGAATAGACCGATATGTTTGTGCTGAGTAATACTGTTAGTGTATAAAAAGCTCATCCTCAGCCCTTTTGCCACTGAGTTCTTCCACCAGGGCAAGACTAGGGGTGCTGAGCAGTGACTAGGTATTTTCTGCTTAGTAGAAGCTTTGCCAACATTTGTGCCACTGGACATCCCAGAGTTTGGGGATCATGGATGAGTGCATCAGTGAAATGGCACATTCTTACAGTGTGTGTCCTTGGCCCAATAAAGCTGATTGCATCCATTAGCAAGCAAATACAGTGGCATGTTCCTTGGTTCAATCTGACAGTTGACTGACCTAACTGATAACAGAGTACACAGGCAGGCTACTACAGAAAGAGTTTTTGTTTCAAATTTTTCACTATTACAAATAAAACAACTATAAATACCCTTTGACCACTACCACTACCACTACCAGAGATGGTAATTTTTCCTCTTAAAAGAATAGCTTAGCTAAGTTTGCAAAGGAACATTATCAAAGGTTTGGCTGCCTTCTTTTTCCAGTCACAGAATCCTCTAAAGTTAATCCAATACGGCATAGAAGTCTATTAGTCTGTATACATAGAGTGAATGCCCACCATTCCTGTCATGGATCTTTGCAGTATTGCAATTATAATTTTAGTACTGGGATCACTGGGTCAAAGGATACAATCAATCTTGTAACTTTATTATGTCCAGGTAACTTATTCTTCAAAAAGATTATGCCAATCTACATTTCCCCAACATTATAATAGAGTGCCTATTTCCCCATAACCCTAACAAAGATGCATCAATTTTTAAACCAATTTAATGGGACTAAGGTGATACTTCAAATTGCCTTTCTCTGGTTAAAAGAGAATTTGAACCATTTTCAATTAATCATTAGCAATGTGTTTCCCTACCTCACAGAAGTGACCACTCATATATTTTGATTATATAATTCATTAAGGAATGAATATTCAATTCAGTCCAAAAAATGTGTATTAGCTGAGTCTTATGTGCAAAGCACCATGCTAGATGCTGGGGATACAGAGACATAAATAGTTTCCTTGTCCTTGAGGTGCTTCCATTCTCTTGGGAGATACAATAAGTACAAAGAAGTAGATATAAAGTACTTTGAGAAGGATGAGAATAAAAATCATAGTGGAGAAGAAATTGTGCACAGTTTGGAATCAGAGGACCAGCGTTTGGATCCTGACTCTGTCAGATGATTTACTTCATCTGTCTGAGCCTCATTTGCTTCATCTGTAAAATGAGAGAGTTGGGCTAGATGACCTCTAAAGCCCCTTTCACTTTTCTATGAGCCCAAGAGCTGACAGCTGTGGGAAGAGTGAGGCTGGAGGAGGTGGTGGTGGGTCAGCAGAACCTTTACACTGGAGGTGACACTAAGCTGAATCTCAAAAGATGAAGAGGAATCAGATTGGAGAGAGAGAGCATTGGAGGCAGGGGAGACCTCTAGTGCTGAGACCTCCAGAGCAACCTGGAGATAGAATGCATAATTCAGAGATTCTCTAGCAGGCCAATTTGGCTACAAAATGAGTGCTTGAAGGGGAATAAGAAAGGACACTGGAGAGGTAAATCCAGGACAGATTATCAAGGGCTTTAAATGCCAGGCAGAAGGATTTGCATTTCATTCCAGAAGCAGCAGGGAAGCACCAAAGGTTTTTGAATTGAAGAGTGACATTATTAAACCTGGGCCTTAGGAAGATTATTTTGGTGTTTGTGTGAAGTATGAATTGGAGAAAGAGAAACTGACATCAGGGAGACCAATAGAGGGCCATGACAATAGTGCAGTCCAGGTGAGAGGGAATGAGGGCCTGAACCAGGCAGCTGGAGAGAAGGGAAGGGATGTGAGACCTGCTGTAGAAAGAGAATCAACAAGATTGGCAAGTGACTCAATACAGAAAAAGAGAGAAAGGGACAAGTCACGGGTGACTCAGAGGTGGCATACCTCCCTGTCTGGAAGGATGGTGATGGCCCCAAGGAAAAAACATCTAAAAGGAAAGAAAAGGAGAAAAAGAAAAGAAAAAGAAAAAAGTTTACAGGACTGATATAATGGACAATAATTACTTTTGTGAATGTGTATCAATTCCTTATAGACTCTGTGTATTGGTTTAATATACATTTTAACATATTTTCTACCAATAGTTCGTCCTCATGCCTGTTTCTTTCTGTCTTATCAATTGATTCGTTCACACATTAATAAGCAAAAGAAAGACAGTGTTTGGAGATGCTGGACTTTGAGGATTCAGCATAATTCAGAACCTGAGAACAGTCATAGGAGGTATACGGGTAATGCAGCTTCTGAAGACCCTAGAAACCCCAGAAATAGCAGAACCATTGGACAAAGACCCGTAAAAGAAGGAAACAATTATTTCCTTATCTTTGGCAAGTGGAGGTCTTAGCTACAATATGTAGACATAATGGTCTTCTCAAGGTAAAATAGCCTTTCTAGGATATGAGGCATAAAAGCCTACTAGAATAAATGAAGGACATGATTGTGGATCCCTGGGTTCTGAGTGCTTTGTCTATGAAGAAGAGGAGAAATTAGATGGCTGTGAGCACACCCTGAAAGCCATTTACCCTGCATGTGGACCCAGAAAAACGAGCATGACTCTTGATTCTGATATTTAACCACTAAGAGCTTCATTTCCTTATCTATAAAATGGGAAGAAATGTATCTGCACTGCTGATCTCCCAAGGTTGTGAGGAATGCACTTTGTACTTCTTAAAGTGTGTTATAAATGTGAATCATTAGTATTATTTCTCCTGGGAGACAATGTTCTACCCTGTTCAAGATCAGGGAAGAGCTTTTTTCAATCCAGGGAATGAAAAAAAAATCACAAAAGAATGAGAGCAGAAAGGGAGAGCTGAGTTTTGTTTGTTTATTATTTATTTCAAAACTGAAATTTCAAGTGTTCCTTGGGGGTGGGAAAGGAGGGTGGAGTGAGAAGATTAGAATAAATTCCCTTGTGCTTTTTGCCCAACTCATCAAAGAGCTATTTCACTAAGTTCTTTTTCATTCATCAGTTTATAAGGAAATATAGCAGAAGATTGAATTCCGAGAAGAGTATTTTAAAAGCATCCTCCTCAGGAAGCCCTTGTTCTATTTCAGAAAGAAAATATAATTAGCTGTAAATGAAACAATTTCATTTAATGTAAATTTTTCCCTCTGTATGGGAAATTTAGTTAATATATAATTAATTTTTCCTGAAATAATATTAGTTTTCTCATCTTGTTAAAAACAAAATATGTCTTAACTTACACAGCTTGCTTAATAATAGAATTATTGGTGCTGTAATGTAAAAACTTAATCTGCCACTTTTTTTGATCAGTTGAACAGATGCCTCATATAATGTCTGATACAATGCCTCATAACTCATCCCTATTGGTCCTCATGCATAATGCCCCATTTCCTCTCTTCTTGTCTTCACGTTCACTGGCTTTCCGTGATTTCATTGATACGGGGCACTTCTGTCCAGGAACCTGTATATTCACAGATGTATATAATACCCAAAGGGGGAGCCCTGTTCACCTATACAATTCAGCACTGACCCCGCTATTTGCAGTTTTAGAAGGCTGCCTGAGAAGCATTGAGAGGTTGTGAATGTCTCAATGTCACTCAACTTTGGGAGAAAGTCCGGGGTAGGATCTTGATACCACAGCTGACTTGCTATCTACTACATCAAGCTGCCTTTTATTAGTTTTTATTGTCACAAAATTCCCCTGACAGAAGAACTAGGAGCATTAGGTATATATTAGGACAGGCACATTTCACCTCAATCCAAGGAAAAACTTCCAAACAAGTTGAGCTTTTAAAAATGGAGTGGATTGCCTCATGAAGTAGTGAGTTCCTCATCACTGCACTCTGTTTCAGTTTGGACTTCCAATTCCAGAATTCTATGACTTTTTCCTGGGCTTCCAATAAGGGATTTTAAAATAATCTCTGAGCTTCTCATGGGCCATTTCCTTATTATTTAAAAATTCTACTAAAAGTTCTATTTATTTAAAAATGCAGTTGACTTCTATCTAATGCCTGAATTTGATAACAGTTCCTATTTCTAAAATATAATGTTCACATAATGGATGTCTTATATATTCTGCCTTGCCTCTACCCGCCCTCTCCCCCCAAAACTAAACTGCTGAATTGGATTGTGAATGGTTCTCTCATTGTCTCCTCCAGAGCCAATTTCTAAAGACCAAGTCCAATAAATTTCTTCACATGGAATCATAGTGGAAAGAATCTTTGAGATTATCTAGTTCTTTCACCACTCTGGGGGAATTTCCTAGTGTGGAAAATCTTTTCAGAAAAATAGAGATTAGCAGAGCTCAGTTTAAGTGCCACCAGCAGCTGGAGACCTTCCCGGCTCCCTCCAGCTGCTAGTGTCTCTAGCCCCTAAATTATACTGTATCCATTCTATACCTTCTATATATAGTGACTCCCCTGGCTAGAATGTAAATTCCTTGAGGGTAGAGATGAAATTTCTCTTGTCTTTGTCTACCCAGGACCTATCACTATCCTTGGCATACAAGAAGTACTTAATAAATGTCTATTAATTGACTGAACAACCTAGGGTCTTAGAGGATTGCCTAGAGACAGTGAGAAGTTAAATGTGGTTGGTATCATGGGCAGGACCTGGGAATTCTTGACTTCAAGACTGACCTTGAATCCATTATGTGTTCATCATTGATGGAAGGGACCTTTGAGATCAATTAGTCCAACTCCCTTATTGAACAGTTGAGAAAACTCAGGCCCAGAGGGTTTAAATGACTTTCCCAAGATCACATAATTAGTAAATGACATAGTTGGGAGTCAACTCCATTTCATCTGACTCCAAATCCAGCATTTTTTCCATCATACCATGAGGCTTTCATGTGTTCTCTTCCCTTATCTCTTCATAAACAAGTATAAATGTGTGATTACTATGATCTAGGAACCTCACTTATATCTACTGTCAGCATTCACGAGTGTATTTGGATAATTAAGACCTTTTATTATTATTTGTTCTCTTAATTTTACAGTTTCCATGATCTCATTTGATTTTTCCATTCCTTTCTCATTGTTATATTCAGGTGGTCTAAAATAAACCCTTATTGTTACCCTCATGCTATGTGAACCTAGAATGGTCAGCTACAGAGATTTCACAGCACTTTTTCCTGCAAAATGTTTACTCTAATACTTTTTTTTTTGAGGGGGGAAGGTAGAGCGATTGGAGTTAAGTGACTTGCACAAGATCACATGGCTAGCTTTTTTTGTGTTAAGTGTCTGAGGCTGGATTTGAACTTAGGTCCCCCTGATTCCAGGGCCAGTGCTCCATTCACTGTGCCACCTAGCCACCCCCTACTCTAACACTTCTTAAGTTCATGAAGTCAAAGAAATTAATACCTGGGGGCAGGGGTAGGAGGGAAGAAGATGCATTAATCTTTGGGTAAGAGTATATGCTGTATACTTGGGAAATATTTTATGTATTCCATTGGTATCTATCAATGTCAGTGGAAATTCTAAGCATATTGGAGATCCCTTTTGGAAAATTTGTAGTTCAGAGATAAGAGTTGCACAAGATAGATAGGTATGACTGGGTTTCCATCTGTATTATTTGTGAGGGAACCCATATTGATGAAATCACAGATCCATTGGTGTAACTGGTAACCTTGACAACATCTCTTAGGTGATCCTTCACTGATAAAGCTTTAAGTACTGCCATCCATCTATCCTCAGCCGTCCTACTTTACTTGCTGTTTATGAAATATCCATTCAAAAATCATGTTATTATCCAAGAAATCCCTTGGGACTAAGGTTGAATCTGTACACATTGATTCAGAGAGGGAAAATGAAAAGCACCAGTAATTAAAACATAGACACAGATATATAAAGTGTTACTCTGCCTCTGTTTACACAACAGATGGCCAATGGAATCTCGGGTAATCTGTGAGCCTTCATGAATGAAATCAATTAAGTTTAGGGAAGCTATTTCTTGCTAGGGAATATAAAAACAGTAGCAATTGTTACAGATGTATGGAGTGAATCTAATTATGCTGGCACATAGGACTTGGCTAATGGAGACTGGGTTTATATCTCATTCTCTATCTTTTGTTTGTTGATACATCACCAGTCTTTGGGAGATTTCTGGAAAGTTCTTTTCCATAACTTGTACACTTATTTATATTATATTGCTAACACATCACATTATAACACAGACATATCCCATCTAATCACATTATGATTTGAAACCTGATTACTCTTATAAAGATAATTGATATTGGCATCATTATTCTATCTTAAAATTCATATCCTTAAGTCATGTTCACCCAGGTTTTATACATTTTTCTTTTCTATTGTAATATTATCACTTAAGGAGAAAATAAAGACATTTTTCTTTTTATAAATTATATAGTTTATGCTAGTTAAATGCCAGGGAAATTTGTCTTTCTTCTGTTCTGGATGATGATACACAAATTTACAAGGTGAGAAAAATTTCTCCCCCCATTGGAATGTTGTGAAATATATTTTTAAAAGTAAGTGTCAAAGCAGGAAGAAAGTTAGTTTGCAGGCTCACACGTTGGGTTCCCATATTTTCTCGTGTCATAAATGATGTCACACTTTTTAGCAAGATGCCAGAGAGTACAGAAGCAGTCACACCAATCCACTACAATGTGGGTCAAATCTCATTACAACTATATGCCAATGAAAACCTCTGTGTAACAGAAAGATTTCCAAGTCCTAGCCAATAACCCACTTATTTCAAGATACACTTGGTACAAATAAAATTCTAGTACAACTAAAGAATTAAGACTCCCTTAGACTTTGCTGTAATGGAAACTGGTTATGTGATCTAGTCAAATCTTTGTGCATAATACTCTTAGGGGTGGGGTACCAAATTCTACCCTCACTGTCAAACAGGAGCCTTTGATTATAGTTAATGTTATGTTTCATGGCACACAATTTGACAAAAGTATAATCAGAAACATAGTAACAGCTAGTGTGGCACAGTGGAAAGAACACTGAATTTGAAGGCCTGAGTCTGAATCTTGGCTCTGCCTTTTACCATCTGTGTAAGTGAAGTGACTTCATCTCTCTCAACTTCAGACTTCTCATCTGAAAACTGATGCATTTGGACTAGAGGACCATTAATGGCCCTTCTAGCTGTAGAGCTAGGACATTGTAGCCTCACCTCTGGGTACCCAGTAGGCGTCTCACTCACTCCTCATCAGTCTCAAGGTTATCATCTAGTATTAGAGTTTCTTCTCTTCCCCTTCCATTTGCCCTTTCTCTTTCCCTTCCCCTTTCCATTCCTTTCTTTCCCCTCCCCTTCCCTTCCCTTCTATACTTTTCTTTCCTTCCCCCTTTCCCTTCTCCTTCCCTTCCCAGCCTACGGGGGTATAACGAAGCATCACTCTTCTCCAAATTTAGCTTCTTGTTTATTGTACAAAATCTGCATTCATCCTTTTCTGTTTTCCTCCTTGGGATATAAGTATGCCTCCACACCCCCCCCAGATGTCTGTATACATCCTGCCCAAACAGGTTTTTGCCTTCTTGATGGAAGGAAACACAGCCCTCATTAGAGACTTGCTTATTTTGCAGATAAAACAATAAAGGAGCTCTTTCTGAATTTTTTCCTTAGTGGGTTGGAATTTAAATTTGGGACATAACCCTGAAAATTTCCGATTGGTTAACACCAATAGTTCATAGTAACGATTTGTAAAATGAGTTGGATTGGAGTAGAAGGCCTCAAAGACCCCTTCCAGCTCTGGATCTGTGATCTACACAGAGCATTAAGGTGTTTGGAACAAAAATGTGAGGTGGGCATTATAAGTATCATTACCCTCATTTTGCAGGTGAAGGAAGAAGCTCTGAGAGGCTAAGTGAATTAGTTGTCTAGGTTTGTAGGCTTGGAAGTCTGAACCCTCTTGAGTCCAAATCCTGATTTCAAGTTCTGCCTGTGACCCTTACTCACTGTGTGACCTGAGGTGATTTACTTCTCAGTGCCCTAGGCAAATCTCTAAAGACCACAAGTGACAGAGAAGGTGCAGTCCTGCACTGGTATAGAACGTTGCCTCAGTTTCCTTTCCTGAGAGTACTGGGAACTCCCAGGAATGAAATATTAGAAATGAAACCATATTCTCAGCCCCTATTACTATAGAATTCTTACCAGAAAGTTACTTATTTTACAGATACAAAAAAATCAGCAAGAGGGCTCTTCTCGGATTGTTTTTTTCTTTTAGGGCTAGAATTTCAACTCAGGACAAGGTCCTGAAGGTTTCCAATTTACTAATAACAATAGCTTCTGAGTGAGAAACCTTGATGAGTTGTAATTAGTGATTTACACTGTAATACACAAGGGTCCTGGCTCAGGTTTGGTTGGATGGTACAGCTAAATATTGCAAATTGCTTTCTTTTTCTTTGTGTAAGAGCAGACATGTTGCCAGAGGCTCCCTGATCAAGTCTATTGATCTGACAGCTAAATAATGAACAAGGAAAAACCTTCCTTAAGGCTTGAAACATACCATCATCTTGCTTAGACATTCCCCTACTCCAACAATAGCCAGAAAACAATGCTGGGCTAGGTTTAGGATATCTGACAAAACTCTCGACTTCATTTGCTAAATGAAAGCTCTTAGCATTCTTGGCAATATCAATTTCATTGCCAGCTAAGCAGGATTAACTGCTAGTTCTGTATAAGCAGGATATGTAAAAAGTAAACCTGGAGTGACTAAAGAGGACCGAGGTTTCTCTAAGTGGTCTTTTGATCACCTTGATGAATAATGTGAAATGATTGCTCCAAACTCTGTGTTGGGACACTGGATCACTTGGGTTTGAAGGGCCTGAGGGACTAGAGATATGTGGATTTTGCCTCTAGAAATGCATTAGTGATATATGACATGGCAAAGCTAAAACAGCCCCAAAGAACAATGTTGAGGTAATGTAACACTACAGAAAATATTCAAGTTGAAGAACAATATACAAAGGTGAGCTGATTACCTTTGTAGTCCAAGTGAGTTCTTAAGACTGGACTGCATCTATAGGAACTAAACAATTGCTGGCTAATTTTAAATCCTCCAGGCAAAGAGATTTTCTGTAGCCTATTGGCATATTTTCAAATATTTGTGTGAATTGGCCAAGGGACTGTAGGACCTTGTGTCCCCATCCCCATTTTGTGGTTGTCTTTTGTTGTTTTGGTATGGTGGACAGATTTTTAGTCATTGCACTTGTGTACAAATTCCTGTTCTGTTACTTGACCTTGGGCAGATCACTTAACCTCTTTGCCATTTGGAAAAGGGGAGAAACTGGGCTAGATGACTTTGGAGGTTCCTTCTAGTTCTAAATTTATCATTCTCTGGTTCTGTTTGATAGTGTTGGGGGTAGGTGTCAGGGAGGTTGAGGAGAAGGCAGGAGAACTGTCCATTAATTAGCACAAGTGCAGATGGAGGTTTAATGCTTTTTGATGGCATCATCAACTTCATCATGGTTCAGAGAGAGCATCCAAGTTGCTGTTGCTTCCAGTTTCCATTTCAAAGCACCAAAGTGCTAGACTGAGTTGTTGCTTCCTAGCCTGAAGAGACAGGGTGGTGCACAGGATAGTACTGGACTTTCTAGACTCAGGAAGACCTAAGTTCAAATCCTACCTTTTACACCCACTAACTCTTTAGCCTTGCACAAGTCAGTAAATTCACCAGAGCCTCAGTTTCGTTATCTGTAAATGGGGGGAAGAGTTGGCCCCCATATAAACACACACATACATATATATGTCTATATAGGAGGATATATGGGCATATGAATACATATGTGAATGTGTGTATATATGTGTACAGGTATATATAGATAGAGGGCACAGGACAAATTTAATAGGAAGGGATGATATTTAAAAGGTGAAATTAAGAGGTGAGAGATGAATATAATGAGAGGAGATGGGGAGAGACAGGATGGGGTAAACTATCTCATAGAAGAGGCAAGGGAAAATGGTCACAACGGAGGGGAAGAACAGGAAGGCAAAAGGGAATGGCTCAACCTTATTCTCACTGAATTTGGCTTAGGGAAGGAAAGACATACACACTAAATAGGGTATCTTACCCCACAGGAGAGTAGTGGGGAAGGGGATGAGAGAGGGGATGAAGGAAGGGAGGGCAGGCTGGGGGGGGAGGGAATTTGGAAGCACCCACTTTTGAAAAGGTACAGGATCAAAGTAGAGAATAGAACAAGTGGGAGGTGGGATAGGAGGGAGGGAAATAATAGTCAGCCTTTTACAATATATCCACTATGGAAATGTTTTGCATAGCTGCACATGTACAACCTATATTGAATTGCTTATCTTCCCAGTAAGGGTGGGTGACAAGGGAGGAAGGGAATGAATCTGGAATTCAAAGCTTTAAAATCAAATGTTTAAAAAAATTATATATATATACTATTATTAATATTATCTTACATGTAACTGGTAAATACGATATACAGGCATTGGGGCATAGACTAGTAACTAGAGTCTAGTCATTGGTCTTGGATTCAAATCTTCCCTTTGCTGCTACCTGTACAGTGGGCAAGGCACTTAGTTTTCCTGGAGCTCACTTTCTTTATCAGTAAAACTTGAGGAGTGGAGGAGGTGGTCTTGGGAGAACCTTCTAGTTTTAGATCTGTAAGAGATGAAGTAGGTTTTTTTTTTTAAGGCCCTTTGGAAAGTTCTGGATATACTTCCCAGCACCCACCCCCACTGTTTAGGCCCTCTGAGGCAGTGACAATAGGGTAGTTGGCAGAAATGTAAAGTTAGAGCCCTGGCTTCCTTCAAGTCCCAGGTAAAATCCCATCTATTACAGGAAGACTTTTTCCAATCCCTCTTGATTCTTGTCTCTGCTGAGTATTTCCAATTCATTCTCTAGATGGCTTGTTTATGTATAGTTATTTGCATGATATCTTCCCCTTCACACTGTCCCTTCTGTGAGAGCGGTGACTCTCGTTTGCCTTTCTTTGCATTCCCAGTGATTAGCACAGTGCCTGGCACACAGTACGAAAATAAAAGTGGTTATTGGTTGACTGACTGGGAGTGACCTCAGGCCCCTCACTTTACAGATCTGTAGCTTTTCTTTGCCAGGGTCCTGGATCTAGAGATGGCAGGGTTCTCAGAGGCCTTCTACTTCACCCCCCCCCCCCCAATCTCTTTTTACGGGAGAGACTTGCCCAAGGGCATGCATACATACATATATGTATATAAAATGTCAAAGGTGAGTTTTGGAGCCAGAGCACTTTCCAATGCTTAAAGGCATTAAAAGACCACCGCCCTGAAAGAGTGACCCGGAGGTGGCTGATGCCAGGGCTATCCTTGCTCGAAGAGTGTGGAAGGGAGGACTTCTCCTTTAGGTGCAATGAGAACTAATCCAATAGAGCCTTTGCAAACGCTGCCTTTAATCTCGGTTAATAACGCGGCTTGTCAGTTGCACCAGTCTGGCCTCATTGACATGCAGGGGCCGTAGTGCTCGGGACAGCTCCTGCGCTGCGCTCCGCACTGGGGCTCCCTTTGTCCGTGGCTGCAGCCCAGAGCTCGGGCAGGCAGCCTCTGGTCACCGCTCAGAGCCAGTGACCGAGAGCCGAGCGTCCAGTCACAAGGAATGGAGCGGCTCCCCATTGTGTCTGCCCCCAGCGAGCTAGGAGCCGAGGGACAACGTCCCCAGGGATATCTGCAAGCACTCCGGGAAGCGAGAGACCGCTCGGCAAAGAGCGCACGGGAGGAGCCGGGGGTGGCAGTGCGGAGTGTGGGGAAGGGGGGGGGGGGGGGGGGGGGGGAAGGGGGAGGCGGGCCCGGCGATTGGCCGGTGCCTGCACGTGACCGCGGCTGGCGAGGCCACACGTGCTATCGGCCTCCCGGGCTGCAGACGGGCTCCGAGGGCCCGGTAGTTGGTGTGTGCGCGCGCGCGTCTGGGAATGTGGGTCTGTGTGTGAGGGAGCGCGAGCGCCCACGTCTGTCTGCGCGCTGAGCGCTGCTGCCTGCTTTCTCCGCCGTCGCCGCTGTCTGCGAGAGCATTTGCACTTCTACCGAGGTAAGCGAGAACCACGGCTCTTTATTCTCATAAATTAGCCGCCGGGAATGAATGAATGAATGAGGGGGGGGAGGGGGGGGGGGGGGGGGGGGCGAGCATTGTTCGCCTTTCACTCAAAAGAGTGCAATTTTTGCGTTAGATGGAATGCAAAAATGCAATCAGGCCGGAGAGTGTAATTCAATGCATTGGCTCCCCGTCTTATTTGCAGCCTTCCCCCCCGCCCCCGGCCCAATCTAATGTGGCTTCAGGTGCAAAGCCAACTCCACCGCCCAGCTCAGCTTCCAACAGAACCGGCCGCCTTTGTTGATAACCGGAGGTGGGGGGCTTTTACATTCTCAACAAGCTTGCAGTGGAGTTAAAAATAACAGCCCTGTCAGGTTTGCATCTTACTGGGTGGCTTAATTGATAAAGATGGACCGGGAATTGTGGCCAGAAAAAAACCATTTCCCTGTCTTTGGCGGCAGATCGAGAGGCGATTCTTAATTGGAGGGGCACGGCTGGGCACGGAGGGATGGAATGTCACTTTTTGCCTGATTCGCTGCAAAGTGCATGGGGGCTGCGGGTGCTCCGGGAAGACATACAGGCTGGGGGAGGCAGGGGATCCAGGACTATGGCAAATGGAGAGAATTCGAGTAATGCTGAATCTGAAGTGTAACTGTGCAGAGAGGGAAGAAAAAATAAGACAGTTTGCTTACCATAGGTCTTAAAGCCTAGCACCGATTAACCAAGCTTGATGGAGTGCCCTCAGTCAGTCAGCAAGCATTCCTTAAGCTCTTACTCTGTGCCGCACTGTGCTTAAGCGCTGGGAATACAAAGAAAAAGAAAAAACAAAACAAAACAAAACAAAACAAAACAAAACCAGTTCCCAGTTCCTGCCTTCAAGGAACTCACATTCTAATGGGCAAGACGACATGCAAATACTTAGGCACATGCAAGAGAGTACACAGCGCACAAGACAGCTGCTTCTCATACTTTTACCTATATTAAATCTTGGTTCTGAAGGAGGGGATGCAGGACACTCTCTTTTTAAAGCCACAAAAAAATAATTGAATATTGGTGGAGCTGATCTAAAGGAAAGGCTGAGGCTTAAAAGAAAAAGAAAAAAAAAGATAAATATGGCAGGAGCTGTCACCAATAAATTGTGGGAAGAAAAATGCCTGCAGTGAACTGCAGAATATGCCACTGTTCAGGGATTTTTCTTTTTGAGAGGATTTGGGGGAGAGCCCGTTAGCTGAGGGTTTTTTTTTCTTTCCTGGCCCTACATACACTGACAGTTCAATACTTCCATTCAAAGCCTTTACAGGCTGTTTAGGAGGGGAAAGCCAACGTCTGAATTAGTCAGACCTCTTTAATCCTCTAAATATGATTTGAAAAGGCTGTTTGGCTTCCATAAGAGGTCACTCCGAAGAGGTCCCTAGAAAGAGCTGGGGGAACATCTTATGTCAGTTGATACTAAAATTAAGTACAAAGAACAGATTGAGAATTGTACCAGTGACACCTTCTTGCCTCTACTCTCCCATTTCCCTATTATCACAATAGAAGGGGCATTCCATGCTGGCACTCTAGTTGGAAGGTATAAAAGTTCTTTGGGGATTCACCTGGTTGACTGGTAACCTTGAGCTCATCTGATAACTGATAGAAATCAGTTCTATTTACTGACTTTATGAGGATTTTACTTCATTTTTAGACTTTGAGAATAATACAGTTAGAACATAATATAGCATGGGAGAGGGGGATAGTTGAGACTGTCTGATGCCAGTTCTCTGCTTGCTTCAATCCCCCCCCTTCCCATTTTTCTTCTTCTTCTTTGCTCTTTCCTATTTTTTTTTTCTAAATCCAGGAAATAACTTGATTTCCATTAGACACATGATACACTCCCGGTTTCCAAATGCCTACAGATTCCATGATATCCAAGATTAGGGAAAATTAGGGGAAGGTAGAGCTCTTGATACTGGTAAAGAGATCAGATCTTATGGCTTTTGGCTTAATGGCACCATTATCCAGAGAAGGCAACAACTTTTGACTGGTTTCTGTGGAGGGATAAAAAGGAAATTGCAAAGAACCAATTAGTTGCCATGAATCTTAACTGGAAAAATTAAAGTGAAGATACAGCCTATTACTAATAAAGCAAAATGTAGTTTCTTGCCCCAAATATAGTAAGTTGGGATAAATTCTCTTTAAAACTTGACTGATTCAGAATCACTGAATGGTAGAGAAGGGGAGGATCTTAGAGAATATCTCTAGACCATTTCTTCATTTTGAAAAGGAGGGACTCAGTAGTGAACACTACCCAAAGGGTTGGCATCCTTAGATCTGTAATGTACACACGAAACTATGTGGTTCTTTGACCAACTGGACAAGAATCTGGTCTCTGGCCCACCAAAGACCTGCCTTCCAGTGCTGCTTTGAAAGTAACAATAATGAGAAGGCTTTTCTTTCTGGGATTTCTCCTCCCTGGGTTGGGGGCAGGGAAGGAGAGATGGAATGCCAGAGATGAGAATCTACCCTTCCTCCTGAATCACTTCCCCTTTGGGAGAGAATATGTGGCCACTTACATAAATAACTCAAGTTGAGAATGACTCTTGAGTCCCTTTCTTAGATTCTACAGGTAGGAGGGGAATATGGTGGAGGAAGTCAATGGAGGAAAATGCTATAGGAAAGTCAAAGAGAGGGTAAATCTGGCACTTTCTCCTGGTTGGGGCTTGGAAGAAGGCTCTCTACAGGAAGAGCTGAATTACTTATGGCTTAGCCTGTGTTTACTTTAGTTTCGAACTGTATGAAGGAATTCATACATGGGGCAGGGAGGGTTGGCTCAAATGACCAGCAGGGTTCCTTTCAGCGCCGAGATGCTAATGACTCTAGGGGACTAGCCATTTATTGCATGAGAGGCCCCTCTGGAGGTAACTTGTACTGCTCAGAAAGGTGCTTTTAAGCCTTAGCTATGCTAGCAATGTGCTGGAGATGAAACAAAGCCAGCAACCTAAGCTGAAGCCCTCCCTAAATCCTAGGCTCCCCTGATCTGAGAAGCCTGGAGGTGTTAGGGTCTGCCTTCCCCACCAGTAGATGGCACTGCTGTCTCTGGGAATTCCACTAGGAGCTTTAACAGGATAATTGGCCAGCTGTAGTCCTGCAAAGCCGCCCTGTGCAATGTCCAGAAGATTAAAAAGAAAAAAAGCTGTGTCAGCCCTCTGTTGGAGAGAGCCACAAGGAGAATGCATCTGAAAGACTGAGCAGCAGCTAACAAGTTGAAATAATGGGTGCTATCCCAGAAAATGAATGATTGGTTATTTCATTTGCTGTATCTTTGGGGGGGAAGGGGGCAGGGGAAGGAGATAGCAAATGATGATTAAGTGTTCTTAGCATAGTATTTTGCAGTCCTGTTGTTGGTTAATTGACCATAAGGTTAATATCATTACAGTGGATTTAATTGCAGTTTTAAATATCTCCTTTGCTTTTTGTTCTTTGCACAAAAGCTAATATGCAAATCTGGGCATGTCCCTGAAAATATACTTATGACTTGAGAACTCAAGCCTAAGCAAGCATCAGAGGCCTAGGGAAGGCATATAGTGTGTGTGTGTGTGTGTGTGTGTGTGTGTGTGTCCTCTGAAAACAGGAAAGAGCAATTAAGGAGTGGGTGGGACTTGTGACCTCATCATTATAGGTATCCTCTGGAAAAAGGAAGGACACGTTTGTTTACGTTTTTTTGGTCATAGAAGGAGCATCTATTTCTCTTTCCCTCTTTTCTTTTTGCTATAAAGCTATTTTTCTTATCCAAGAAATAAAGAAGTTTATTTTCCTTGTATCTTATATTGCCTGGAACACTGAGAAGTAATTGACTTGGCCATGGTCACACAACTAATGTGTCAGGGGCAGGACTTGAACTCAATTCTTTCTGAATCCACACCTGGCCTTCTACCCACTATACCTGGGGTCTAAACTTGTTTGGCTAAAAAAATTCTGATAATTGAATTTCAATTGAATTGTTTTTCTTTGTAATTCCATATGTTTTGTTTCTTACATTTTACAAGAATGATTCTATGATAGGGTCTAGAGGTTGGGTCAGGCTTCCAGAGGAGTCAAATATACATAAAAGAGTTATTGCCCCCCTGAATGGTACCATAATGCCTCTTATTAATGCAAAAACATTAGGAAAAATCCTGCTACTGCAAATATGGAATATGGCATCATTCTACTACAAGGCTAGCTTCTGTAGGAAACTGAGAATCATTTACAAAGTGTTCCCTTCAAAGTCCCTATAAAATTCCTAATAGCACCCCAAACTCTTACACTTAAGAAAACTGTTAAGGAAGTAATTTGCTGACTTTCTGTTCAGGATAGCAAAAACTGACCCCAAAGGTCGAGTAATGATTCTGTTAACCTCATTAGACTGGAGGAAGTTTTCAACTCCTGCCTGGTAGCAGCTCTCTAGAAGCCCCATCATTTGGAAAGAATTTGGTAGAAATGTTCTTTAAGAAAAAGAAATGTCTCATAGCAGCCTCTCAGTGGTGTGCATTGAAGGGCAGGGTCCTACAGAACAGAACTCGTCATAAGTTTGGCCCAAGCACAAAGCATGGTTCTGGGGTAATGGTGCCTTTCATTCACAGCAATAGTTCTCCAGGGCAGTTCATGTCTTTGACTCAGCAGTGTCCAGGACTCATTAGAGGATTCATTTTCTGTGCCTATCTAAATGATCTGATCGCTGCTACCACTGCTGAGGTCAGCACTTAAAGTGAGGGTGTGGGCTGTCAGTGGGCACTGTCACTCTGGCCTATTTGCCTTTTCCTGCCTCAGCCTGGTATATAGAACAATGGATTAGAACTCAGGAAGATCTGAATTCACTTCCCACCTCAGACAATTGCTCTCTCAGATATAAGTCTCTCATATGCAAAATGGGGACAATGATAGTGCCTCTTATAGATGGTTGTTATGAGGATCAAATGAAATCAATATTATGTTAATGTCAGCAATTATTATTAGTAGTGAGATCATTGATCTAGACCTGGAAGCTACCTAGAGATTCAGTCTCCTTGTTTTACAGAAGAGGAAACTGAAGCCCAGAGGACTAGTGTGGTCTCTCTCCAAAGTTATATGAGTAGTAACTACCTGACTGGAATTTGAACCCAGGTCTGCTCTTACCAAATGCAAAACCTTTTCTAATTCTCTCTAACTATGTGACCTTGGGCATGTTACACTTTTTCTGGGTCTCAGTTTCCTTCTAGGTAAATTGAAGAGATTAGACAAGATGCTGTCTCAGGTCCTTTCCAGCACTGAGGCTCTATCTCCAATCATACTGAGGTATTTCTGAGGCCTCCAGGAATTTCTCATTAAGAAGATACTCTGGTGATGGGAATATAAGACTACATTTGGAGTGTGTAACCCCCTTGGCAGTCTGGTGAAATTCAGTGATCCCTTCTCAGAATAATGTTGTAAGAGATAAAATACATAGATTACAAAATAAACCAATTTTATAGAAATACAGTTATCAGAATATTTTGTAAAAAAATTCGCAGACCCTAGATCAAGAATCCTTGGCTTCTCAGTCCTTCATATGTTTCAACAAAGAGAAAAGAAATTAATGTGAAGGGGCAATAGACATTATTTTCTCCCATACTTGGGTGACATTACTTAAATATTTTATTTTAAACATTTTAAAATAAGTATTTATATTCTCTCTTTTCTACTTCCCTCTCTCCCAATGGAAAAAGAAAAAAAAAACCCTCATAACAAATATTTGTCATCAGGCAAAACAAATGTTTGTGTTTGTCATGTCCAAAATTGCCAGACTCAGATACATTTGAAAGTAGCTTCCTGTGGTTAAGATCATTATTTGGGAAGTTTACCTACATCGCTGGAATGATGGGGATCAAGGATGCTGGGAATCCCTGAAGCAATTGTGATATCCCTCAGGACAATCTCCTCGATTAAGAAAGGTTTAGCAAGCTGGAGCTGGAGCTGTGAGCTTTCCTTAAACTTGATTCTCCATAGAGAGATTTTTAAAACTAGAAGCTTCCTAAGTATAATTATCTAATTTGTGGGTATTGCTGGGCAACCAGGGATGTGAGCAGGACATTGAGTCAATGGACTGAGTATATCTGAAGATAATCTGAAATCTTTGACTCCTGGAATTTTTGGTGGAGAATGGCATCTGCAAGGTCATTTTAATGGGGCTTCTCCATCTCTAGAATTCTTTGATTCAAATGAAGTCTATCCAAGGCCTCTATGAAGTTCTATTTGGAAGGTGGCCCTCTTGCAGGTATGAATGTGAATGTCTGAAGGCTTTGTGATTTCATCAGGGTGTCAAATTTCCTCCAGAGTAGATTGCAGTCCATCTAGGATTTAGTGGATAAAGTCCTGGGATGTTGCTTGGGGGTACAGAGCTCTAAAAATCTGTCTAAGGTCATATAGTTAGCAAATATTAACTCCCATTCCACCTTGTTCCTTCTGATGCTATCCACATGGGATTAAAATAACTTTTCAATTCTTGACTTCATTTAACTTGTGTTTTTCAGCAGTGGCCTTTTATTTTCATTCCATTTTAGTCCTGGCTGTCTTCTGTTACTACTGTGACATGTATCTGACCACAACCATCTGTCCTCTCCCCCTACTAACCCTGGTTCCTGCCTCATTGCAGCCTTTAGAATTTCAGTCCACTCTAGCCCATCAGCTCCTTTCTGATCCCATCTCCCTCTCTACCCATTGTGGATTCCATTGTCAGTCTCTTTGATGGCCTTGCTTACACTCTCTAATTCCTCTCCTCTTTGTTCTATTTACTTGACTTTCTATTCCGCTGTCATGGGGAAAGCCCACTCTCCTTTGCTTTCTCTAATTTTTCTTCAAGCATACTTAGTGGTGTTTGGGGGAAAGTCTCGAAGCCAATCTCACATCTAAGCTGATAAGCCTTAACTAGGACAAATGGCACTTGACAATTATTCTTTTCCTTTTTAGTTTATTTCCTATTGTATTCTCTGTGGCAGTTTTCTCACACAAAGGCTGCATCCTACTTTATAAAAGGCCTTACTTTCTACTTCCCTGAGAAAGTGGAGACCACTTCTCTTGTTTCTGTTCATGGCAGTCCAGAAGGCTCAAACGTATTATTTGGGGCATACACATGCTTTTTCCTTTTTTGCTTCACCTCTATGTTTCATTCTTTGGAGACAAGTGGGTTCCATGACTCAAAGCCATGCAGTATCCTTAGAAGAGTATTGGTGTTGGAGTGATGGCCCTTTGTTTCTGGGAGAAACTATAGCTTATTAAAAGTTCTGTACGATTCCTCAAAGGCAAGCCAGCTTGCGCTCTTTCTCCTCTTCTGTTATGCTACTTTTTCTTGCTTATCCTAAACACTCAAGTCATTGTCAAGTTTTGTTTATTTTACCTCTGTGATCTCTCTTTTCCTCCCTCTCTTATCCTGTCCTTTGTATTCTTATTTACACTGTGATTCTGGGCTTCTTGATACCTCTCCTGGTCTATTGTAGTAATAGTCTAGCTGACCTCCCTGCCTCTGTTCTTGTCCATCTCTAACCCATCCTATTTAATTTCACCAGAATAATGGAAATAAAACACAGCTGAATTATATCACCTGCTCAATTGCTCTTAATTGCATCACCACCACCACCACCACCACCACCACCACCACAGCTCACACATACAGAGCTTTAAGATTTATAAAATGCTTTATTCAGAGTAATCCACTGACCTGAGTAGTCAACCCAGGGGTTGAGCTCATTAATTGGATTTTAAGGCCCTTTATGATTTGTCTTCAACCTGCCTCTCCACTCATACTTTCATTTCTTTTTTCCCCCATTTTTCAAATGCTTTATTAACTTCTGATTTACATCATTCATTTCCACCAGATTTTGAGTTTAAAAATTTCTCCTTATTTTTCCCCTACCCACCACCCCAAAATAGTAGTCCCACAGGATATCCCCTCCTCCAGTCTGCTCTCTCCCATATTTTCTCCCATACCCCTTTTGACTTTTCCAGTAGGGCATGGTGGATCTCTATGCCCCAGTGCCTGTATATCTTATTTCCCAATTACATGTAAAATAGTATTAATAATAGCATATACATACACACACACACACACACACACACACACATATATATATTTAAACATTTGATTTTAAAACTTTGAATTTCAGATTCATTCCCTTCCTCCCTCGTCAACCACCCTTACTGGGAAGATAAGCAGTTCAGTATAGGTTGTACATGTGTAGCTAATGCAAAACAATAACATAGTAGATATATTGTAAAAGATGGACTATATTTCCCTTCCTCCTATCCCACCTCCCACTTGTTCTATTCTCTACTTTGATCCTGTCCCTTTTCAAAAATGGATGCTTCCAACTTCCCTGCCCCCAAGCCTGCCCTCCCTTTCATCATCCCCCCTCTCATCCCCTTCCCCCCTACTCTACTGTAGAGTGAGATACCCTATTCAGTGTGTATTTCATTCCCTCCTCAAGCCAAATTCAATGGGAATAAGGTTGACCCATTCCCTTTTGACTTCCTATTCTTCCCCTCCATTGTAACCATTTTCCCTTGCCTCTTCTTTATAAGATAGTTTACCCCATTCTGTCTCTCCCCATCTCCTCTCATTATATTCCTCTCTCGTCTCTTAATTTCACCTTTTAAGTATCATCCCTTCCTGTTAAATTAGTCCTGTGCCCTCTATCTATGTATACCTGTAAACATATATACACACATTTACATATGTATTCATATGCCCATATACCCTCATATATAGACATATATGTATATATATATATATATATATATATATTTCTATTCCCTTCAACTATTTTCATACTGACAAAAGTTTCATCAGTTACAATTATTGTTTTTCCATGTAGGAATGTAAGTAGTTCAAGTTTGATAAGTTCCTTATGATTTTTTTTCCCCGTGTACCTTTACCTTCTCATGCTTCTCTTGCTTCTTGTATCTGAATGTGAAATTTTCTATTCAACTCTGGTTTTTTCATCAAGAATGCTTGAAAGTCCTCTATTCCACTGAATGACCACATTTTCCCCTGAAACATGAAACTCAGTTTTGCTGGGTAGGTGATTCTTGGTTTTAATCCCAGCTCCTTTGACCTCCGGAATATCATGTTCCAAGCCCTTCGATCCCTCAGGGTAGAAGCTGCCAGATCCTGGGTTATCCTGATTGTGTTTCCACAATATTCAAATTGTTTCTTCCTGGCTGCTTGTAATATTCTCTCCTTAATCTGGGAATTCTGGAACCTGGCTATAATATTCCTAGGAGTTTTCTTTTTGGCATCTTTTTCAGGAGGTGATCGGTGGATTCTTTCAACCTCTATTTTGCCCTCTGGTTCTAAAACATGAGGGCAGCTTTCTTTGAGAACTTCCTGGAGGATGATTTCTAGGTTCTTACTTTGATCATGGCTTTTGGGTAGTCCAATAATTTTTAAATTCTCTCTCCTGGATCTATTTTCCAGGTCAGTGGTTTTTCCCATGAGATATTTCACATTGCCTTCTATTCTTTCATTTGTTTGGATCTGTTTAACAGCATCATGATTTCTCAAAGAGTCATTAGCATTCATTTGCACCAGTCTAATTCTGAAGCAATGATTCTTCTCATTGAGCTTTTGAGATTCTTTTTCCATCTGGCAAATTCGGCTTTTTAAGACATTCTTCTCCTCATTGCTTTTTTGATCCTCTTTTTCCAATTGAGTTAGTCTATTTTTTGAGGTATTATTTTCCTTAGTCAGGCTGTTGACTCTCATTTCATAATTTTCTTGCATCATTCTCATTTCTCTCCCCAATTTTTCCTCCACTTGTCTTATCTGCTTCTTAAGGTCCTCTATGGCCTGTAATGAGCTCGTATTTTCCTTTGAAGCTTTTGGTGCAGGAGTTCTGACTTCACTGTCTTCCTCCTGTTCCATGCTTTGCTCCTTTTTGTCCCCAAAATAGGAGTCTAATGTTGGAATCTTCTGTCTGCTCTGTTTCCTTTGCCTGGTCATGTCGCCCCTCAGTCACTTGACCCTGGGTTTTTTGCCACAGTATGACTCTGCTACCAGACAGGGGAGCTTTCATCACAAATGCTGGGGTTTTCTCAGCTGCCAGAGCTATTAGATGGGTACCCTCTCTGAGGCCTCCACATGCTCTGGCAAGCTGGACACACACCCCAGGACCTCTACCCTATACTGCAATCCAGATCCAAGCAGGTTAAAGCAAGAGTGATTACTCCTCAAACTGGTCACTTGGTCCCCCTACACTCTGCAGGCCAGGAGCTGAAGCTGCCATGTGGCGGCTGGCTGGCTGTGCCGCCCTGGGGGCAAAAGCCACACACTCTCACTTACTGGGTTCCAAAGTCCAGACCGCACTGACCTCTTACTTTTTCCTTTGCATCTATGTGTTGATAATTTTGGAGATGGCCACAGCTGCTGCTGATCTGGAGTCCCTCCTGCTGGTGGCTGATCAGGCCTGCCCTGGGGCTAAAACCTCTGGCTCACAGGAGCTGGCTGATTCTTGCCGGCCTGCCAGGCTGTCCTTAGCGGGAGGTTATCTTCTCTGTGTCATTTTGTGGGTTCTGCAGCTCCAAAGTTTGTTCAGAGTCCCTTTTTTACATTGATTGGGAAAGGTAGAAGCCATAGCCCCTCTGAGGTCCTGCTTCTACTCTGCCATCTTGACTCCGCCTCCCCCCATACTTTCATTTCTTCTCTTCTTTTCTTAAGGTACAGCTTAGCCAGAGAAGAATGTTCTCAATTCCCCAAGCATTGCTCTTGTTTTCTTGCCACTGTACCTTTGCTTTTACTGTTCTTTCCAGAATGCCCATTCTTTGTCATCCCTCTGCCTTGCCCAACTGCATAGCAAGCATCTTGCCACTGCCATAATAAATGGACAAACTTGTTCTGTTTGAACCAAGAGATCAGACCTATAATCGGTGGATGCAATTTGCAGAGGTGAAGACTTAGGCTCAATGTACAAAGGGAAAAAACCCTTCTCCACAATTAGAACTGACCAAAAGAGCAATGACTTGCCTTAGGAAGTAGTAGGTTCCCCCTTACTGGAGATATTCAAACAGAATCTGGAAGACCACTTATTCAAATCTGCCCTTAGACACTTTCTGGCAGACCCTAGGCAAGCCATTTAACTTCTGTTTGCCTCCGTTTCCTCAATGTAAAATGGGGGTAATACTGTATAGCACTTACTCACAGGGTTTTAGTGAGGATCAAGTAAGATACTATTTGTAAATAGAAATGCTTATTCCCTTTCTCCTTCCTCCTGCTTGTCAGGGAAGTGGCAAAGAGGATTCCTGTTTGGGTATTGGTTGGACTAGCTAACCTCAGAATTCCTACCTAGCCTTCAAAGGCTCAGTTCCAAATGCCATCTCTGCTGTGAAGCATTCTCTCTTTTTTCCTTCTCACTTCCACCCTGGACAGAAGTCACGTCCCAGAACATTTTGTCTGCACTTCTTATATGTCCTTTTATACCCTGCCTTTTCTTAATTATCTGTATACATGTCTTGCCTTTGTCGTTAGACTGTAAGGTCCCCAAGAGCAAGAATGAGGCTTTATTCTGTTGTATGTCCTTCACATCATCTAGCATGGGGCCTGGCATGTAGCTGAACACTTGTGGAATGGGTGAATGTTGAACCCTCTAGCCCACTTTCTTTATTTTATAGTAGAAAAAGCTTAGACACAGAAACTGACAATCGACCAACCTAAAGTTACACAAATGATTTAGTGGAAGAACCCAGTCCAATAGTTTTCCCCCTTATCTTGGGCTGCCCTTCTTTTTTATATTTTATTCTTAAAAATTAAAAGATATATCATAATGGAAATAGCACCAGACAGAGTAAAAATACTTCAGTTTAAGTCTAACCTACACCACTTATTAGCTATGTGACTTTAGCTAAAGCATGTAACTTCTGCTAAAGCATGTAACCTGAGATTTTCCATTTGTAATATTTGCTCAGAGCTTAGACAATTAGACAATGTATCCAAAGCACATTTATATGTACAGTGCTACTTTTGTAGCAATGGGGCACACAGCATGTGAGACATTGTGTCTGTTGACCTTGTTCTTAGATGATTTCCCTTCATGTAAAAGCTTGAAAACAGTTTCACCATGGAGACAGATTCAAGTTCAGACTTCCCATTGTAGTTTGCCCCTATTTTACTGAGTGGCTTTAACCAATATATTTCTCTCAGGGCTGTTCTGAGTAATATTTCTGTACTTGTCCAGGATCTTCTACAGAAAAATACCTCTTGGTAGGGCAGGGTATTTATTTAATTTAGGCTAATATAAGCCATTGAAGTCTAGAATAATTTTAATGAATAGTTAATAATTCATTGAATAATAACTTTGCATCAAAATTCCTTAATTTTTTTTAAACCTGGTTTTCCAACTTTTGGTACCATTAGTTCCTTTTGTAATGACTACAAGTAACTTCCCAACCAGACTTCTGGACCACAGTGAGCTCTCTCTCTCTTCAAGTTTGTATCTGTATTGGTATCAGAGTGGGTTGTATTCTTGCCTCAGCAAGGAACTAAAAATACTCACTTCTAATGGCTTTCAAATTAATCGGTGTTTGGAAAACACTTGTGAATGAATGAAGAAATGAAGTAGATGTGGATTCTGTGAGGTTCAGTATTTTTCCAGTCCTTCAGTGGATTCCTGCTGAGACCAGCTCCTCCACACTTCCCTCATTTTTTATAATTCTTGTCAAGACTGTTACACAGAATAACCTACCCCATGTGCTAGGAGTTTGCATTGCATAGATATTGGTGTGATCATTAAGTTTTCCATCATTAACCCTCCCTCTATTCCTGACACATGACTGCCTTGCCTCTTTTTCTAGACCTACAGGGTATAAATGATACTGTTTCTTTATCTGTAAAATCAGTAGATTGAACCAAATGATCTCTATGGGTCTTTCCAGATCTGAAATTTTATGAAATCCTATCTTGTCTCTGAACCAAATATATTCTGGAAATTTTGGCCACTTTGGGATTATTTGTGACAATTTTCCATGACACTTATGTCCAGACATAACACACCCTTTTAATGTTTGTACTTGGAAGTGCCCCAAGTAACAAATTGTTTCATGTTGGTAGAATAGATGGGCTGGTTCCTTGATCAGTCATTCTCTTTTGTTTTCCAGCATCTGGTTCAGCATGCAAGAAGAAGCAAGGAGTGAGGAAAAGCAGAGCTAATGGGCCATGAGGATGTAAGCGTGTTCGAAGGCTGCCTTACATACCACTCCAGGGTAAGGCCAAAAAAAAAATCTTTGCCATTGTTTCTCCTACCTTCTTGGTGGTAGGTGGCCTTTGCCTCCTTGCCTCTCCATAGTTCCTTTGCACTGGTGTTCCCTAGATGACAGAATAATCTGGCAGTTGTTGAGTTTTTGATGTTCCTGATTAATGTACATTTCTTATACATCCTATGCATTAATGAGCATTAGTAGAAATTCATGACCAAAGAAAGTTATGGTGTGACATCTGGTCTCACCTATTATCAAAAATTGCTTTTTTTATTAACTAATATATTTAGAATGTAGATGGGCATTGGAACAGAAACTTTCTGTGGGTTCCCTCTGTGTGGGGGGGGGGCAGGGGAAACATCAGGGAGTGACTGGCTCATGACTTAGGGTATTTCTGGAGAGTTACAAAGGTTGGGGAGAGTTTTCTTAGGACAAACACATCCTTACAGCTTTAATACCCCTATCACAACCATCTCCCCATCTTCTAAGTTTTACCATGTTATCACCACCTCCACACCACATAATCTGCAATCTGTCCCACATTAATCACTTTATTCAGGAAGGAAATAAGTTGCCAAATGAACAACAGATATTCTAGAATCAGTGGCAGTACTGTTAGTCCTACATCAACATTTTTGTTGTTTCAACTGTCTCCTAGGCTAGTAGAGAAGGAAAATCTTTGTAATTCTTCATTATTCATGATTTGGTTTATTCCACTGGACTCCTTGAGGTCTCGTGAGAAAGAGAGGAAGGCCTCCCACATGTGGGGTGGACCCCTTGAGGAGTGGCATGGGATGGGCAGGTTTGGAGGGATCACAATCTGAATTACATTAGGGAGCAGCCACATTGATGAGCTCACACATCTAGCAGAATGTATTCACAGTCCCCAGTGAGGAGTTGTCTGTACTAAAAGCTGGGGGGGGTTTATTGAAGATTACTTAGACCTGTGGGAGGATTTCATTACCTCCACACATCCTCCCTTTGAATGCTGGCAAAAATACAGATGGGGAGCAGTGGAGGAAGAGGCAACATCTGTTTGACAGCTTCAGCTCCTACAGCTTGGGCTCCAGACTGACTCCTTGAAGAGAAAATTGGAAATTCATAAAAAAGCCCAGGAGAGTGCCTCTTTTCATGATTAGCAATGGGGAAGAGAGGGAAGTGAGACATTCATTTAGTCAAGACATCAGCTTCTATGGGCTTGTTGGAGACACTAACGTAACAGCACCTGGGCCAAATCTTGCTCCCCATCCCGAGGCTGAGGAGAGTGATGATGGAGGGTATCATACAGAGATCTGCATGCACAAGGTTGGAGCTTCATAATGAAGAAAACTTGCCAAACTAGAAAGACAATTAGGAGCTCGGGGTCTCTGGAGAGTACCACAAATGTGCATTATTACAGCTTTAGGTAGAAGCACACGTGTTCACTAAACTCCCAGCTGCAGAACTCCATGAGCAGGGAAGAGTCAAGGCTGGCGGTGTGGATTGAGACAAATCATAGCTTAGCTGTACTAAAGAAAAGACCCAGCCTTTGCCAGCTTTTGGCATGAAAGTTAGGCATGATCACTCTCTATTTTTTTTTCCACCCGGTGGTTCTCATTTATCTTGGAGTTTTAAAAATAACCAAGAATTACAGAGTATCAGATAGGAATACTAAGACTGATACTCTTTATCTATTCAAATTCATTACAGTCCTATCTTTGGGGGAGTGGTTGGTAGAGGGAAGCTGTTCCCAAGTCACATAACTTGGGTCTGATCCTTGTCAAATATGAAAAAAAAAAACTGCAGATGCCTTTGGGAGATATTGCTTGAGACAGTACAGGTGGACATGAAGCATGGGCCTGATTGATGTCAAATAGGGAAAAAAAACCCCTGCAGGGGCCCTTGGGAAGACTCTACAGGTAATTCGGCAGTCTTCTGCAGAGCACTGGGATAGAAAGGATTATAGCCTGGCCCTGGGGTGATATATGACTGTATGGGAATGATCTAACCTCACTTAGTGCTCCAGTTTACACATCTGTAAAATGGGCATAGCAGCATATTGTATACATAGTAACTAATATAGTATCGTAACTAGTATACATAGTTACTAATACTCAGTATAGTGTGCTTTCTAAGCTAAGAAATAAAGTCTGTTAACTCACATTCTCAAGAGCAAGATGGGTTAGCATAATCCATTAATCATTTTCAGTGGCATCTGTTGAGCAGATTGGGAGACAGAGAAGGAGAGGAAGGTGCCCCTTATGAGGAGTGTTGTAGAGGTCTTAGGCCGCATTACGTTTTAAAACCAAGTTAATACGTGACCCTTAGGTATCCTTCTATATGGATCAGTGGCCCCCATTTTAATTTTAATTTGACACCACAGTTATAGAGGTGTATTATATTCAGGTATAAGTTAGACTACATGGCCCCTGAATCCATTTCCGCTGAGATCATTGATTGTGTGATTCAGTCCTCGTGACATGTGAACAAAACGTAGCTTAATTTTAAAACGAACACTGTGGGATGTAGCTGTATGATGCTATTCCCCATTTGCATGTTAGCCTACTATTTAATAGCTATTTAGCAAAAGCTGCTTTGTCATATTTAAAGAATGAATGCTGTGTATCTTGAAGAAAATCTGATGTGTTCTGGAGAAAAAGCTAGTACCGAAAGGAACTTTTCTTTGAGTTAGAGGATCAAGACCTAATTTTTCACATCTGGACACAACTTCTGATGGCCAGGCTTGTGATCAGGGGCAAGGGGGAAGAGTGGCCTCTTTGGTTCTCCAAGTAGCCTTTTTGAAGGTCTATGGATGGACATAACCTGTTCCTGAACAGAATAGGGTAGGGAAAGGCAGTAATGGTGGTTCATCTTAGATTTTGCCACCATCTTTATTCATCAACCTCAAAATTTTAGAAATGTAGTATGGTTGTATAATAAAGTTTCCTAAATCTTCTCTGACCACTATGATGAGAGACACCGCATTTGAACCAGTTGGGAGAGGTGAACAGATTCTATAGTTTTAATATTCACATATTAAGGAATTCATGTTTTTCTATTGAATGACAAACCAGATAGGCCTCCCCAGAAATGTTTGTGAGTGTATTTATACACACACACACACACACACACACACACACACACACATATGCCTTAGTTAAGTAAAGAACAAAATTCCAAGGTTGCATGAGAGAAATGGTTGAACCAAGTTGAATGGATTTCTATCAGTCCATTTGGATACTCAGAGAGAGGTTATGAATGATGGCTAGTGAGTAGGGTTTCTTCTTTATAATGAGATGTTTTTTTTTAAATTAAACTAAAGTACAGTGTGGGTATCCCATTTTCTACAAGTCCTTTCCTGATTTTCTCCTACTTTACCCATTAAAACTATTTTATACTCAATTTAGCTTGTTTATATTTTGCATTTACTTTTCTTTTTTTTGTAAATGGTATTTTATTTTTCCAATTACATGTAAAGATAGTTTTCAACATTCATTTTTAAAATAAGATTTTAAGTTCCACATTTTTTTCTCCCTCCACCCCTACTATCCCCCCTCTCCGAGATGGCAAGCAATCTGATATAGGTTACACATGTGCAATCACGTACACATATTTCCATATTAGTCATGTTGTGAAAGAAGAGACAAAACAAAAGGGAAAAGTCACAAGAAAGCAAAAAAAAAAAAACAAACCCGGAAAATAGTTGGCTTTGATCTACATTCAAACTCCAGAGTTCTTTCTCTGGATCTGGACAGCATTTTCCATCATGAGTCTTTTGGGATTGTCTTGAATCATTGTGTTTCTGTGAAGACCTAAGTCTGTCATAGCTGATCCTCACACAATGTTTGCATTGTTTTCTAGGTATATTGTCCTAAATCTCCTGTAAGCCCCTTGAGGGTTAGAACCCTTGTTTTTTGGTCTTTGTATTCCCATAGGCTTCCATAGTACCTTGTACATAGTAGGTGCTTAATACATGTCTTTCAAAATTTTATTTATTTTATTCCGAACTTGAGAAATAAAACAAGCATTTCCATAACATAGTAGAATGGAAAAAAAGATTGATTGTACATGCATGAAAGTGCAAATCTATTATGAACACATTTCTGTTCCTTTTGAATATATAACAATCATGTAACTTTTGAACTTTTTTTTTCTTCCCTCAACCCCACCCCCCACCCCCATGGCTACCACTAGACACAAATATGTGTGTATACGTACATACCTACCTACCTACATATATACATACATACATACATGTGAAATTATTTTATTCAAATTCCTATTTATCAGTTCTTTCTCTGGATGCAGACAGCATCTTCCTTCCCATGTCTTTTGTAGTTAATTTGGCTGTTTGTAATAGTTAAAATGACTTAGTCACTCAGGATTATTTAATTTAATTGAAATTTAAGTGCTTAATAAGTATTTGTTTACTGGTTGACTTATAACTAAACTTATATTTGTGTAAATTTATATTCCGTATATGTGGTTACTTAGGAGTTAGCATAGAGCCTTGGTGGAAGAGGAAATTAATCTAGAACAAGTGTTCTTAACCTGAGGTCCATGGGATAGATTTCAAGGGATTCATGAACTTGGATGGGAAAAAAATTACATCTTTATTTTTTACTAATCTGTAATTAAAATATGGCATTTCCTTCAACTGTGTATGTGTATACACATTAAAAAAATATTCTGAGGAGGAATCTATAGCCTTCACTGAATTGCCAAAGAGATCCAGCAGGACAAAAAAAGGTTAAGAAGTTCTGATCTGGAAGGAGGGACCCATGTTTATCTTTTCATAATTCTGATTTTTCTAAGGATTTTCCCCCACTTTTCTTATGCTATGGTCTCTTAACTATTTTTTTTTTTTAGCAATAAGGGTTAAGTAACTTGCTCAAGGTTACACGACCAGTTATTTCTGGGTGTGGTGCTGAGTATCTGAGCCCGGATTTGATCCAGGTCATCCCGACACTGGAGCCAGTGCTCTTACTCGCTGAGCCACCTGGCCGCCCCTAAGCAATTGGGGTTAAGTAACTTGCTCAAGGTTACACGGCCAGGTGTTTCTTGGGTAGGTGCTAAGTGTCTGAGCCCGGGATTCGATCTCCAGGTCTTCTCAACACTGGAGCCGGTGCTCTTACTCGCTGTGCTACCTGGCTGCCCCGGTCTCTTAACTATTGCAGAGGAGTTTTCTTGTTCCCTTGATATTTATCTGTTCCTGGTTTGGTGTCTGGTATTTTAATAGAAATTAAATGTAGAGTAACACCTCCTTTATTGGGCACCATCAGAGGGTGTGGTGTTTCAGTGGAATACCCAAGCTTATCACTAAACTCAAATAATTTTTAAGCAATTGAGATGGAAATCTTTTCTCTAACAATTTGCAGGTTTTCTGCTGTGCTTTATGAGTTCTTGTATTTGCCTTTATGTGCTTTGTCCTTCATTTTCTTTCTTATCACTTCTTGCTGCTGTCTGTGTGCTTGCCTTTAGAGGCTACTTCTTTATTTTAATATTTGTGGTTTTTAACCTGGAATTATTTAAGAACCTAGATAATGATACCTTGTAGAATCACATCTTACGAAATAAGAGTAAATGGGCTACTAGTGAAGACCTGAGTATTTACTCTGAACAAAATGCATGAACTTCAATTCTAGGACCTGAGAAAATTTTACAAAATGGTTCAAATCTGGGCTAAATTTTTTCCTCCAGGCTCATACATGCCCTTAGCATGGTCTGTGATTGCACCTTTAGGAAGGCAATGACAATAAAAATGAAGAAGACAGAGTAGTGATGATAAACATGAATACAACATTAATTTGAATGGAAAGAGATGCTAAATTCTTTTTTTTCCTGGTAAATATATTTTAACATAACAATTGTGTAATTTTTGGTGGGTTTAACACAAAAATTGAGACCTACCTTAGGGGTCACCTAGTTAAGTCTCCTCAATTTATACATAAGGAAACAGATGCCCAGAGAGATTCACTAACATACATGAGGCCGCACAGGTATTAAGTGACAGATCTGAGATTTAAACTCAAGTCTTCTGATTGTGCATCTGACATTCTTAAAAAAAGAAATTTCCTCCATTAACAAAAATTTATTTTCTTTACTTCCGCCTTCCTCTCATTGAGAAAAAAAAGAAAAAAGAAAAACAAAACCCTTCTAACAAATATCCCTAGTCATGGAAAACAAATCCCCGAGTTGGCCATGCCCCAAAATCTATATCTCATTTGTTCCCTGCGTCCATCAGCTCTATCTGTGGTGAATTACCTGCTTCATCATCCATTCTTTGAAACTGTGGTTTGTGGTTTCATTGGTCAGAATTCTTTTTTTTTAACCAGAACAAAACATCACTTAAGTTTATTTCAGATGTAACAGCAATGTCATGTTAAAATTGACAGATTTAATCCTTAACTGCACCAAGTAAACCCCATCACTTAAGTATTTTTAAAAAGTTATTCCCTCCCCCCAAATGAAGGAGCTTTTCTTTCTTACTGCCCTGCAGCACAGTTTTCTAGTATTTCTGCATCTGGACAACATATTCTTCATTGTTTCAACTGGTGACCAAGCCGCTGGGAAAATTTGAGAACAATTTCCCCCACAGACAACCTCTATCTGGATGAATGTTATTATTTGCATAGATTTTCTTTGTATGCTCTTTCCCCTGTAAACTTTGCTGATTAAGAGCCTATATAAATTTTTAACTATTGAAACACTAATGGACATTTTTCTCTTGTGGTCTTCTAGTTAATAGGATTCCTCCCTTCCTAAAACACCAGAGGTAACAAAATTTTACTACATATACAAATCGTTGTTCCATACTGGACACTTTATTTCAATCTCCCATTGACCTCACTGAGACATAAGAGCCATTCTTCACTTTCTTTCCTCTCATATTTCCTTCTTCCTCAGTGGACAAATTTGGTATTAATACCAGTCCCATGACCATTGGTCAGAATTCTGGAGTTTTTCAAAGTTCTCTGTCTTCACGGTGTTGTTACGATACTGTTCTCCTGGTTCTGCTCACTTCATTCTGAATCACTTCATATAAGGCTTCCAAGGTTTCTCTGAAACTGTCTCCATCATTTTTTCTGCAATATTCATTTGATTCCTATACTACAGTTCGTTCAGCTATTCCCCAATCAATAAACACTGCCTTAATTTTCAGTTCTTTGCCACCTGAAAAAAAAAGCTATAAAAATGTTTGTGCATATGGGCCCTTTTCCTCTTTCTTTGATCAATTTGAGGCATAGGTCTGGTAATGGCATCTCTGGGTCAAAAGGCCTGCAAAGTCCAGTAATTTGGGATGGGGTGGGGTGTCCTTCAGTTCCAAACTGCTTTCCACCACAGCAGCTCTAATCCATACCTTCACCAGCAGTTCATTCATTCACGTGCCTGCCTAATCTGGCTGTCTTCCCACTATTTCTACCCCATGAACCTCTGTGTTTCATTTCAAGGGGATCTCACTTTAAAATAGAGTGATGTGTATAAGAGGGTAGCCCACATTTTAACCAGTGCATTATTTGTCTGCTCAGTTTTCTTTTTGATTTCTGGTTCTTGGCTGTGTTCCATATCATTGAGGTTTTTAAACAATTGAAGTATTTTATATGTGTAGTATGTACTAATGCAGAAATATAGTGTATTGTTTTGTAGAGGAGATTGGGTTCAATCCCACCCAGCTCCCAATGGCACAAATTTGAGTGTGTAACCCTGGGCAAATCATTTAATCCCTTAATGCTCCAGGTTCCACAGGGGTGAGGAAACTGAGCCCTTGAGGCCACATCTGTCCTTCTAGATCCACACTTACCGCCATATTGCAGATAGGACCCAGTCTGCATTGAGAGAAGGAGTTTCTTTACAGGGAACTCTACACAGATGACACCCAGCTCTGAATTTTCTCCCACCTTCATGAACAATGCTCATGGAAGCATTTTCCAGGTGAGCTAAAAAAAACCATTTCTTGGTTAGCTTCCTGTTATATGCCTCCAATCCATGACCTAGAATTTCTTTCTTCCTAGTTTTTTGGCTTACCATTCTCCTTGTTTGGCCTATTAATACTGGAGGCATGCACTCCTCACAATGAGACCCCAGATGGTCAGGAGATGAATTTCCTCCTGGGCCCTGCTTCTTGCTTGAACTTGGCAGCTTAAGGAATTTGGGCTTGTTAAACTGCTTAGCTTTCTGTGGCATCTGCCTAGCACAGAAAGCACCATGGGCCCCCGAGTGAGTACATTGTCTCCAAAATATTTGCTCTTTAATCAGAAGCAACCAAGCTGTCTCTTCTCATTGGACCTCTTTGGGATCTGATTCCTAGTGACCAAGTTTGCTGCTATAGTATTTGTCTCTTGGAATTGCCGGGAGCCTGACAAATGTTCTGGAATTGGCTGAAGAGCATTTCCAATCCCCTCCTGGTTTGATCTTCTAGAAGGAGGATATTAATTCATAGACACCAGTGTCTGAGGAGTTACTGTCTGCAGCTGAAATGTTACGTGGAGGGGTGAACAGCAAAACCTCTAAGCTCCTGGAAGATTTTTTACTTAAGCTTGGTTGGTTACTCGTACAAATATGAAGTACTTTAGTTTCTGACAATGATCCCAACTGGTACAACTGGTGCTAGAGGGAGGATTGAAGGTGGAGAAGGGGAGGGGAAAATGGTAATGAGTGAAACTAACCTATATATTGAGGTGGAAATTAAAAAAAAAACCTGCAGGTGAAGAAAATAATGCCATCAAGCTAGCCCTATTTTGAGGCGTTCTATCAAAGTAAGATTGTGTAGAATGAGAACCAAGAAGAGAGAGAGAGACAGACAGACAGAAACAGAGAGAGACAGAGAGGGAAAGACAGAGACAGACACAGAGAGGGACAGACAGAGATACAGAGAGGACTATTTATTTTCTCTTCATAGTCTAAAGTCATCACTTGGCATGAATTTGAGGGAGAGAGAAATGTTAAAGCTGGATCAAGCCTAAGCCCTTTGTTTTATAGGTGAGGAAATTTCCCTGGGGCCCAGAAAGGGACTCGTTCAAGGTCATACAGCTACTCAGAGGCAGAGCCCTTACCTGAACCCATGCCTACATTATACCATAGCATCTCAACCCATTTCTTTTGACAACCTTAATTCTATACCTCTACAGCCCTACCTTATGAGTTGCATTGTCCCTTTACCTTTCCCATTCTTCCCTCTTTACCATGTCCTTCTTCCTTTTTCTTGCCACCCCAGGACACAGATTGGTATATAGAGGGAAAGTGTATAAAGAGTGTGGAGCCTGGGAGAAAAAAATCTGACTCACTGTAGAGAAGGCTTAGTCAGAGTTGGGAAAGGGGCTGGAGGAGGAATGCATTTCTCTTTCTTTCTTTGGAATCTGCATTTATACTCATTCCAGTCTGGGACTAGCTTAGACACTGAAAGAACATCAATATGGCTACCAAGGAGCTCCCACAAGGCTTGGAGTCTGCAGGGCCAAGAGACCACCTGACCACCCACTGGCAGGTCTGTGAACACTCATTCTAGTGTTCATTTCAGCTAAGTTTGCAGGTGATATTGACCTGAAAGAAAGCTACATGGTATAGCAGATAGATGGTTGGTTGGCCAAGTCGAGAAGATCAGAGTTCAGTTGTCACCTCTGACATTTACTGGCTGTATAATACCAAGCAAGTAACATAACCTTCCAGGGCTCTCCGAGGCTAACTTGCAGCTAAGGTCCTAACCTGCCCTGGCTGAGGGAGTCTGCTGTCTTGGGAACTGGTTATTCCAGTGAGATCGAGTCTGGTTCTTATCCCTGTCCCAGTCACACATAGAATTGTACACAGAGATAAAATCTAGGCTGATAGAGAGTGAGCTATCTTCTTACTCAGATGCCTTCTGCCACTCTCTTCTCCTTCACTTCTCATGTGCATCATGTTATGAGGTAACCCTACTTCTTACCAAGACTAATCCCTCAATCTGCTCAAGTGATCCCATTCCTTCCTGGCTCCTCCAACAGACTGCCCTTCTCTCTCATCACTACTCTGTTACTTCTTTTCAGTCTTTCTCTGTCCACTGGTCCATTCCCTGCCTGCTACTTACAAACATGCCCATGTCTCCTGCATCATAAAAAACTCCACACTTGATCCTTCCATCTTCACTTACTTTCATCCTATAGCTCTTCTGCCTCTTGTGGCTAAATTCCTCGAAAAGCCCATTTACCAGAAGTGCCTCCACTTCCTCTCCTTTCACTCTCTTCTTTTTCTCTTCCCTTATAGTATGACTTCTGTCTTTATCATTCCATCCTCTGCAAAGTTACTCATGTTATGTTCATTACTAAAGCCATTGTCCTTTTCTCAATCTTCCTTCTACTTGACTTCTCTGCATCTTTGGACACACTGATCCCTCTGTTCCCCTTAATATTCTCCTCTCTCTAGATATTCAGGACACTGCTCTCTCCTGATTCTCCTCCTTTCTACATGACTGCTATTTTTCAGTCTCATTTGTTGGATCCTCCTGGATCATTCCCTCTAACTATAAATGTTCCACAGGGTTCTCTCCTGAACCTTCTTCTCTTCTCCCTCTGTACCATTTTACTTGGTGATCTCATCAACTCACATGGATTTAATTACCGTCTCTATGCTGATGATTCTTAAAGCTACCTATCCTGCCCCAGCGACCTCTCTGCTGACCTCTAATCTTGCATCTCCAGCTGCCTTTCTGATCCCTCGAACTGGATGTCCAGTAGACAGCAGACACTCAGCATGTCCAAATTGGAACTCATTTTCCTCCCTAAACCCTTCCTATTTTGTATTTCCTATTACTGTAAAAGGCAACACCATCCTCGCAGTTCTTCAGATGTACAACCTGGGTGTTATGCTTAATTCCTCACAATCTCCCTCCACATTCAGTCTATTGCCAAGGCCTGTCAGTTTCACCTTGGCAACACCTCCTGACTGATCTTCTCTCCTTTGTCACTGCCACCCCCACGGTGAAGGTCCTCATCACCTCACACCCTTTTGCATTCACTCCTAGGGGGGTCAGCTTGCCACAAGTCTCTTCCCCTCTCCAATCCATCCTCCATTCAACCACCAAAGTGATAAAGTGCAAGTCACATGTACTTCCCCAAAACAAAACAAAACCAAAAAACCTCCAGTGACTCCCTGTTGTCTTTAGGATCAAATACAACACTCTCTTCTTGGCATTCAAAGCTCTTCATAACCTAACGCCCTCCTCCCTTTCCAGTCCTCTTAGATCAGTGACACTGGCCTCCTTGCTGTGCCATGAACAAGACTCTTGGCTCTGGGCATTTTCTTTGATTGTCCCCTAGGTTGGAATGCTGTCTTTCATCTCTGCCAACTGGTCATACTGACTTTCTTTATGGGCCAACTAAAATCTTATCCTTTACTGCACCCCTCTGAATGATGGTGCCTTCTCACTGTTAATTATTTCCCATTTATTCTGTATATACTTTACTTTGCATATATTTGTTTCCCCCCCATTAGATTACAAGCTCCTTGAGGTCAGGGACTGTATTTTGCCTCTTTTAATCTCCCCTGTCCTTGACACAGTGCTTGACACATAGTAGGTGTTTAATAAATGTTGATTGATTGATTGAAAGAAAAGGAGAGAACTACTGCCATCTGCTTCTGTGTTCCCTCTTCAGAAGGGTAAGTCCTACTCACGTAGCCCCTGAATTTCAAAGGGGAAGATTTTGCTGACTGTTTTCATTTACAACTTTGTTGTGCTCCTAGATCTGATACCTACTCATTCCTTACCTTTGCCTCTCAAAATCCCTAGGTTCCTTCAGCATTTAGCCCTTGTCCTTCTAGGAAATCTTTTGTGATTTCCCTAAACTATTAGAGCCCATGACCAAACATGAGATACACACTCTTTTGGGTGGGGGGGGCTAGGTATCCCCAGTGCCTAGTCCAGTGCCATGAGCACAGTAGGCACTTAATACCCCGGCTTGTTAAATTGGGTTGTACAACATATACTTGTTTAATGATGGGTGTATGGGGTGGGGGGAGAGAAGAGACAGAGAGAGATTAGAGAAAGAGGAGGGGAAGGATCTCACATGTTCAATAGTAAACATATGAAAAAACATGAACACATTCTTCTAATTGAGAAAACTGCTCCCATAGAGAGTTAGCAAGTATCCTTTTGGGCTAGAAGCCAGCATATGAGGGCTGTATTCCCCACACATATTCTCAACTTTTCCATCTGTCAAAACATGATTATCTGGGCCACCTGTGTATCCCACAGGAATAATGGTTAGGTGGATGAGTAAATGTTGAAAGACATTTGGAGATCCACTGATAAGTCTTGTTAACAGCCACATTTTTATTCTGATTCAGACAAGAAAGGGAGGTAAATTGGCTTATTACTCCAAAATAAATTCCATCTAAGTGTTGATTTCCTTGGAATTAAGGGCTTATTCAGAGAGCCTCCCTTCTCCTGCCTTTGAAGGGAGACTGTATCATCTGAACAGATTATTTCTTGTGTTTCCAAGGATAAGGCTATATACATTCTGATACAAATGTAGGAATCTATGTCTTTATCCATGCGTGATTTTGTCTCTGAAGACTGATGACCCAAACTCCTGAATAAAGCGGGCTGAGTGAGCTTGCAGCATAGACAGTTTTGAGTTCAGTGGAATCAATTCGAGAATCAGGCCTTGGATTTCTTAGCCCAGACCATTTGGATCCGATTTAAGACAAACAAAGGAAATCAGTCTTTACTTTGTGCTGAAAGGGATGAGCCAGAGGGTTGCTCCTGTAACTAGCAGTCCAGGAAAAGGCCTTTTGCTGGTCAGGGAGGATCAGTGTTGACTTTCTGACCCTGGAATGGACTTCAGGGGTGAAAATGGTGCAGATGGATTGGTCCTTGCTGATCTTCCCCATTGTCTTCTTTATCCTTGAGGATGAATATCTCCTGTACTGTAGAATGAAAAAAATGGGAATAAGTAGGAGAAAAGAGATATGGAGTTGTTGTTACAATTAAATGAATAAGATGTAACTGAGCTTCCTGGAGAAAAATAAAATGTGTATTCTGAACGTGAAGTTTGGAGGCATTGATAATATTCCTGCTATCCACAAATTTTGTAAAAACAAAAAAACAACACCCTCCCTTAAAACCTCTAAAAAACAAATACAAAAAAACTTGCCAAAAGGTTGCTTTGGAAGAAACATTGATCCTGAGGCCTAGATTAAAGATAAAGATGCACAGAACTGTTTACTGAAACAAGCCTTTTAATTTTTAAATCATAAAACAAAATTGTAATCCCTATAGTCAGGAACTGATGTGAATCCCTGATGCAGCCCCTAGCCTGGGGCCCTAACAAAAACCTCTTCTTTCCCACTGGGGAGGACATGTCTTGGTTATACCTGATTCTTTGCTTATTGAGATTAGCAAAAAGCTCATTGGGCATAAACCATTAATTACTTTGGCTAGGGCATCATTTAATGGCTATTAATTAGGAAATGATTGTATGCATCATTAAGGAGACCAGAAGTCCTAAATAAATGGGAATAGTCCGGGATTTTGAACCTTAATGTCTCCCCATCCATTGTAAAGACTAACTTTATCCTTTCTTGTAGGATTATTTTACCTTCCTAAGGAGATTTTTTTCCTTTTTTTTAATGTCTCTTTGTTCAGAGAGGAAAATCTGGTTTACTTCTAAGCCATAGCTCTTCAAGTTTTTTTTAACTACTATACTTCTATATATCAGTAAATTGAATTCCTTATTGATCATTCATTTCCTCTGCTCATGGGTACTTTCTTTATGAAAAAAAAAAAGACATGGCAGGTGCAAAGCTTGATGAGGCCCAGATAACACCATAAAGAATGAAATAGATTATATTTTAGAAAAAAGAAATACATAAAAATATCCATTTAGCACAAACTCATTAGATAGGCTCTCTAGTAGTCTGTTTCATTAGAAGTTGACCCTTCCCTGTTTTTTTTTTCACTTTTAAGTGTAAGGAATAAGGAAGAATTATGTTTTAAAACATTTCTTACATTTAATATTTAACAAAAATATTTCTGCCCTATGTTTTAAAATTGTTTTTATGATGTTTAGCACTGTTCTCCTAGGAAGTCATGTTCTTCCTCCAAGTGTTCTGCAAAAAGTGCCGTGTCCTTTCTCTTCTTTATTCTATGTGAAACCTCATTATTTGGCTCCTTTTCCAATCCTTTAGGCCAAGTGTATTGTCTGCATTTTCAAGTAAACTCTTTCTCTCCTTTTCCTCTGATGTTCTACTCTCTAAGAGAATATTTGGATTTATTCTTTTGCTCTTTCTACTTGAGCTAAGAATAACTTTGCTATTTTTATTCCACCTTTAGTTTGATCCTTTTGCTTTGGTCATGGTAGAAATTTGTTGTGTTTATGGTTCTCATTGAATTACTTTTTCCTTTGCAACAGGGTTCTTCACCTCTCTTTTGTTTCCTGGCCTTTGACTGCATAGTGAAGTCAGTGGGCCCCTTCTCAGAATAATGTTTTTAAATGCATAATTTAAAATACATAGGATTATTTAAAAAACTAGTTATATTGAAACGCGCTTATCTATACCCACATCTTTCTATTCTGTCTCTCTGCCTCTGTTTGTCTCTCTGTCTCTCTAGCTCTGTCTCTCTCTTATCTACCTAACCATCTATCTATCCGTCTGTCTGTCTATCTATCTATCTATCCATCTATCCATCCATCCTTCTATCTAAACTCAAGTTTCTGCTCTCTGATTGTCCTCCTTTGCCGACCTCTTAAAATAGATGCCTCTTCAAGACAGAGACTTAATTCTTTTTGACTCTGAATCCCCCAGTGCTCCACAAACTTCCTGCACTGAATAAATGATTGTTGGTGGGTTGATGTGTCTTCACTTCAGGTAAAAAGACATTGATAATCTAGAGAATGTCCAGAGAAGAATGATTAGGTTTGTGAAGGACTCCTCTTGGATGAGTGGTTGAAGGAATGGGAAGTGTTTGCCCTGGAGAAGAAAAGATGAATCCTGGGAAGAATACAATCACCATCTTCAAGTATGAAAAGCATTTTTAGATGGAATAATGATTAGGTTTGACCTCTCTCTACCTTTCCAGACTTCTTACACTCCCCTTATGTAGCAGCAAGCACCCCAAGCGTCCTCAGGGTTTGCAGCTACCACAGGTTCTTGGATCTGCTTTGCTAAAGGAAAGCAACTCAAAATGGGTTAACAGGCTTACTTTAATCAGTCAGACATATATCGTTTACCTTGTTCAGGAGAAAAGGTCAGCACCCTGAACCTCAAAGTATACAGGCATAATTATCAAGACAGAAACATCAAGTAGACAGATTTCCAAACTGTCCAACCATTACATCCATACCCAGTCAACATCTGGGTTTCCACATTCTGGGTTTTTCAAAGCCGGGGGACTCTCAAGAACGGCTTCCCAGAATTCAGATCAAATCACAGAACACTTCTCAAAGTGAGTCCCAAAACAAAGCTACACATCAGGGCTTATATAGCCTTCTCCTGGCTCAGAGAATGTAACAACCTTATTGACCCACTGGCCAATCAAAAAGTATCTACTGAAAAACAAGCCTCCCTCCCCAGGCTTCTGGTGCACTTTAGCCTAGGGGCAGGGAAGATCTTTAAAATTTACATTCGCATTACACCTTACACTTACACTCTGCTAGCCAGTGCCACTGGCAGACTTGGTGTTTCTCATCTCAAGATGGTGTTGTGATACCATCTTGTGACTCCAGGTATTTTCATTGACTGTCCCCTATATTTGAAATTCTCCCCCACCTCATCTAACTTTCTTGAGGTCTTAGCTAAACTCCTACCTTCTGGGAGAAGCCTTTCCTGGTTCTCTTTAATCTTAGTGCCTTCCCCTGCAGACTACCCCCAGTTTATCCTGTATATATCTTGATTTTGCAGTCTTTTGTCCCTGTTAAATTGTGTGTTGCTTGAGAGCAGGGACTATTTTTTGCCTTACTATTCCCCAGGACTTAGCATAGTCCCTGGAAAATAGTAGATGTTTAATAAATGCTTGTTGACTTTTTGTGCTTGGTCTCAGAAAACAGAAACTCAGGAATAATGGGCGAAGATTTTACAGAACCAGATTCAAATTTTATATTTTGAGAAATCTCCCAAAATTAGGGCTATCCAAAAGTGGAATGGACAGGGAGAAGTAGTGAGTCCCTACCTGCTCCTCTTTTCTCCCTACCCCCCAGCTAGAATGATGACATTTGGAGATGCTGCTGTAGAAAGGTTTCTTAGATGTCATTTGGACTAGACAGCTATGGAGGTTTCTTTTGACCCTGAGGTTTTATTCTTTGATTTTAAATTTTATTTTATGGTAGATGACAACTCAGTGTGAGCAGACTGAGTAATGTATTATCAGCAATGACTTGTGCCTTAGCAGTGGTTAAGGACATACATGACCAGAAGGAGGGGGTGCTAATCCTGTAGCAAGAGTGAGAGGTGACAGATGGACAGCCTGAATGCTGCATTGGTCCCCATGACATTTTAAAAGAATTGAAAGAGGTCTATGTTGAGTAGCTTTTTCTCTATGGAAGTACGAGGCCTAGGATTACAGAGGATGAGAAGGTGGATGAGTCATAATCTTTACCTGAGGAGATAGTCCTGACAGAGGTTTAATCATGGAACCATTGGAGTCTTGAAATAAGAATGCTGCTCAAGGCAACAGATTGGATTTGTCACTGTGGTTTGGTCTTTCAAGGCTGTTGCTACTGAAGGCGTCTTGTCAGTTGCTAACACTCTGTATCATGCATGATATTTTGCTTATCAAACCCGGGTCTTCCAACTTTTTTCATCTGTAAGGTGAAGTGATTGGAAGAAATGATATGTAAGGTACTTTCCAGCAAGGCTGTACCACGCACTAGTATATTCCTCACTGTTGTTAGGCACATCATTGGAGCTCACAAAATGCTTGGTCAAATTGAACTGAATAGATTTTTTTCTTTGTGCTCCATCTTTGTTTAACTTTCTTCTATTTTTCACTTAACTTATCTGGTTCCACCTGGAGTTTGACATTTATTTTTCAGGGTGAAATCGAGTTTTTTCTCTCTGCCTCTCAAGCTGTTTTTAGCTACCTCCTTCCTGGTTGGCATGGACTTATCCGACTTTATCTAAGTGGGATCTTCACTTTTCCTCTCCTACAATTGCTGTTGAGCTGTATGAATCCTGTGAAGAATAAGAACAGCAAAGCCAGGGTCTTCTTCTGCCCTCAGCAAATTCAGGCCTGCTTTGAGCTTGAGACATGTTCCAGTTCAGACGGTGGCCTGGCTTCTTGTCCTCATTCTCTATGGATTTGCTCTGGGACTTTGGTTAAATCACGGCAATTCCCTGTGCCTAGTTCTCTTATCCTGTAATGGAGAGAATAATCTTGACTTAGTTAGAAGGGAGCAGTGGTGTAGGGGAAAGGGTGTTGGCCCTTAAATCATAGGACTCAATTCCCCTCTCTACCACTTACTCCCTTTGCAACTTCAGATAAAGGACTTAACCTCCCTCTGCCTCTGTTTGCACATCTGTAAAATAAGAGGTTGAACTAGACAGCCTCTGAGGTCCCTTTCAATTATAGATCTGTGATCTACCTCAGTTACCCCTGGATGTTTTTGGAAATAGGCATTAGAGACCTAACCTTTGTTTCTGCATATTGCCTTGGACAGTTCTAAAGCAACATGTAAGTAAAGACATGATGGTGTGGTAGGGGCTACCTAAGTAAGTGCCAAGGACGTTATTTGTACTGGTGAATGTATTTGGAAATTTGGCTATCCATTGGCCTTTTTGTTTGGGTTCAAAAGAAAAACCAGTGGATACTTTCCAAATGTTCTATAGTTTGATTTCATATGGAAGGAAGGAGCACCATTTATAGACCTCTAGGAACTAAAGTAACTGTGAGTCAATACTACTTGCTTAGATATTTACTTATCCAAAAAGAAACAAGCAATCTTTTCATTGGCAATTCAGCGGAGTTCCTGAAAGCCTGCAATTTGGATCTTGTAATAACTGTGTGATCGTGGACAAGTCATCCAACTGACATGAGCCTCAGTTTCCTTTTTTGTAAAATAGGGGTAATTATATTGGCAGTACCTGTCCTACAGATGGGTACTGCCAGTATAATTATCATTATCAAGTCTGTCATTTTACGAAGAAAGAAACTGAGACCTAGACATATTCAGACACTTATCGAGGGTCACAGAACTAGTGAGGGCCTGAAACAGGCTTTGAATTTAGGTCTTACTGATTCCAAATCCAGTACTTTATTCACTGGAACCTAGCTACCCTAGTGAGAGGACGTGTATACAATAAGGTGCTTTAGAAATGTCAGTCTGATGATGATGATAGTGTTGATGATGGTGGTGATGATGATGATGATAGTGTTGATGGTGATGAAGATGATGGTGGTGTTGGTCATGATGATGATGATAGTGTTGATGGTGATGAAGATGATGGTGGTGGTGGTGATAGTGATGATGATGATA
>NW_027185797.1:4964703-4975356 GCF_028583685.1 Petaurus breviceps papuanus | reverse complement strand
TGGTGATGAAGATGATGGTGGTGGTGGTGATAGTGATGATGATGATAATGATGTTGGTGACCACTGTGATGATGATCATGATTCTCATGTGACCTGGTCAGGGAGCAGGGAGAAAATGCATTTAGAAGGGGAAAAGTTTGCTTTTCAACTTGGGAGCCTAAAGCCAATGCTTAGTCATTTTCTAAGCCAGTGTCTCTGTATTTGATGTGAATATTTTCCTACTGAGGCATCATAAGCCTTAATTAATTTTTTTCTTCCTTGGAAAAACATAACCCATTGAACTGTCACTGCAGATAATGCCCTCAAACCTTTTTATAGCTCTTGATGATTTTATTTCATTCTCCATTTAACATTCTATTATTTAGAATGGCCTTAATTTTCTTACCCAAGATACATATCTTTTTCTGATACTTAGGTGGAATTCAGTACATATTTCAGTCCCCAAGGTTCCAGTCCTATTAGTCTGCCAGCCCCAGGCCTCATTTAGTGCCCTGGGGTGAGACTGTCTAGCAGAGACTCGTAGAATCCTGTGACTATGAGAGACCTTGAGAGGACAGTTCCTCCTCTGACTTCGATGCAGTAGCAAATCTATGTTGTTCCGTGGTAATCATGATTCACTTTTCTTTCAAATTTGATCATTTATGTAGTACTTTCTCACAATAGCTCTGTGAGGTATGAAGAACAGGTGTTGGCATTTTAATGACCCTGTGACATGGTAGGCCCAAAGGTGACTGCCAGCCTAGATTGCACAGAGAGGTCTATCATCCAGGGTGGGGTAGGGGTGGGGGTAGGGAGTCCCTGGTCAGACTCCACTTGGCATACTTGGTTTAGTTCTGACTGTCACATCAGGATAACTCCACAAGCTGGAGTGTGTTGAGAAGATGGTGTTCAGGATGGGGAATGGACTGCAGACCATTCTATGCAAGAATCAGTTGAGGTAACTGGGATATTTGACCTGGGGCAGATGGATAAAATTTAAGAGGGAGAACATGTTAGCAGTTTTGAAATATCCTTATGTGAAAGACAGATTTTGTATTTTTCTAGACTCTGTCTAGAGGAACAGCTACTCCTCTCCACAGATAAAGTTTCTTTATGTGTAAAATGATAGGGTTGTACTAAGCCTCTGTGGTCCCTTCCCAATCTAAATCTCTGTTTCTTTGATCCTACTTGTTGTTATGCCTGATTTTCAGCTATGTTTTAAAGAATCACTGACCCTACAATCATTGTATTGGCCCTCCACATTCTACATTAATTCTACCCACTGTTGTTCAGATGAAGAGTCACTGCTGCTTTCTCATTTGGGTTCCCATGTCACCAGGATACGGGTGGAATGGAAGTAGGAATGTATCAGTGTTCAACAAGGAAAGCAAAAGAGGAAGTAGAGAAGGGATGGCATCGTACCTTAAACATCCTTGAGACTGACAGCTTTATTTCCCTTAAATGCACCCTGATTTCCTTAAGTCTTGGGTTGGTCTCTCTGGTTACTTATGATATGCCCTTCTCTCTTCAATGTTCAACAACCCACATTTTCTGGGAAAGTTCTTTGGACCTAAATGGAATTTCCTTTCATGGTAATAGAAGTCCACTTCCTCTTGTTCAGTCTTTGTAAGAGAACATAGGGTTAAGCACTGGAAGGGACCTCAGAGGTCATTTTGTCCAGCTCCCACCTTCTATAGATGAGAAATCCGAGGCTAGGGGCAAGTTATCCAGGGTCACAGGGCTAAGAAGTTAGAGAATCATCATTCACACTCAGGTCTGCTGACTCCAAATCAATTCTTCTTTGTCTTCTACGTTATTGCCTCCCTGCATAGACTTTAAAGCTGGAAATGACCTGAGATCGACCAGTTCAGCGGTCCTTAACCTGGGATTTGTGAATAAATTTCAGGGAGTCTGTGAACTTGGATGGAGAAAGAAATTACATCTTTATTTTTTATCAGCCTCTAACCAAAACTTAACATTTCCTTTACTTGTGACTGTAGGCAGCAAACCACAGTTGTTTTGGGCTTCCTCAGACTGCCAAAATGATTTATGGCACAGAAAAGATTAAAAAACCTTTGACCCAACTTCCTAAAGAAACTGAGGCTCAAAAAGTTTACTTGGGCAGCAAGTAGAAGCCTTTCCACGAGTCATCTTGGTTCTCAGTGGCCAATTTATTCCAGTGGAAAAAAAAATAAATGAAATTTATCACAGTGGTTGAGATGTCCTTGCTTGTTGCAAAGCAGCTCATTTTTATGGAAGCAGCAATCAGTTCATGCTGAAAATGCAAACAGGAAAGCCAGGCTCAGGGCTGTTGCCTTTCAAGATATACTGAATTGTAGCCTCCCTCAGTTCCAATTTTGGGAGCTTACTTCTTGCCAGAGAAGCAATGGTGCCCAGAGACTTGGCTGATGCCAAGCATCTCATTATGAGACTGGTTCCTGCTGTGGCAGCTACCTTGTACCTATAGTGAGTGGAGAGGAGCTTATTTCACCCCAATGACACCTGATGTGATTCCTGCCCAGACACAGAGGTGATGGGCACTCTTAGGATCACAGAGCTATACCTGGAGGGCACCTCAGAGTTCCTCTAGTCTAACTCCCTCATTTTACAGATGGAAACACTGAGGCCCAGGGAGCTTAAAGCAGGACTTGAACCAGTCATACAGATTGGTGTATGTAGCAGAGGCAGCATTTGAACTCACATCTGCTGATTCTGGGGTTATTGCTTTTTCCACTCTCTCTGCTTGCTTGACTTCCTTTGTGTCTAACTGCAGAATTGTTAAAGATATGGGCTGTGAGTCCAAAGGCTGATGAAGCATCCTACTCACCTCCTGACAGAATAATGGTGGATTCAAAATGCAGAGTGAGACCTCCATTTTTGGATATGGCCCATGTGGGGATTTGTTTTGTTTGAATATTCATATTTGCTACAAGGATTTTCTTTTTCAATGAGGGGAGGTGGGAAGAAGAGAAACATTGATGCTTTTTAATTGAAAAAGGGTAAAATAAATTAAATCACACATTCCAAAAATAAGAGATGAGAAGCACCCAAGAGCTTATTAAGCTAACTTTATGCAGACTGCCTGACTTAGCTTTTGCCTCCAGAACAGTCATCTTGTATGGCGATGAAAAGTCACTTTCATTTTACCACCAATGATTTCTAATCCATTGGTGTTAGGGCAAGTGTCCCCTCTCTGCTGAGTGAGCTTGGCTGGGTATTTATCCCTGATTCTCCTTGTGATTAAGTGACTATCCCATTATAATTGGGACAATGTAGAAAGCTGTATGCACTGCTCTGGGTCACTGGGGCTTTATTTGTCAGTAAGCTACATTTATAGAATACCCATTGTATACAAAGTGCTATCTTAGGCACAGTGGGGAGAGGAGAAATGATCATGTGACTTGACTCTTGGAGGAATAGCTTCAGTTATTTCAGAGAAAAGAGAAGGAAGTCATAAGAGAAGGTGCAAGATCTCCAAAAAAGAAAGGACAATTAAGAGCAAATTGAGTTGGCTGAGGTAGCAAGTCCCACGAGCATAGAACTGGAAGAGACCTCATTGGCTAATCAAATTCATCCTGCATCTGAGTGAGAATTCCCTCATCTGCATCAAGGCATAGAGAATAAATGGATCACCAGCAGACATTGACTGAAGGCCTGCCCTGTACAAGTCACTAGACTGAACAGAGTGACTGAGGATGGAAAGAGGCTACAGGATGGGTTTGGCCTATCTTTTACATGAGCTATACTTGAATTGCCATGGCAAGACACATGAAAACATAATGAACGATAGAAAGTAGCTTGTGAAGCAGATGAGTGGTAAGCCAAATAAGGAGGATAGATGTTCAGAGAGAGGAGAGATCACTGTAGACTGGTTCATTTGGGGAAATTTTATGGGCTTGAGCTAGAGCTTACCAACTGAGCAAGACTGAGACCATGGTGGTGGTGAGGCATTCCAGGTCAAGAGCTTGATGGGAGGAAAAGCAACATATTAATGGATTGTCGGGAACAATGTGTTTAGTGTGGCCAAAATGGAGCATTCATATGGGGGATTTGGGGATAGGTGCATTAAGGTTGGTAGGAAGTTGGAATCTGATTGTGGTGGGACCCTGGAAGAAGGCAGAATTACTGATGAATTGGCATGCAAAATGAAGGGATGTAGCATGTGTGAAAAGCACACTGTACTAGAAGTCAGGAGACCAGACTTCAACACCAGCCATGCCATTTAACTGGGTTCCTGTGAGTAAGCTGCTTTACCTTGCAGGGGTGTTGGACTAGTGTAATAGTAATGTAATGTAATGCCAAGCAAAGGCAACTTCCCAAGGTTCAAAATACCAGCATAGGTGCTCTCCATTTTATTCAGTGACAAATCAAGAACAGAGGTCAAAATATGACATCATTCAAAATACAGCATTTACTAAGTGTGATTAAATAATCTCCAAGGACTACCCCACCCCAGGACCTTGCATTCATTCAATCAATTACAAAGTCTCTGTTCTAAATACTACTCCACCCCTAGGCTGTACCTTCATTTAGTCCATCACAAAGCCTCTCTTCTCAAATGGAGATTAGTGTCCAATCATAAGTAAAGTACATTCATTTGTTCAATCATAGAACACAAAAAGGTCAAAAGTTCCCCACCCCTGGATCACAATTGAATCTACCCCAGAGTTACAACAAGTTTAAGCACAGCACTTAATACCCAAATGGAGGTCTTTTCTTCATCTTGACAGGAGGCAAGTTCTTAGCAATCTTTGTTCCTGGGGAGACAAAGCTTAGCAAGGCCACAAGATACATTGCCAGTGTCTTCATTAATTCATCCTCTGTCTGCAGAACAGTCCTAGGACCCCTGAAAACATTAGCAAAACCCTCTTCCAGGATTTCTGTAAACATACAACAAGAAAATCCTTCTTCAGGGCTTTGGAACCAACAGCAAGGTTTCCAGACTTCTGCAACAACAGCACTGTCCTTCACCAGTGGACAGTATTCACTCTCTGTCTGCAGAACAGTCTCAGGAGCTGTTAACCAACAGCCAGGTTCCAGAACTTCTGCAACAACAGGACTGTCTTTCACCAGTGGACAAATCTGGCAAAACAACATCAAAACAGACAGACAAAATACCAGCAAAACAGCCATGTCTCCTCAGTCCTTGGCAGCTCTCAAAAGTCCAGGGCAATTCAAAGTGGCCCTCAGCAATCCTCTCAGTCTCTCTCTGCCTCCAAAGGTGCTGCTTCCAAAAAGTTCTTCTGCCTCTTCTCTTGTGTCTCTCCAAATCTATGTCACCAGCTCCTCCCAGTTCAGCACTCTCTTTTCACATCAACAAGTCCATCCCACAAGTGGGATTAACAAGCTCTGGGTTTTAACATGATCAAACCAAAAACCAAGCCAATACAGGGGAATCTTTAAATACCATTTCTATTACATTCCACCCCTACAGGATCCTTGGCCTTACAATCTCAATCTAAACGGTCATGGATCCTGGAACAAATAGAGGCACTATGCTTTGTATTCCTTGCCGAATTAGGTTCCTTCCCACTCTAAAAATCTATGTCATTGTCTTTCATTCTGGACATTCTGGCCAAGAAAAACCATTGTCAAGAACTATTCTGTCAGCCTTTTAAAGATTATCTTATTTATAGACTTTTTATTTTACCTTGGCTTAATTTTTTGTAGACTAATTTATTTGACATTGGTTGGTTATTTGACATTGATATATTATCAATTTCCCTTAAAGAAATCTGACTTAGATAAATATATACCCAAAAGGCCATGTTGTAATAGTACTTTTCCTCCAAGTGGTGAAGATGTTTCAAGTTTCAAGTAAGGTCTGTTAAATGTTGAAACCTGGACACTTGACAGTAAAGATTTTTTTCTATTGGGATGGGGAATAGTGCCAGCTCTGCCTGAGCAGTGAGGTCCTTGACTACTTCCACCTTCTTGCTTCACCTTTTTCTAGGAAAAATGCACATATCCTTTGGTATCACAGAGTCTTCATATACAACTTCTTAACCTGGGCAATGTGAAATTAAAAAAAATTTGATAATTACTTCAATAAATTGGTTTCCTTTGTAATCCACTACATTTTATTTTCTGCATTTAAAAACATTTTTCTGAGAAGGGATCCATGGGCTTCACCAAACTGCCAAGGGGGCCCATGACACAATGAATAGAAAGAATCCCAGTTCTAATAGTCCTGTGGTTCTCGCTTACACTGTTGTAATCAGATCATAGGTTTAAAACTGGTTATCTTGTCTTGCACTTCTTAGACTATGGGTCACAGTTTAAGAAGTGCTGAAAGAGATCGAGAGTGGAAAAAGTTTAAGAAGTCCACTCCCTTTGTTTTGCCAGAGAAAAAACTGAGGCCCAGAAAGGTTTGAAATGTTTTCACTGAGGTCACATAGGTCGTAAGTGGCAGAACCAAGATTTGAATGTAGGTCCTCTTATTTCAGCTGCCATGTTTTTTTCATTATGCCATGCTTTGTTATATTCTCCATGATAACTTGTTTAAGTAACTTCCTCTCTCCCTTATTTCTATCTGGAGGGAACACATTATGGATTATCTGATCTAATGCCTGCATTTCACAGATCAGGCCACTGAAGGACAAAGAAGTTAAGTCCAGAAGATCCTAGATTTGGAGTGATCTGCCTGAGGCCATTTAATTAGTAAGGAACTGAGCCATGTTTAAATCAGTATCATGTTGCCTTGTAGGTTATATGCTTAATGGAGCCAGAGAGCTATCTGTAAATCTCCCTCCAGACCTGGTACAATGCCCTGCACATAGTGGGTTTTTAATAAATGGTGGTCAGGTTGGATTGAATTATAGTTAAAGGTCATCACAATGAACCTAGCAAAGAAACATTCTGTGCAACTATGTGATTCCCACTCTTTGGCATATTCCCCATTGATGAAATTCTTTGTGTAGACCTGAGTGTACCAAGTTGTATCATTGTATCAAAAGAACAGTTCTCTCTAGGTGCTTTATGTGATACTGTAGGTGAAGACCCAGATGATGTGGTGTTTGCACACTGACAGCAAATGGAAGGCAGGGCTGGGGTCTGGTTCTTTGGTCCCGCTCTCTCAGCTATATCTCAAACCTTCACCCTTTTCCAACACAAATAAACCCCCACAAAAATAAAATCATATACACCAATCCAGTTCGATAAACACAGATAAAATACCTACTGTGTGTTAGGCACTGTGGTAGGTGCTAGTAATACAGAAACAACAATGAAAACTCTCTCTACCCTCAAGAGGTTTACCTTTTACTAAAAATTCCAAGTCAGCTGAAAGTCATGATGGTAGTATGTACATGGCTTCTTCCTCTCTGCCCCTACCACAGCAATTGTCCCTAATTCACCTCTCTGGCCTGTAAACATGATTTCTAGACATGTAAGTAGCCATATTGAATATCTCCCACTATAACCATGGAGGAACCCACACATTCATGTTCAGTCTGATACCATTCCTCCCTCTCTCACTCTTGTTTTGCTGTTTCCCCCAGCTATGTTTACTCCTGTCAATACCATTATCCTTTGTGAGATAGTGGGGGAAATGTGAAGATAATTAGTTCCCCGAATGTCTTGTTGCTGTGGGATACAAAGAGATTTCAATTTCTGTGTATTAGTTATGAGTCACAGAGACAGAAGCAGATGGTGTGAAGGGTGAAGTGCAGAGTTACCAGGATATCCAAGCATTGTCTAAAAAAATAGAAGCCACTGAGAGTAAAGGTAGATGACAATACTCAGAAAGAGACTGGGGAATATTTGGACATACACCAGAGGATTCAATAGAATCAGGTTCAGAAAGAAACTATGACTGAGGAATATAAATTAAGTGCTTGGTGCCATATGAGTGATTGTGCAGTGAGGAGGAGGAGGAGGAGGATGAGGAGGAGGAGGAGGGGGAGGAGGAGGAGGAGGGAGCAAGAGTGATCAAGTCATTATGTTGTAGTAGAAATCGCATTGACCTGGTGATGGGGAATCTTGATTCTTGGGCAAGTTGAGATTCTCTAGGTTAGTTTCCTGATCTGTAAAATGAGGGTATATTTCTAAGAGAGCTCTTTTGGTGTCATGAATCCTTTTGGCAGCCTGATGAAACCTATGGAAACCTTCTCAGAAGGATTTGTTGCCTACTTTCATAAATGAATAAATCCTAAATTTCAGCTAGAGGGTAAGGAAAAGAAATATATAATTTTTTTCCCCATCCAAGTTCATGGACCCATTGGAATCTTTTTAAGGACCGCAGTTTAAGAACCTTAGTATAAGGTGTTTTCCAGTTTCAAAGTTCCGTGAGTCTCAGTGAGACTCAGTGTGACAAGAAAGGCAGAAGCTTGGAGTGGTTTCCATTGTACAGAAAGATATTCAAAGGTAATAATATATCACTCTTGGGTCAAAGAATTCATCATCAAGGGATCAGGCCACAGAAGATGTGCCCCTTTGTACAGTACTTTACTCCCAAAGGACCACCCTTGATGATGCATTCTGTTGCCAGAACTACTCTACTCAAAGTCTGTCCAGGAAGCTGGAACCCTTTGCCAGCACAGCCTTCAAGAACTTAAAGTCATACTCCATCTGATGATGATGAAGCATTGAAGCAGGACTTTGTGGAGGGCACCTAGGGATGAATGTGCTTGTAGGGTAAGGTATTCTTAACTTGGGCTCATGAATTTCCAAAAATAATTTTGGTTTTTGTTAATTCTGTTTTAGTGTGTTTGATTTCCTTTGTTATCCTATGTGTTTCATTTTTTGAATTTAAGGACAGTCTGAGTAGGGGCCCATAGACTTCAAGAGATGACACAAAGGGGCTATGATCAAAAAAAGGTTGAGAATCCCTGTTCACTTTCTCTAGAAGGTGAAAATGGACCATAAGAAGACAAAGAGGTAGGAAAGCTGATGGACAAGGCCAGTTATACACAAAAAAGAATTGTGTAATTTTCAGGGCTTTGAAGGATTGATTCTTAATCTGACAGAGGGGTGAGGATACCAGAGAAAATATTGGAATTTAGAAATTTTTTTATCTTATTATTACCAAAAAAGCAACTGAGTGTCTCAACAACTACTGATCCATATACCTACTTTCCCATGTGCATTAAAATAAATAGATATAATCTATAAGATACTACTTGGACGAAAGCATCCTTGATGAAGCTATCAGAAAGCAACGCACAACTTTTGCAGTGATATCCCACTGTAGATGATATCTTTACTGTTGCTGAAAGACCTAGGGAATATGAGAACTCACTTTGTTTATTATTGACCACAAGGAAGCAGAGGATTGGTGGGGGAGACAGGGATGGCACATGCTGACTCCAGCTGTATTGAAATTTCCAGGCTCCTGTCACCTATTTCTCTTTCTGAAGCTGTCCAGATTCCTCAGTTTTATGTCTGGGGTCATTAAAAATAGTATTTATGTAGCTTTTTAAGGTATGCATACAGAGCACTATACATATATTAACTCATTTGATCTTTACAAAAACCCTGGGAGCTTGGGGCTATTATTATTCCCATTTTACAGATGAGCAATCTGCAGCTGAGAGAGATTATGTGGCTTGCCAAGAATAACACAGTAGGTATCTAAGGCAGAATTTGAACTCGGGTCTTCCTGACTCCAAAACCCACATTCTATCTACTGAATTGCCTAGCTGTCTTTGCATAGAGACAACTGTCCAACTTTAGGATGGGCTCTAGTTATCTTACTTTATTTGGTGGGCTCCTTGAAATGGAAGGGGACCCCCTTCACAAAGAAGTTTGGGAAAATTTCTCAAATGGCAGAATTGTGGCTCACTCACTTTGTGTCTGGTTGTGTGGGAGATCTGGTGGCTAATTGTGTGTATTTCATCCTTGGTTTTTCCCTTTCATTACATGCTTCTGGAACCACTTCCTATCCTTTTGCTCTCTTTTGGAACCCTGGGGGCCAAGAATGTTGGACCTCCCTGAACACGGGGCCTGAGGTACCTGGAATTGAATTACAACTTCCTCTCCATTTCTAAATTAGGGGAAAAAACAGGTTACAATCTACACTTCTGGGCATGTTCCTAATTACCATCTGGGGTAATTCAGTTATGCTTTTCTCACCGTGATGCACCAAGCTTTGGGAAGGTCCTGAAGATCCCCACAGAGCAAATTGGAGCCATGAGCCTGTGACCAGTTGTACAGCCCTAGCTTTGTTGTTACCAGAATTTTTAATTGCGGCTTAATAGTTTAAGTGGATAATCAGCTGAGACATGAATACAACCTAGCAGGAAGTAATTAGGAATTTGAGATTATATGTTCAACTAGAAAATGTTTTAAATGGATCTCTATCTATTCAGTCAGAATAATTGTGTTAAACAAAACGAAATGATTCATATGACCAAGGATGAACCACTAGGAATCTCTTCAAAAACTATACATTCAGTTTGTTGCTTGGAATTTAAGCAGAAATGACAGGCGGTGTTCATTCATGCATTCATTTTGTTCGGTAAACATTAAGCACCCACTGTATACAAAACACAGTGCCTGGATTCCAGGTGATAGGAAGTTTACATGAGACAATGCCCCAGGTCTCATTTCAGCATGCATGTGCTTATGATATGGTTTTCTGCCTTAGGATAGATAGAGAAATTTTCACTTTTTTGCTTTCTAGACCCTGATGGTAGTGGCTGGTGAAGCCTCTGGACCCCTTCTCACAACGATGTT
>NW_027185797.1:4820383-4964603 GCF_028583685.1 Petaurus breviceps papuanus | reverse complement strand
GAGAGAGAGAGAGAGAGAGAGAACAAATGTGAGAGTATCATGAGCTGCAGTGGTTGCCTTTTACATAATATCATTTCCCATTCTTGTCCCTTAGGTCAGAACATTGCAGGGGGGTAACTTGATGAGTGGTTAGGTAAGAAAATATATCATCGAAGCTTATTGTCTTCACCTGGTACCTTGTCCCGGTTGTTTAATAAAAGACTCTGTAAATATACAGTGGTTTCATTATGAATGAGGTGTCTTTCTAGGAGCACTGAGAAAGAGAATCTCTGGTCTTGTGTTTGTCCTCCCAGCCAGGCTTCTGCTTGCAGACTTTAAGAGAATAAACCCTCATGTGCTTGTGTCTTGGGCACTGGCCAGGCTTCTAGGGCTGGATTGTAAAAGCATTAGTGTCTAAGAGCAGTGCTGACCCGGCACTAAACTTGCAGCTGAGTCACTCTAGAGTGACTGCTGTGGTTGGGGCAATGCCCTCAGAATCTGGGGATTGATTTCTCCTTCCCCCCAAAGACATGTTGAGGCTTGTCTGAGTCTGGGTGCCCTGTTTTAGGAAGGACATTGATTGACAAGCTGGCTCATATCCAGGGTAGCCAGAATTCAATTAAATTCAGCCAAAGTTCATTAAGCACCTTCTGTGTGTTTGGCATTGAGGATACAAAGAAAAAAACAAACCAGTGCCTGTCCTAAAAGACCTTCTACATTCTCTTAGGGGGAAGCAATATGTATGCAGATATGAAAATACAAAATATACACAAAGTAATCCAAAGAAATTTTGGAGTTAGGGTAGGGGAGAACTCCATCAGCTGGGGAGGTGGTTAGGAAAGCCCTTGTGTAGCAATTGGAACTTGAACTGAGTCTTGAAAGAGGGTAAGGATTCCAAGAGGTAGAATTGAGGAAGGAAAGCATTTTAAGCATGGAAGACAGACAATGCAAAAGTAGGGAGATGGGATAGTAAATGTTATCTATAGGGAACAGTAGGCAGGCCAGTTTGGCAGTAGAATGGGAATCACATCGTACCAGTATGGTTGGAAGATGATTAACTTAAAAGAACAGACTACTTGGCAGTGGTTAGGGGTAGGGATGGGGTGGGGTGGGGAATGATGACTGGCTTTGGGTATTGGAAGGCTACATGGAAGATTTAATTTGCTTTACTTAGTCCCAAAGAGCTGAGAAACAGATTTTTGCTTGATATAAGACATAAATTCCTGACAGAGTGGTCCAGATTTGGAACGGACTTTCTTGGGATTTAGTGGATTCTTCTTTCCTCCCTCCTTCCCTCTCTCTCTTCCTCACATCTATCTCTGACACTTTCTCCATTTCTAGCTCCTCATCTCACTCAGGCTAGAAATGCAGTGACCATTTATGGGCACAATCTCAATACTGATTGGCCTAGAAGCTTTAACCTGCTCTGGTTTTCCCAGGCTGAACCAGTTTACTCCCTCTTCGGCAGCCTGGTAGCCCTCCACTCCTGAGGGCTCACCATATTAGAGTCAGACAGTGTGAACACTGTCAGTGGCTGTACTGTAGCTTGGGGTGTCCATATAAAAGCAATCCACCAACCTCCTCCAGTAGTTTTTAGCTTCACTGGAAATTTACACACATGGACCGGTGGATGGTTTGTTTGGGATTTTGTAGAAGGGATTTCTGTTTGTGTTTGCTTTGGACTAGATGACCTGTACTCCAAACCTGCTTTGAGATGCTGTGATTCTGTCTGGCCAACCTTGCTCCCTTCAGGGTTGGTTGTGAAAAGCAGAGCTCAGGACTTTGGGTTGAGCTGCCTTGGGCTCTTCAGTAATTCAGGTCTGGAACGAGGAGTAGACCCCTAGTTACTCTGTCTTCAGCCAAGACTTCAATGCTGCAGCACCTAGAAAGTACCTGTGAGACACTCCCCGCCCTCTGCTCCTGCTCCCTCATGTTCCTTCCTGCATCGCTGTAGCAGTGCCAGCTGGTAATGGGCATCCAGCAACTGGTTGGTGATGAGTAGTGAATGGATGAGCACATGCCATATATCCAAGGCCTTTGAAATAACTAATTTCCATGACTTATGAAGCAGGAGAAAACCCAGTGATCCGAGTCTCACATCTTCTGTTTTCTTGTGCTGTTTGTTGAATGTATTCATTGGGTGATATTTGCTTAGTGACCTTAAGGTTGGAGGGGAAGACTGTGTTCTTAACCAGAACCATGTGGTATGTGCAAGCCAGACTCAGAATCCCTGGCTCAGTCTGGGGCTTCAGATGACATCTTGTCAAATTTAGCTGAGCACGTTTCTCATCTATAATAGAAGACCATAGGGTTTAGAGTTGGAAGCAACTGTTCCTGATCATTTAATCCAATATCCTCTTATTTGATTGATAATGAAAATAATAATGCTAATAATAATAATTAGCTAACATTTATATGATTTGTAAAGTGCCTTACAGTTATTATCTTATTGACCCTCATGGCATCCCTGGGAGGTAGGTACTATTATATTCCCCATTTTACAGTTGAGAAAACTGAAATAAACAGAAGTCTAGTGACTTGCCAAGAGTAACACAGAAAGTAGATGTCTGAGGCTGGATTTGAACTCAGATCCAGTGCTCTTCCACTGTGTTAGAACATTCAAACCATGCTCCTGATAAGATCCTCCAACCTCTGTTTAAAGATAGTCCAATGTTTGTGAACTCACTACCTTACATATAAGGCAGCTCATTCCATTTGTGGAGAGCTATAGTTGTTCATTTTTTATATGAGCCCTGATTCTGCATCTTCACAACTTCTACCCATTGTTCCTAGGTCAAATATTAATATGAAGCAGTATTATTGTTATAACATTTAGCCAGTAATAAACATCTCATTGATTTCTCATTCTTCTAGAAAAACCTAGGGATCCAGGGTCCATGCATTCTAAATTCTTTCTCTCTAATCTGACTAGGTGGAATTTTTAATCACTCTAGTAAAGGAAACAGGGAGGCTTGGCAGAGAGATTGCTGGACTAGCCAGGTTATGTCTATGTTTCCTTAACTCTTAACAGAAGGTAGAAATCCTAGCTTTGAAGAGGGAGTAAGAGGTCACTTTTTTGACCTTCTTTTTTGTATCTCACAAAGATTAACACAGTGCCTGCTTAATAAGTGCTTTTTTATTCATTCTTTCATTTCTCTCTTGCCATAAGACATTATTACATGAACACTTACCTTTTTGTGAGGGTTACTTAAAAAAAAAAGCAACTCAAAGAGTATTGAGTCATTTGAAAGAAAAGCATTATAGAAATATGATTCTTGGGTTTATATATATATATGAATATAAATACACATATATGAATACATATAAAATATATATACACATATGAATATATATATTATATATATATGAGAGTACTTTTAATTTACAATCATTTGGGCTAAATCTCCCCTCCCATTTCTCTGCAGTAAAGTGATTTTCCTTTTTTTAGAGGACAATCCAAAGACAATGATATGTATATGGTATGCCAATATATGTATAAGGTAAGCCAAATTTCTAATTTTTACATTTTTTTTCAAGATAGATCTGAGCTCTCTCTGGGCTCTTCTGAGGGATGGAGCAGTGCTCCAGAGTGCTCTGTTTTTAATCTGTTATAGTGATGAGAGTCATGAGATAATTTAAAAGTCATGGAATCATTGAATTTTAGAGCTAGGAGAACCAGAATCAGAAGTCAGGTCTCTTGAAGCTTCAGTTTGGGTTTTCTTTTTTCCACTCAAATAAAATCATTGATAATATGTTTTCCAGCACATCCTGCAACTTCCCTGTGTATGCCTAATGCAACATAGGCAGAATTTGTGAAGCAATTTCTGTATATAAAGAACTGGACTTGGTACTGGGGGGTGGGGGTGGGAAGAGACCATAAAAGGGGACAGAAAGCAGTCTTTGCCCTCAGGGGGCAACATTCTGCAAGAAGTACAACTTCTAAGCAGATGGATAAATGCAAAGACCGGAAACCCCCTAATAACTAGGGCAGTCAGGAAGATGGTGCAGGGGCTGAGCCTGAAAGAAGTTGAGGGGAGAGTCGCTTTTCAGTCGTAGGGGACAGTCTCAATCAAATTCATGACAATATAAAACTCCCCCAAAGGCATCAAATAACACAAAAATAGATAAGGAGGATTTTCCTTCTTAGCATGTGCAGCCTTACACTTTACGAGTTTTATGTTTCAATGAGTCGATCAGTAAGCAATTATTTAGTGCCTACTGTACTCCAGATATTTTGTTAGGTGCTGGAAATACAAAGTCAAAAATGAAACTGTCTCTGCCCTCAAGGAGCTTATAGTCTATTGGAAGAATATAGACATGTGAATATATATGAAATAAATATGAGGCTTTTTTAGGGGGGAGGGGGAGCACTAGCAGCTGGAGATATAGGAAAGACTTAATGAAGAAGGTGGCACCAGAGTTAAGCTTTGTTTGTCAAGAGAATTTGCTGTTGTTGAGTTATTTTTCAGTTGTTTCAGACTCTTCATGATCCCATTGGGGTTTTCATGGCAGAGATACTGGAGTGGTTTGTCATTTCCTTCTCCACTTCATTTTACAGATGAGGAAACTGAAGCAAACAAAGCCCAGGCTCACAAAACTAATAAGTATCTGAGCCCAGATTTGAACCTTCCTGACTCTAGGCTTGGTACTCTATCCACGGCCCCACTTAGCTACCTGTAAGAGAAAGGATAGACTTAATAAGTTAGCTTATAAAGCTTTGTCTCGGCTTGTCCGTTGCTGTTTGTTTCTAGTTTGAATTTTGTTACCAACTCCAGTTGCTTCTGTTTATATAGTTGTAATGGTTATACAATCACATATCCTTTTGGTTCTGCTTTGTTCTCTCTTCATCACTGAACTCTACCTGTATTCTTCTAGCTTAACCCCCCTGCCACCCTCTGAAACATCTTGTTCCCTTGAAGAATTATCAGGAAGAAGTTTCCTGTTTTAGACATCCTGGGATCTAGAGGATGAAATCATTTGGTAGGTTAGAGAAAACAGAGACAGCCCCCTGGGATTTATTTATGCCCTCAGCTAGAGCGTACCCCAGGTACACACTAGATAGGCTTTTATTTTAAACTTCACCCATGTCCTTTCTCCATACGAAATCTAGTCTAAATAACAAATTCGAAGATTTTTCTCATACTTTTCTTCCTCCCACAAAACCAGCTGACCTTTCCTCTCTTGTTAGCCATCAGACCTCTACCTCCCCTCTCAACACTGCCAGTTGCTTCCTTTACAAATTTTTCCCCACCATGATTTAGTGGGGAAGAGCATGGTACCTAGGTAGTTCCTAGAACATGAATGGGTACAGGGACCTTGATTACAACCCAATCAGGGAATGCTACCATATATAAATATGAAGTGCTCTCTAATGCGTAGGATAATATATTGGGTCCACCTACAACAAACACCTCAAGATACTCAACCAAATTCATTGTCCATCAGTATCATTTTTCATTTTTAATGGAAATTCTAGATTTTTCCTCCCCATTGTCCCTTCTTTCAAATATTTTTTTTCCTCCAGCTCCATGTTTTATTTTAGCTGTGTAAATGAAATGATTGATCTCTACAAAGATTTAGGGGATAGAGCTTGTCAGAACCGTAAAAAAGCCATGATACATAGATGGTCTATTCTATCTTGGCAGTTCAGAGCTACCTTTTGCAAAATCCTATGTGTTATCCTGGATTCTTCATCACCTTACCTCATTTCTATCTCTACTTTACCACCTCCAGATAGGACTAACTTCTACAAGATAACTTCCCTTGCTTCTATTTCCTGCTCTGTTATCTCAAAAAATATTTCCCAATAATGCTATTTTTTTTCTTATTTTTACTTTTATAGTGCATGGTAAAAAGGAATGAAGATAAGAAAAAAATTAAGTTGGGCATGGTGGTGCATATTTGTAGTGTCTGCTACTGGGGAGGCTGGTGCTAGTGTCTTACTTAAACTCAGGAATTCTGAGTTGCAGTGGGCTAAAAAGTCAATTGGGTATTCTCTATAAGTCTGGCACCATTGTGGTGAAACCTGGGTTGGAGTGGGGGAGCCACTAGGCTGTCTAAGTGTAGCATCATGCACCCCAAGCGTCCTCAGGGTTTGCTGCCAACACAGGTTCTTAGATCTGCTTTGTTAAAGGAAAGCAACTCAAAATGGGTTAACAAGCTTACTTTAATCAGTCAAACATATATCGTTTACCTAGTTCAGGGGAAAAAGGTCAGCACCCTGAACTTCAAAGTATACAGGCAGAATTATCAAGACAGAAACAGATCAAGTAGACAGCTTTCCAAACTGTCCGATCATTACATCCATACCAAATCAACATCTGGGTTTCAACATCTGGGTTTTTCAAAGCCGGGGGGCTCTGGACAACGGCTTCCCATAATCCATATCAAATCACAGAACACTTCTCAAAGTGAGCCCCAAAAACAAAGCTACACATCAGGGCTTATATACCCTTCTCCTGGCTCAGAGAATGTAACAACCTTTTGGACCCACTAGCCAATCAAAAAGTATCAACTGAAAAACAAGCCTCCCACCCCAGGCTCCAGGTGCACTTTAGCCTAGGGGCAGGGAAGATCTTTAAATTTGCATTTCCATTACACTAAGGAGGGGGAGAACTGGTCCAGACTAGAGACAGAGTGGGTCAACATCTCCATGACAGTCAGCAGTGGCATAGCACTTATGAAAGGCCATAGTACTTCCAGCCTCTGTGAAATAGGGACATCCAGATGAAAAGAAAAGAGAAAAGAAAAGGAGAGGACAGGAGAGAAAGGGAGAAAAAAGAAAAGGTTATACTAATACCAGCAAAGAGGAAACAGGTCAATGTTTCTCAGCATGAGGGCAGGTATTGGGGAAGTTTCAAGGATGATGTGGGCATCATAGTTGGGGAAACCAAATAGTTTGATCATAGTAGCAACCTGGCTTATTTACTTTCCTTCCTCCCATGTGCCTCTCTTCTACTACTTTACACCCAGGACTATCCTGCTAAACACTTTTTTGATACTTTAAGAAACCATTATTTTCATGGGGGTGGGTATTTCCTATAGCAAAGTAGGTCACAATCCCTTTACAACTTGGTAGGTAGGTCTTTGAGAGTTGTCACCAAAAGAATTCATTGTTGAATCATAAATTTAGAGCTGAAAGAGAGGCCATCTAGTTCAAATGCCTCATTTTGCAGAGGAGGAAATCAAGGCCCAGATAGGTGAAGGGACTTGCTCAAAGTCTCACAGCTAGTAAGTGACAAAGGAAAGATGGATTTTGAACTCAGGTCCTCTGATTGGAATCCAGTGATATTTCCTCTGTACCAAGCCACTCCTCCCAGATGCACCACTGGCCATGACACTCAAGAAAGTGGTAGTTGATGCTGTGGTTAGCGAAACAAGCAAAACATAACCCAGTTTAAAAATACCATCCTTGATCTTGAATTCTTTCTCCTTCCACCTAAAATATCACTCTTTGATTCCCCCACATCGAAGTTCTCTTTCTTCTGGAGGTTTATGATGTTTACAAAAAAATGTTTGGTTTTATAAGACTTTCCTCCCAACAGCCCTATTAGGTATTATACAAGTGTCATTATTCCCATTTTACAGGCAAATACACTGAGGCTCAGAGAGCACTATATGAATGTGCTATTATTATTTTTTAAAAATTAGATGATTAAAGTAAATTAGGTAGGACTATGAAGGTTTCAGGAACCCTTAAAATACAGGATGAAAAAGCAATTTAGAACCACTGAGGTAGATCAATGTACCAGTATCATACATTAACCAGAGCACTTTAAACAATGTACTGCAGCACTTTGAGAATTTAACCTTTTTTAAAAAAAAAAAAAACTATTCATTAGACTTTCCAGCCCACAAACTTCCCATTTTTTAAATTGCCATTGTCCATTGCTTACTTAGCTTCTGTTTGAGCATGAGCACTACTTAAAGCCAAAAGAGAACTAAGCAAGTTTATGAGGGCCATCTCATGCCATGGCAAAGAAAAAGTTCTCAGAAGGAAATATCCTAGTTCAGTGTTAAAAAGAAATGCTTCTTGGTTTGGATGCAATAAGAAAGGCAGCACCTCTGACAAATATTCCCTGATTCCCTCTCCTCCCCTGACCCTAAATCCAGACTTAGACACTTACTGAGTGGGTGACCCTGGGTAAGTTAGTTAACCCCTCTTTGCCTCAGTTTACTCAACTGTAAAATGGGAATAATAATAGCACTGTGACTGGCATACAGTAGGTACTATATAAATGCTTATTCCTTTTCCTTTACCTTTATGCCTCTTGGCCTCAGTTTACTCACCTGCAAAGTGGGTGGGTTGCTCTAGATGATTTCTAAACTTCTTTCCAGTTCTACAAGTCTGTGACTAGGCATCTATTTAAGCGTTGTCCTTAAAGGTGATTCATTTGGACGTGGATTTCTGCCTCTCCTAAAAACTGGTTGGAATTTCTGGTAATTTAAGCTTAAAGGGGAGGTTGCTGGGCTGTTTTGTCTCCTAGCCAAAGACTAAGGAGCCAATTAAACAGTGAGAGTATGAACCCGGTCTCTCTTCTGCCATCCTGCCTATTATCAATTCTGCTGCACATCCTACTCATTGCACAGTCAGAAAACAGAAGATGAGAAGGAATTTATTTTAGACAAATATATTAGTTGTGAGCAGCCCTGGGGAAGGCTTGACTCAGGAGGAGGTTGAAATTCTTGGCTAAGACAACATTTTAGGATTTCTGTGAAGTTAGTCATATATTTCCTTTTCTCATCCTTATTACTATGTGTGTTGGTTGTGGATTAAAACAAGTTAGTAGATAAACTGATGAAAAAATGCAAGTGTCAGTAAATGTTTGATCCTTATGAACATTCTCTCTGCTGATACTATGTATTTATGCTCAAGGGCACCCAAGGTTTATGGATAGGTTTCATTGCTATGTATTCCAGTAAATTCTTTTGTTTTGAGCTAATTGTACCCTCTGACTGACTGATGAGCAGTGCAGTGATAATTTGAGTGTGGCCTCACAGAGTATCTAGAACCTGGGATAGCCATCCTCTGGGGGACCTGGCCTATGGGTTGGGAGGAGTGTTCCCAAGCACTTGACTATGAATTAGACCTCTGAAGTTATCTTCAACTTTTGATGTGTGAGACTGTGGTCCTTTGAACCCTAGGCTCTAGGAGCACCCTAAATGTTTCCATATACTTGGAAGACTCCGACCCCACTTAGGAAATAGGAAAGGGAGACACAGGTAGTAAGAAGTCTCTAATGAAGAGGGAGGAACCTCAGAGACTTTCCTCTGTTGAGTGTCAGTCTTTAGGAGTGAGCAGGTCTCCAGAAAATTCACTTTTAATTACCTGGGTTTGATGGTACTGGTTTAGACAAGCCAATCATCCTCATCCTTTTTTTAAAATACCAATTAATTTATCTTGTTTTTTGCTTCCCAATATGTAAAGACAATTTTTAGCATTAATTTTTATAAGATTTTGAGTTCCAAATTTTTCTCCCTCCTTTCTTCCTAAAATTGTAAACAATTTGATATAGGCTATATATATATATATATGCAATCATATAAAATATATTTTCATATTAATCCCAGTGTGAAAGAAACAGACCAAAAGGGGTAAAAAGACATTAAAAAATAAATTAAGTGAAATAGTATGCTTTTATCTGCATTTAGAGTCCATCAGTTCCTTATTTGGATGTGACTAGCATTTTCCATCATGAATCCTTTGTAATTTTCTTGAATCACTGTATTGCTGAGAAGAGCTAAGGCATTCATAGTTGCTCACCACACAATTTTGCTCTTACTGTGTGCAATGCATTTTTCTGGTTCTGCTCATTTCACTTTGCATCAGTTCATACAAGTCTTTCCAGTCAGCTATCCATTTTTGAAGCCTCCTTTTCATGCTGTTTCATTTCAGGTGTAGAGGGGCAGAACAGTTGCCATACATATAATGTAAAAAAAGGCAATGGATTTAGATAATAATCATAATAATGGCCAACATCACTGTGTGCCAGGTGCTTTGCTAAAAGCTTTACAATTGTTATCTTGTGGTCCTCACAACAATCCTGGGAGGAAGGTGCAGTTATATTATCCACATTTTACAGATGAGGAAACTGAGGCCATAGAGGTGAAATGACTTGCCCTGGTTTTACATTGCTAGTAAATGTCAGAGCCCAGATTTGAGGTCCTGAGAATAGGACTGATTTTTCCCCCACCCACATCCTTTGAGAGATACTATATTGAAATTATATAGAGGGTCAGATATAGCGTCATAAAATCATGTGTTGCATTGCCATCTCTGACACAAGTTGACTATAAATTGCAGAGTGATGGGCAGTCTTTATCAATGGATGGACTTTCTTGACTGGAAGCTCCTTATACAGATGAAATAACACATCTTTGTGTGTGAGGGTAGGGGTAGCAAGAAAACTTAAAATTAAACAGATGCCCATCAGTTGAGGAATGATTGAATAAATTGTGGTATATGGATGTGATGGACTACAGCTGTGTTGTAAGAAATAAGGACATAGATGATATGATATGAATGAACCGATGCAGAGAAAAGTGAGCAGAACCAGGAAGACAATGTATACAATAACAGCAACAATGTTGTAAAGACAAACTTTGAAAGCTACGAGAACTATGATCAGTACAATGACCCTCTGTGATGAAATGACAGATGATGAAATATATTATCCACCTCCTAGCAGAGGTGATGGACTCAGGGAGCAGAATCACACACACACACACACACACACACACACACACACACGCATTATATATTGTAATGTAGATGATGAGGGGATTTATTTTGCTTGACTATTCATAATTGTTACAAATAATTTGTTTTTACTTTTTTCCAATGAGGTGGAGAGTAAGAGGGATAGAAAATGTATTTCTGTAAATTTTTTTAAGTCATTTAAAATAATAGTTCAGGATAAAAAGGCTCCACAAATCCAATAGTCCATATCCCTTGAGCTTGGCTAGCCACTTGTTGTCCCAGAAGAGAAGTTGAGTACATATAGCATTTCTTTGACTGGAGGAAAAAAACTTTCCAGCATCCTGGAACATTAGGACACAATTGTTCATTCCCAGTTTTGAGCAATGGAAAGGAAGCTTGATTTGCTCCCATAAGGCCCTTCTGGGACTCCTAGGTTAGTCAAACGAGTGAAGGACCAAGTCGAATTAAAAGTCAGCTTGTCATTTGTTCTTTGCACAGAATTCATTCCCCACCTAGATCAAATTAAGTGAATGGCTCAAGAAATGGGGGGAAAGGGGGTAAAGGGGAGGAGAGGAGAGGGGGAGAGAGACAGAGACAGAGAGAGACACAGAGAGAGAGAGAAGCTCGAGCAACTGACTCACTCAGTCTTTGCAGGCTTTTTGTAAGTAGAATGCTAGTAGAAAATTAAAATGAGAGCAGCTGGGCTTGAAGGGCACAGTGGGAACTGGAGAAGGTGACTGGTGAGCATTAATCACCTACTATTGAACTCCATGAAGAAAACTTGCTTGCAGGTGTCTGATTTCATCATGAAATGCAACACAAGAGGGTAATGGCTGTTTGTTGCCTTTGAGCCAGCTGGGATTTAGAGCGAGGTGAGATCGGGGCTGGGGAGAGCAGAGCCAGGGCCAAATGGGTCTGGATGTTGAAAAGCAGCTTGAAAATGACCAACCCTGAAATGATTCATTGTGACAGTCTGTGACATTAAAATAGAGAAATACTGGGCTTAACAATGAGGTGAACTGAAGGCTATGAATGTAGCAACTTCACCATCTAATTTTGGTTCTTGGTATGTTTAATGTTAAATGCCATCCTTTGTCTAATTTTCTTTCACTTCCGTGATTTTATTTCACGCTCACGGTCTTATGAGACACATGGAGTAGATGTTCTTTCTTTATTTTACAGAAGGGGAAGCTAAGATCCTTTCCATGAGGTCACGGCTAGTAATAGACTGGACGATCTTTGCTGTTTAGTCTTCTTTCCACTAGGCTTCCCTCAGTGACCCCTTATTGGTTTGGCGCCCTCAGTTTCCTCATCTATAAGGCAGTAATATAAAGTACTCCAATTGAAGATGGGAGATCAGAAAGCAAAATGTAGAATTTGGTTTCAGGAGCACTGATGAGCTGAAGGACAGCATACTTCTTTTGGATATACTTTCTTCTGTTGTTTTCAAAGAAGACCATCTTCCTCTATCTTTCTGGTAGAAATTTTTAAAAATCATAGGATCCTAGATTCAGAGACAGAAGGGGTCTTAGAGGGCATCTAGACCAACCCCCTCATTGTCCATATGGGGAAACAGACCTGGGGAAGTTTAGATTAACCCAAGATCACACCTGTAATAAGCCTCTGAAGGAGGATCTAAATCTAGGTCCCCTGAGTCATCATTGCTTTTTGTAGTTTTTCCCTTTCTAATTTCTCATAGTTAGAGACTCACCAAGTTTGTGTCCTTAGCCTCTACCTTCTGGCTTCAAGACTCAGAACTAATCCTGTTGTTTTTCAATTGTTTCAGTCATGTTTGACTCTCTGTAACCTCATTTGGGGTTTTCTTGGCAAAGATCCTGAAGTGTTTGCTATTTCCTTCGCCAGCTCATATTACAGATTAGGAAACTGAGGCAAACAAGGTTAAATGACTTGCCCAGGGTCACACAGTTAGTGTCCGAGTCCAAATTTGAACTCAGGAAGAAAAGTCTTCTGACTCAAGGCCTGGTGCTCTGTGCACTATGGCTCCACCTAGCTGCCCTTTCAGAACTAATCCTACCTTCAGCAAAAAGACTTTGCCACCCCTACCTTCAGATTACTTTCCATTTAAGCAGCATCTATTTTGTACAAATACAATTGTTTGTGTGCCTTCCCCCCACTTAAATGTGAGTTCTTTGAGGCCAGAGACCTTGACTTTGCCTTTCTTTATACCCTTAGTGCTTAGCATAGCGTCTAGCATGTAGAAGGTGCTTAATAAATGTGTGTTGGCCAACCCACTTTGCCCTCTTCTCCATCCAAAGGTGATTTCACAAAATCACCTTTCCCTCCTCATTTGATTTCATTTATTCTCACAGCTTCAATTCTGCTCTCTGCAAATAACTCCAAAATTCATGTTTTAAGCCTTAACTTTTTGCTTGGGCAATATATCGACCTGCCTTGTGCCACACACTGTCTCAAACCCAACAGATTTTAAGCCAAGCTTATCTTATCACCTTAAACTTGCTCCCTGCTGAGCGTGGCTGTGTGTAGCCCCACCTTTCTTCCTGTCCCCTGTGTTTTGCGATCTTTGTTCCCTGGATGAATGAAAAAGCATTTATTAAGTTTCCTTTGTGCAAAGCATTGTGTTAAGTCCCAGGGATACAAATTAAAGAGTGTGACAGTCTCTCCTTTGAAGGAGCTCACCAGTACTTAGTGGAGGTTCCAGCTGCCAGGTCGATGGAAAGGCCCCAGAGTGCAAGGCAAATGGTAATGCATCTTCCATCATGTCATTTCCATTGATGAGACCATAGCTGTTGCTGATGCTGGACTATTTGACAGAGCCAAGAACTTTTTTGCCAGAACTTTCTTTTAGGGGGTCTTCAGTCACTGTGGCTGCTCAAGAAGGTAATGGCTGCAGAACCTACAGAGACATGTCCCATCTCCACAAGGGTCACTCCTAGGTAACATCTGCCAAATTCTACCTTTAGGATACCTCTTGTATCTGCCCTTGTCTCTCTGTTCCCACTGGGACCTCCTGAGTACAGACTCTTACAAAATCACCAGCCAGTTCAGCATCATCCTCACAAAATTCTGTCTCTCTTATCCAGTCTCATTCTTCAAACTGTTGCAACAATGATCATTCCTAGGATCCCACCTGGTTATGTTAGTCTTAAACATTCCATGGTCCATCCAAAGGAGACTACTTCTTATTCACATTCACGTCTCATGATTTCCTACCTCAGTGCCTTGGGTCAAACATTACCTTGATCTCATACCTCATGTAGCAATTATTTGCATTTCTCTTATATATTGATATGTTTTTGTGTATTATAGTTATTTGTATCATACTTCCCTACCAGACTCTGAGTTTTGTGAGAACAGAGCATTCTTATCTAAGCATTGTATTTCTCTTAGCATCCCCTGGTGGGCAGCACAAACTAGGTGGTATAAAGCTTTGTTGATTTCATAATGTAATAGATGAAATCATGGCCATGTTGGCCTGCTTGCTTTTCCTCATAAGCTGTACCATCTGCTGTCATCATTCCTTTGCACCAACTGTCTCCATTTCTGGAATGATCTCCCTTACCTCTGACTCTTGGAATCCCTGGCTTCCTTTAAAACATTTGCTCCTAGGGGGTAGGGTTGAGGAAGGTGTCTTGGGGCAGGTGTAGAGCCAATGGCATATATGATCTCTGGGGAATAGGAGGGCTCTCATGTTCTTACTTTGTGCCTATGTGAATCAGAAGTCCAGCTGTAGCTGCATGTCAACTTTCAGCTCTCCAGTAGATCCATTGGATCGTCCAGGTATGGGTGCATGGCTGAAATTCTTCTCTTCTTCTCAAATGTTATCAAGGAACATGGAGCTTTTAGAGCTGAAGTAGGAGTTGTCAGCAAGAAGGCTTTGTGACAATGAGATAAACCTTGATCCTTTAGTGACAATTCCATTAGCAGAAAATTAGAGGAGTTTCTTAAATATACATAATTAGATCAATAAGTTTATATGTTGCCAAGACTGGGACTTCCAGATTTAAAAAAAAGTTCCATGAGGAGATTTCTTCATATTTTCTTAGTAAAAGTGTGAGACAGTGGCAAGGGAAGTTCATAGAGTCATAATTCTAGATCTGGGGGAGAAAGTACCCCAGAGGCCATCTTGTCATACCTTTAGAATTGGAGAACACCCAGAGGCCATCTCCTCATAGCTCTAGAGTTGGAGGTGCACCAGAGGCCATCTTGTCATAACTCTAGAGTTGGAGAGAACCCAGACACCATGAAATCCACCCTACTTGTTTTACGGATGAAGATGCTAAGGCCCAAAGAAAAGAAGTGACTTATAGCAGAGGCAGGATTTGAATCTAGATGTCTCTAGTAAGAATTCTTAACCAAGGGTCTGAAAGCTTGCTTTAAAATACTTTGATAAATGTATTTTATCATAATTGATTTCCTTTGTAAGCCTATTTCATTTTATACTTTTAAAAATATCCTTCTGAGAAAAGGTCCACAGGCTTCATCAGATAGTACCCAAGAGGTCTATGGCACACAACTGGTTAAGATCCCCACTGCAGTCTGGTGCCAAGGCTCTTAGGGTTCTACCATTCTGCCTTCTTGCTCAGGGGCTCCTTGAAGGAAGGGAATGTTTTGCTATTATTTTTGTGTCCCTAGCACCTAACACAATGCCTTCCAGACATGTTTCTTTAAAATTTTTCTTAACTTAATAATCATCCAAACAAGCAAGCAAAAAAACCCTAAAAATATTCATCAATATCAAGGGCATTTGCCATTAAAATTATATTAATGTTAACACCATAATTATCATAGAGATATTCTGTTTCCATTTCCTCCTGTTTTTCTTCTGTGTATTATTTTGGGGGTGGGAGGGGTTATCAATATGATATATCATCAAGTCAAGAATGAAATTGTTACTATATTTGTTGAACAAGGACTTTTCTTCCCTCCTTTCAATAAGATACTTAGGTTATAATTGTAATAGTGAGCTCCCCGGGCTGAAAAGTATGAAGACTTTTCTAACTTTTTTTTGCATGTTACCATATTGTTCTGCAAGAAGATTGTTCAACATCATGTCTTGGTCCATGGTGGTGGAATATTGCACTTTTTGCCATCTAGCTTTTCTGATGTTGAGTTTTATGGCTTTTTAACTGTCTTTGCCAATTTAGTGGATATAAGATAGTATCTCAAAGTTGTTTTAATTTGTAGGGAAATTTATGTCTCTCCAAGAGGAGGTTATTTGCAGATAAGAGACTTCTGAGGATAAATAGGTCTGATGGGGGCAATATTTGTTTCTAACTGCCTTCAGCCGTACCTCAGGGACATCTCTTCCCAATAGCCTGGCTTACGAGATGAGCTGTTTTCCTTTCTATTTAATACAGCCCTGACACAACATTCTACTCCTTATTAATTACCCTCCTGACAAGTATTGATCATGTACTTCTGTGTATTCTAGTAACCTATTTAAAAAATATAATATCCAATTAGAATGAGACAATTTTTTTCTTATTATTGTATGTTCAAATTTGCCAATGTTGTATTTTAGATGTCTGAGCTTTTGTTACTTGAATTTTGTAATTGATCACTAATTATTCACTGACTAGAACTCAAGTCTTAAAAGGTGGCCAGGTTATTTTCCTGCTTTGGGACAATCCTTGTACTAACACAGGCAGGAGAGAATCTTTCCTGTTTCTTTTTAAAAGAAGTCATTAATTTAATCAACAGATATGTTTTTGTGTTTTCCCTGTAATTATTTGAATGCTTGTGTGCAGTGCTGTGTGTTGGATAGAGACCTAGCCTCCCAAGTCAGAAAAACCTGGGTTTAAATACTGCCTTTTGTCATATACTGGTTAGGTGACCCTGGGCAAATTACTTAACCTCAAAAGCTCCAGGCAACTATCTAAAACATCTTTCACAAAAGGTACTCATCTGTATTGGTAGAAAAAATTCTTCACCAGAAATTCCCTACACTGATGAAAGTGTCTAAAATATAAATACACACATATATGCCATACACATGTATGTGCACACCAAAGTTACTATTAATCTCTAATGGCCTCTTCTCAGTCCTCATCCCTTTTGACCTCTCTACAGCCTTTGACCCTGTTAAGCACCCTCTTCTTGACTCTGTTCTCTTTCTAGATTTTTCATGACACTGTTCTTTCCTGTTTCTCCTCCTACCTTTCTGACTGCTCCTTCTCTCTGTCTCTGATGGATCTTTAACCATGTCACATTCACAAGCAATGAGTATTCCCCCAGGGCTCTTTCTTGTCTTCTCACTCTGTACTAGGATGGTAATTTCACTAGAAGATCTCAACTCCAATGGATTCAAATGTCCTCTCTATGTAGATGATTCTTAGATATTCTTACCCATCCCTGACCTCTCTCCTGATCTCCAGTCAAGCATCTCCAACTGTCTTTTAGACACATTGAATTGGAAGTTCTGTAGACATCTTCAACTCAACATATCCAAAGCTAAAATCATTATCTTTCCCTCAAAGTTCTCTCCTATTGCTAAACTTTCCTATTTTTCTTTCAAGGTTACTACCATCTTCCTAGTGACCCAGGCTTGTAAACCTAGATGTTATCCCCAGATCCTCCCTCTCACCCCAGATATCCATGATCAAGTCTCTTTGTAACATATCTTGGATGTGCCCCCTTCTCTCCACTGACACTGTAACCACTCTGGCACAGTCCATCATCACCTCGTGCTTGTAGCCTGCTGGATGTTCTCCCTGTCTCAAATCTCTCTCCACTTGAATCTGTGCTCCATTCAGCTACCAAAGTGATCATAAAATGCAGATCTGACCCTACTTAAAAGACTGCATTGGCTTCCATTTATATCGAGGATCAAATATAAATCCTCTGTTTGGCTTTCAAAACCCTCCATAATTGGTCCCTTCCTGCTTTTCCAGTGTTTTTACCTTGCTCCCCTATAAAGACTTTACAAGACATGCCTTTCCTGACTGGGAGCATTTTAACTTCCTGTCCCAATGGAACACTCTCCTCATGTCTACCTCCTGGCTTCCTTCAGCTTTCAGCTTAAATCCTACTTTCAGCAGGAAGCCTTTCCCGGTCCTCCTTAATCTTAGTGCCTTTCCTCTGTTTACCCCCAGTTTAGCCCATATAGATCTGGTTTGTACAGTTGTTAGCATGTTGCCCCCATCAGATTCTGAACTCTTTGAGAGTAAGGACTGTTATCTTTCTTTGTATCCCCAGAACTTAAAACAGTGCCTAGCACATAGTAGGTACTTAAAATATACACATACATAACACACAGAGACGTATATGAACATACATGTGCATATAGTCACATGCACACATATAGCTATGAACATGCATAGCTATATATGTATGTATATACACATATGTATATTATTGGACTGGGAGTTATGTATAATACAAAGTTATACATGTCACAATGTAGGATCTTACAGTGAAGTCTGCCTCTGCCCTTGTATCCTTTTTTCATTCCTGTGAGACACTGTTAGTCACTTTTAGAACCTTTACCCCAAGCCCATCCATCTTACAGTCTACCTTATTACTGTTGAGGGTACTGCCCAGGTTCTCACCTTGGTGTCATTTTTGGTCCCTCACTTTCCTTTGCCCTAGTCTTGTAAATTCGACCTTCACATCTTTTGTCTTCTCTCCATTCACATAGCTGCTGCCACCTTAGCTCAGGAGCTCAGCACCTCTCAGATAAACTAATGTAACAACCTCCCAATTGACCTCCCTACCTCTAGTCTCACCCCCACTCCAATTCATCCTCCACACAACCACCAAAGTCATTTACCTGAAACACAGGTCTGACATATGTCTCCCTTACCCAAATTCCAGCTGCTCTCAGTTTGATGCTAGGATCAGTTATAATTTCATCATTCTCTCATTCTTTAGAAAATATATAAAGTATGTCAACAATTGATGATGTAGTACATGTATGCCCTTTATAAAGGAATAGTCCCGTTGTGGGTGTTTGCTCAAAACTTTTTACTGATGGGGTCCTCGCTCAAAAAAGCTGGAGAACACTGGTCTAAGTTACTAACTGTTGCACATTTTTAAGTTGAAGAAAACTTTCCTAATTCAATGGGAGACATAATTTTTGGTAAGGAAAGGATATGCTGAAGTGAAACACATGAGCTGGGTTGGTGGGATGCTGTTGTTAGGGGTCCTGAGTAGCAAGAAGAAAGAGTAACAGATAAGGAATGAAAGCAAACTTTGGCTCCTTGAGCTATGCTGAGACTAACTCAGCAAACGAGATCTCTTCAAATGAACCGACATTTTATAGAGTCATAGACCTAAGGCTGGAAGGGTCCTCAGGAAAATCTAGTCTAAAACCTTCATTTGACAGTTGAGGAAACTGATACCACAAGGATTTAGTAACTTACCCAAGTGACTACTACATAAGTAGTAAGCATCTGGGGTAGGATTTGAACCCAGGGCCTCAAACTCCAGAGCCAGTGTTCAATTGTGTGGAACTATGAACTTAGGAACAGTTTGTTTTAGGGCCATAATAAATTTAACAAGGTAGTAACAGAATTCCATTTGTTTGTTTCTTCAGTGTTCTTCTCACTTCAGTAGCCTTTTTATTAAATAAGTGACTAAATCAGGAGCAGGTGTCAGGAAGAAAAAAAGGGGGGCACTAAATCGCTCAAACTGACAAATCTTGGATTTTTTATCTTTTTATCTGAGTCTCAGAGTCTTCCTTGAGTTTTTGAAAGAGCTGTTGCACTCCACCCCCACCCCCAGCCCCTTCATGCTATAAAGCCGTATAATTCCTGTGTTTCGTTGCCATCACTCTGTAGCAGGTACTTTTCTCTTTCCTCATAGAGGATGTGACTGTGTTCATTTATTCATTTAATTCACACATGGAGGTGATGTTTGTTAGGTCGTCTGTAGGGTTTTCTTGTCCTCCTGAGTCAGTTCTCTCATCGTGCCTTGAGCAGATGGGCACTTAATAAAGGTATTTTGATGATGATGAGAGAATTGGAGTTTCCAGATGTGGTGGCCAGGAAGGCAGAGCAGAAGCATTCTGTGAACTGTCTGCCTCCTGGGGGGAACGCTTTCTATCACCCTGGTCCAAGGCTGGAGAAGCCACTCCATCACCTGTCTCAGCCTTTGGCTCCTTCCCATCTCCCTCTCCTCTTCTCACCCCCATCTGCCCACTGGGTGGGGTGGGCAGGGAATGCTTCAGAGATGCTCCTCTCTGGTGGTTCAGCAGGAGGCAGAACTGAGACCTGGAGTGGGCTGGATGGACCCCTGCAAATGTGACTGCACACAGTATGTAGAAAGCTTTAAGCAGAGGTCATTGTGGGAGCATGTGCTGGCTTTGATCTGCCTCAGGAGTGCAGTCTATTTAGAAAAGCAATCACCAGAGGTTAATAGCTGTGCAGCTGTGGTGTTTGGTATTTAAAGAATCAATTTAAAAGTCTTTTACTCAATGGCAAACCATAACAATGTTCTGTGTCGGTTAATGCAGTTCAAAGTATACTCCAGATTGAAAAGATACAAGGGTGGAGTTTAGATTTCTAACAATGGAAACATCGCTATTTTGTAATGTCTGAATGATCTGCCTGTGGCGGTTTTCGAAGGCATCCACTGTGTTCCTGGCTACAGGTATGTGCCCAGAGAGGCTGCTGATCACTACCCAGTTAGTGGGATTTTACCAGGATTCTAATCCCATTGCCAGTTAGAGATCTGCTACTTAGTCATGGTTGAGCTTGGAATCAGAAAATGTTAGACCAGGAAGGGAAATGGCTGCCTCCTTCCCCTGATGCTGACACTCTAACTCAGGAGTGGGGAACCTGTGGCTTCAAGGCCTCATGGGGCTGAATCCACTCTTCACACAACAAATCCTAAGGGATTCAGTCAAAGGGCTGCACTTGAGGACCTAGAAGGCCCCATGTGACCTTGAGGCCGCAGGTTCCCCATCCCTGTTCAGCTCTTTCTGTTGATCTAAACAACCACTGAAGGGGATAGATAGCTGGAAAAAAATCTGCTTTAAACTCATTTTGTTTATGCCTGTTCACTCGTAGAGGTGGAAGGAGGTAATTGAATTAATTTTCCTCTGTATCTAATTCAGGAGGTTATTACTCAGGGGCAGATTGGGTTAGCAAAATGGTATCAAGTGAATAATAATTGTGTTCTTATTTGTAAGATTTACATACATTTTAAATACAGAGGGTATTTTTAAAATTATGTCTTCCTACTCAAAATGAATGAAAAATAATTTCCGCACCAAGTACCATGCCAGTTACTAAGACTATAAATACAAAAGTAAGACAGTCCCTGCTCTCAAAATGCCTACATTCTAAAGGGGGAGACAACACATGCAGGGCAGTGGTGTTTGGGTTTGGAAAGACAGGGAGATGCTAAGTGGAACCATAGAGGAGGTGACTGACATGCCCTCTCCAGTAACAAAGGTTGTTGCTTAATCTGGGGTTCTAAGGCTGGAAAGGGCCAGGGGAGACGAGGTTACACATAAGTGTGTGTGGTGGCAGGCATGAAATAGGGATGGAATGTGAAGCAAGGCTGGGGCTGCCTAGATCCATTAGAGATCATGCAACCCACTCCCTAATCAGAATAGAGTGGAAGGAAAAAGAAAATTTCCTTTTCAGAGATTTGGACAACTTTGTGTATGTCACATGAGAAACTTTATAGTAGGTTTTGGATCTTGAACATGTATCATGTGTGTATATATACAAGTACCATGGATCAAAAACCAAACACCTGTGTAAAAGGCTGACCAGTCTGTTTGACATGGTTGTGTGGACGTTGGCATCTCCCTGTGGAGGGTCTTGGATTCTCCTTCCTGGGGGATTGGTACTTATACAAAGCTTAGCTTTGAAGGAGAAGCTGGAATGGTTTGTGCCAAATGAGCTTTGTTAACTCATTGCCAAACTCAAGACAGTAACATGCTGATTCCTAGCTTTCAGGTCTTTGACAGACTTATCCCTTCCACCCCTGTCTCCGACTTCTGTCAGCTAAACTATTGTGACCTTTTAGCCACATCTGCCTCAGGTAAATTGTGCAGTCTGACTTCTTTTCCCTTTGAGCTATACAACTATTGAGGTAAGGGAATATATTCAAGGTGAGCACATAATATTAGAATTCATTTAAGTGGTATGGGAGAATTTATGGGGCCCCTCTGTACCCTAGCAGAATTTTGCCTAAAAAGATCAATCATGGATCAATCAATCTATAGGCATTTATTAAGTGATAGATACTGTATTAAGCTCTAGGGACCCAAAACCAAATATAACCCCCCTCAAGGAACTTACATTCTAATGGAGAAAACAGCATGTAGACAGTATGTACAATTCAAAAGCAGGGCAGCCTTGGATGGGTAGACTCTAGTAGCTATGGAGATGGAAAGACCTTCCATAATAGGTGATGCTTGAGTTGGTCTTGAAGGTATCCAAACATTCTATTTTAAGAAACCGAGGTGAATGAGGAGGGAGAGTATACAGGAATGGGGCTAGCCAGTGCAAAAGCTTGGGGACAGGACATGGAGCATTGTGGTGATCACTGGGGTGACTGCACCGAAAGGTAGCAACCCTAAGTGGATTCCTGGTGGCAGACAAGAGTCTCAAGGAATATGTTGGCTTTGATATTTACGGAGAAATTAGAGAACAGGAACAACTCCCAAAGTACTTGACTACATTTTATGGAAACTTTAGACATCCTGCTAGCCAAGGATTGCCCATTCATTACTCGGGAGTGATCACGTGCATGTGCAGAATTTTATGAGACACGTGCAACAGGAGCATATTAGACAACACACACAGATAGCTGAAGTGTGATTCATGCCAGTGTTTGATCGTTGAAAGCATTAGCCTTTCACAGGGGAGCTTAGTGTCTAATTTTCTGCTTAATCTTAGAATTAATACAATATTAATAAATAACAACATGGGAATTTTGTAGCAGTAATAGACTTACTTGTGGATTGGCAATAAGAGACAGCAGAGATATCTGGAATCCATAGATCTTCCCAGAATGCTTACTCTGTCTTCCCCGTGAAGATCATTCATGACAGGTGACTGAACTGGCATTGTTTCCTTCTACTTACCATTCAAATGAGCAGTGAAATAGAGGCCAGTTGAGTAGTCAGGGAAGCCAGAAGGGAAAATATCCATGGGACCTAGAGCGTGCAGAATTGTGCAGCTTGGGCTGGGAGCCTTCCAGAGTTGACCCTGTTGTAGTAGGGTGTCACCAGGCACAGCTGTGCCCTAGGCAGGTGACAGGATGCCCTGACTTCTTTTGGAGCTCTGGGATTTGTGATTCTTCACAACTACAGCTTTGGTTGACGTGGCACCAAGGGCCAAGGAGAAATGATCAAACTCTATGGTATTTTGGGGGGAGGAGGTGATTGGAGATGAAGGGTATGTGATTTTATCATTGTAGGGAGCTCTTGGTATGTAAATTCTATCCACTAATGCAGAGTGTCGACTCCTTTGTAACCAGTAATCTTAGAAAGTTGCCTGAGATCATAGAGACTTACCCAGGGCCACCTCATTCATTCAATGAACATTTATTAAGCATCTACTATGTGCCAGGAACTGTAGTAAGCTCTTAGGGAACAAAAAGCCAAAAAACAGTCCCTGCCCTCAAGGAGCTTACAATCTAATGAACTGAACAACATGAAAACAAAAATAAACAAAGCAAAACCATATATGGGATAAATAGAAAATAATTAAAAGAAGGGAAGTCCTGGAATTAAGAGGGTTTAGGGAAGACTTCCTGTAGAAGGTAAGATTTTAGCTGAGACTTAAAGGAAGCCAGGGAGGCTAGTAGTCAGAGTGGATATACCTGAGGAAAAGCTGGGGCTAGTACCCAGAATCAGGGATGGGAAACTGGTGACTTTGAGACCACATGTGGCCCTCTAGGTCCCCAAGTGTGGCCCTCTGACTGAACAGATTTGTTCTGTGAAGTTTGGATTCAGTTGAAGGACTGTACTTGAGGACCTAGAGGGCCACATGTGGCCTCAAGGCCTCAGGTTCCCCACCCCTGACCTAGGTCCTCTGATGCTTGCTCTCCTCTCCTTATTTGTATATATGTTGATACAGTCACAGTATCTTTTCCACTTAATTGTGAATTTCTCTTTCTGGTCATTGAAGATTTAGATAGGCCTTGTGATGTCATCAGTACAGAGAATTCCCACGGAGGAAGCTCACTTTACCCAGTGCAGTTCAGTTCCTGTTTGGCAGCTCATAGGAGTGGAGAGAGTAGCCATGAAGTGATTAAGTGCTTTACCCAAGGTCAAATAGTCAGTCAGGTAGCAGTATGTTTCAGAAGCTGGGCTTGAGCTTAGCCCTTCTTCACTCCAAGGCTGTGGCTGCCTCTAATTAAAGTTGCTCTGTATAAAACTCTCTATGGCTTTATTCACTAACTGATAACTTGCTTTGAGCTTTTCCTACCTATTGGGCTCCCATTAATAATAGGCCTACTTGATGTCTCCCCCGTATTGTCCCCCCCTATTCAGTATCTCATGACATGTGTGGGGATTCAGGCATCTTCTTTTTCTCATGGGAAGCAACCAGCAGATGTGTGTTGACATTCATTTTGTTGGAAGTCAGGAGATTTGGAAAATCTCTGCATGTCATATGAGAAGTTTTATAATAGTATTTGATCTTGAACATGTCATATGTGTATATATACAAGCCCTGTGGATTAAAAACCATATCAAACATTTGTATAGAAGGCTGACCAGTTGAATTGACGAGGTTAAAGGGTTAAATGTTTGGATATTTGTATCTCCCTATGGAGGATCTTGGAATCCCCTTCCTGGGTGTAGGTACCATGGCCCATAGTGCTATGGTAGCCTGCCTGTATTAGGGTGTTGGGGTCAGGGTGTAGGTGGCTGCACCCACCGAAGCACAGTCTTTCTCCTTGAAAATGACTTTGTTCAACAAGGCCAAATATGCAGGCATCTCTTGCTATAAGGGAAGAAGGAATAGTGCTATAGGAGGGAGGAGGAAGAGGAGGAGAAAGAGGAAGAGGGGAGTGGGAGGAGGAGAGAAACCACTTCTGAAGGAAAAAAAGGGAGCATTTTGCTTTTGTTGCACTGCCTGGAATAGCTGAGACGTGATTTTTCTTGTGTCGTGGTATTCTAGTGAAAGTCAGATTTATAGTGGCCTGTCTCCTCATAATTAAAGGAGGCTGCAGCTGTCATTGAATCATGTAGGGCTGAGAGGGACCTTGAGGGTTTATCTTGTTTGACTTTCCAAACAGATTTCAAAATCTAAGCATGTGCTTGCTGAAAGAATGCTCAATTTAAAGACAAAGGACCTTGGTTGCATTCCTGAATCCACTATTTACTGCCTACACAAGATCGGGGGAGGTACTTGACTTTTCTGGGCCTCAGTTTCTCCATCTGTAAAACGGGGAGGTCTTCCTTTCCCTCCTGGGTCAAATATACTCTGTTGGACATTTAAAGCTCTTCACAACTTGACCCCTTCCTAACCTTTTGCTCTATATTTTTATCCCTTCCACACACTCTAAGATCCAATACATTAACCTTAGAATACCCTCTCTCCCATCTCTGCCTTTGTCCTGACAATTCCCCATGCCTGGAACACACTCTTTCCTCACTGCCACCTCTTAATTTTCCTGGCTTCCTATAAGACTCAGCTTCGATCTCATCTTTTACAAGAGGCTTTCCCTGGTTCCTCTGGCTGCTAGTTCCTTTCCCACTGAGATTGCCTTCCATCTACTCTGTATACATCTTGTTATAGCTTCTTGGAGCCATAGGTGAGACTCAGGTGATGGATGGACACCCAGGGCTCGGTAAATCTGCACAACTCTGCCTCACTTAAATCAGAAGAGTTAAGCAATGTGTCTCAAGTCATTCAGCTCCATCATTCCAGGGTCTCAATAGAACCCAGGTCTTCTGACTCTAGGTATGAAGTTCCTTCTCATCCAAACAACAGCCTCTCAGATACACAACATTAAATTGTGTAGCACTCTGCAGTTTTTAAATATGGTTTGATGCAAACAAGCATGGCCTTGGAGACAGGAGACATGAGTTCAAATCCTGTTGCTGACACATTTTTAGCTCTCTGACCACAGTGAAGGCATTTAACTTCTCAGCCTCAGTTTCCTCTTCTGTTAAATGGGGATAATGATTCCTGCTCTACCTGCCTCTCACGGTTGTTGTGAGGAAAACACTGGATATACTTTAAAGCACTCTAGAAATGTGAGATAATACTACCATTACACGCATTATTTCACTTGATAATTGTTTCCCCTAGCTTCTGAGTTGCATTCTTTGTCCTTGGTTCAGTTGCTAGGTTTCTGGGTTGGGCAGCTGTTTTGAAAATGTAGAAAAGACTGCATATAATGAAGGTAAAAAATACCCGCTAAGGTCAGTGGTGTCATTTTCAGAGTAATTTACCAGGTATAGTCCTTAACTTTTTGTAGCTACTCAGTACCTGTAGAAAGAAGTGCAGGTGGGTGGTAATCCAGACGGAGAAGGAAACAATCCCTCCTTTTAAGCCTGGAGCCTTTCGGGGACAGTTGAATTGATGTGCACTGAGAAGGGCCACCTGCATATCTTGCTAAGTTCACACCTATCTTTGTCAGCTTTGAGTTTGAGGTGCAGTTCTTAAGTGTATATTATTATAGGTGTAAAGGAGTGATATCACACTGACTACTCATTTAGCAGTTGGCATAGGACATATAATAAATATGCATATGGAGGAAACTGTACTTTAGGTGATAAATCATAGAATGTGGATGTTGGAAGGGACCTTGAAGGTCATCTTTTGTCCCGTTGTGTCTGACTCTCTGTGACCGCATTTTTTAGTTTTCTTGGTAAAGATACTGGAGTGGTTGCTATTTCATTCTCCAGCCTTTTTACAGAAAAAGAAACCGAGACAAACAAAGTTAAGTAACTTGCCCAGGGTCACACAGCTAGGAAGTATCTGAGGCCAGAGTTGAACTCATGAAGATGAGTCTTTCCTATTCTAAGCCATGGGCCACTTAGTGAGTCACACAAATTAATATTCCTGACAGAGGAAACTGGGGTTCAGAGAAACCCCACATCATAGAATGTTGAGCTAGAAAGAGTTGTAGAGATTATGGATTGAGTCCAGTCTCCCCAGGTGAGAAAACTGAGGCCATAAGAAGACCCTACCCAGTGTCACACAGTGAGGAGCAGACCCCGTCACTACTCCTTTTTTTTTTGTTTTACCAAAATATCATTGTCATAGTGAATTCATTCTGCCCCGTAATTCTAACCTGAATTCACCTTCTCCTAGCCATTATTCTTATCTTGTCTTTAACAGATCTGCTTGATTTCCCTCCTTCTTTTCCTATTTTTAAATCTAAAGCTTAGGTATTTAATAAATGTTTATTGATTGATTGAAATGGAAATGTCTGTGGTAAAATAAAGGGCAGGAATAAAATGGAAAATATATTTTTTAAAAAATTGTTAAATCATAGAAGTTCTATAGCTGACCCAAACAGAATATATTGTACATGTATTGGACATTTAAATTTTTTCCTTTAAAGGAAGGAAGACTGCATAACTTCTTTGGACCTCAGTTTCCTCATCTGTAGAATGAAGGAGTGGCCTGGATGACTTTAATGTGATTTTCTAGCTCTCAAAATACCAGGAATCCAAAAGGTTTTGGGAGGAAGGGGGCCTCTTACTTGCTTTTTGGGGTTCCTCTTGCTGATTGTTTCTACAGCTGTTGTTCTTGAGAATCTACCTATGTCTCCACTTTACAAGTTCAAAAGAAAGTGAGGTGAGAGAATGTATTCTGAAAGGTGGATAACTGTTAACCAGCCAGTTTTACGTTGCTTCAGATCTCTTGGCAGAACCAACAATATCAGTGACAACAGTGCCCCTGTTGTGTTTGCTGGTTGGGGAGCAGAGTAAGAATTATATCTGGGCGAGATCTTTGAAAGGCACTTTGAAATGTTGCTGAACTTAGATGATCCTTACCTGTGTATTCCAGCAATGCATTGTGGGATTCTGCCAGAGATCCCTCTCCTAGCAAGGCCTCCCGCTGACACCTGACTCCCCTCTTCTTGCCCATTTCCAATTCTTCCAATTTTGCAGCATGGGAAAGAAACTGGTATGTTTTGTTGAACCTATACCAAAGCCAAAAAGGAAAAGGAAAAAGCCTAGATAAAATTGTCTCACGTGGGGCAGGTCTTTGGATTTCAGAAGGCTGGAAAGATAGTAAAAAAAAAAATAAAAATAAATGGTAGTTAACTTTTTTTATTCAGAAAATATTTATTGATCTCTGGCATATGATGGACAATGAAAGGGATACAGAAATCAGTGAGACAAGATTCTTGAAGCCCTATTTTTTAGGTTCATAGTTATGGACTCATTCTTCTCTTTTCCCATTTTCTTTTTTTTTTTTTTAAAGCAGTCAGGGTTAAGTAACTTGCTCAAGGTTACAAGGCCAGTTATTTCTGGGTGTGGTACTAAGTATCTGAGCCCAGATTTGATCCCCAGGTCATCCTGACACTGGAGCCAGTGCTCTTACTCACTGTGCTACCTGGCCACCCCCTCTTTTCCCATTTTCTTATCCCTATATTGCCGATAAGTTTCCAAATCCCATCTATTCTATCTCCATAATATCTCTTATATCTATCTCTTTCCCTCCACTCACAGGTCTACTAGCTATAGTTTCTGCCCTCACATTGCCTCTTTTCAAGACTGTTTAATAGCCTTCTTTTTTTTAAATGCTTTATTAACTTCTGATTTACATCATTCGTTTCGGCCAGATTTTGAGTTACAAATTTTCTCCCCGTTTTTCCCCTACCCACCACCCCAAAATAGCAGTCCCACAGGATATCCCCTCCTCCAATCTGCTCTCTCCCATATTTTCTCCCATACCCCTTTCAATTCTTCCAGTGGATCTCTATGCCTCAGTGCCTGTATATCTTATTTCCCAATTACATGTAAAATAGTACTAATAATAGTATATATATATACATATATTTGAATATTTGATTTTAAAACTTTGAATTCCAGATTCATTCCCTTCCTTCCTTGTCATCCACCCTTACTGGGGAGATAAGCAGTTCAGTATAGGCTGTACATGTGTGACTAATGCAAAACAATAACATAGTTGATATATTGTAAAAGACTGACTATATTTCCCTCCCTCCTATCCCACCTCCCACTTGTTCTATTTTCTACGTTGATCCAATGCCTTTTCAAAAGTGGGTGCTTCCAACTTCCCTCCCCCCCAGCCTGCCCTCCCTTCCATCATCCCCCCTCTCATCCCCTTCTACTCCTACTCTCCTGTAGGGTGAGATACCCTATTTAGTGTGTATTTCATTCCCTCCTCAAGCCAAATTCAATGGGAATAAGGTTGACCCATTCCCTTTTGCCTTCCTATTCTTCCCTTCCATTGTAACCCTTTTCCCTTGCCTCTTCTGTATGAGATAATTTACCCCAATCTGTCTCTCCCCATCTCCTCTCATTATATTCCTCTCTCACCTCTTAATTTCACCTTTTAAGTATCATCCCTTCCTGTTTAATTGGTCCTGTGCCCCCTATCTATGTATACCTGTAAACATATATACACACATTCACATATGTATTCATATGCCCATATACCCTCATATATAGACATATATATGTATATATATATGTATATATATATATATATATATATATTTCTATTCCTTTCAACTACTGAGAAAAGTTTCATAAGTTACAATTATTGTTTTTCCATGTAGGAATGTTAATAGTTCAACTTTGATAAGTTCCTTATGATTTCTTTTCCCTGTTTACTTTCTCATGCTTCTCTTGCTTCTTGTATCTGAATGTGAAATTTTCTACTCGACTCTGGTTTTTTCAGCAAGAATGCTTGAAAGTCCTCTATTCTACTGAATGACCACATTTCCCCCTCAAACATGATATTCAGTTTTGCTGGGTAGGTGACTCTTGGTTTTAATCCCATCTCCTTTGACCTCCAGAATATCATGTTCCAAACCCTTTGATCCCTTAGTGTAGAAGCTGCCAGATCCTGGGTTATCCTAATTGTGTTTCCACAATATTCAAATTGTTTCTTCCTGGCTGCTTGTAATATTCTCTCCTTAATCTGGGAATTCTGGAACCTGGCTATAATGTTCCTAGGAGTTTTCTTTTGGGGATCTTTTTCAGGAGGTGATCGGTGGATTCTTTCAACCTCTATTTTGCCCTCTGGTTCTAAAACATCAGGGCAGTTTTCTTTGAGAATTTCCTGGAGGATGATTTCTAGGTTCTTACTTTGATCATGGCTTTTGGGTAGTCCAATAATTTTTAAATTATCTCTCCTGGATTTATTTTCCAGGTCAGTGGTTTTTCCTATGAGATATTTCACATTGCCTTCTATTCTTTCATTTGTTTGGATCTGTTTAACAGCATCTTGATTTCTCATAAAGTCATTAGCTTCCATTTGTTCTAATCTAATTCTGAAGCAATTATTCTCCTCAGTGAGCTTTTGAGATTCTTTTTCCACCTGGCAAATTTGGCTTTTTAAGGCATTCTTCTCCTCATTGCCTTTTTGAGCCTCTTTTGCCATTTGAGTCAGTCTTTTTTTTGAGGTATTATTTTCCTCAGTCAGGCTGTTGACTCTCATTTCTCTTCCCAATTTTTCCTCCACTTCTCTTTTCTGCTTCATAAGGTCCTCTATGGCCTCTATGTAACCAGATTGTATTTTCCTTTGAAGCTTTTGGTGCAGGAGTTCTGACTTCACTGTCTTCCTCCTGTTCCATGCTTTGCTCCTTTTTGTCCCCAAAATAGGAGTCTAACATTGGAATCTTCTGTCTGCTTTGTTTCTTTTGCCTGGTCATGTTGCCCCTCAGTCACTTGACCCCTGGGCTTTTTTCCACAGTAGGACTCTGCCACCAGACAGGGGAGCTTTTGTCCCAAATGCTGGGGTTTTCTCAGCTGCCAGAGGTATTAGATGGGTGCCCTCTCTGAGGTCTCCACATGCTCTGGCAAACTGGACACACACCACAGGACCTCCACCCTAGACTGTAATCCAGATCCAAGAAGGTTAAAGCAAAAGCGATTACCCCTCAGACTGGTGCTTGGCCCCCCTACACTCTGCAGGCCAGGAGCTGAAGCTGCCATGTGGCGCTGTCTGGCTGTGCCAGTGGCTCAGCGGCTTGTCACCCTGGGGGGCAAAAGCCACGCACTCCCACTTACTGGGTCCCAAAGTCCAGACTGCACTGTCCTCTCACTTTGTCCTTCGCATGTATGTGTTGATAAATCTGGAAACGGCCACAGCTGCTGATGACCTGGAGTCCCTCCGGCCAGGAGCTGGTCAGGCCCGCCCTGGTGCTAAAGCCTCGCTGGATTCCTGCTGACCTGCCAGGCTGTCCTCAGTGGGAGGTTAGCTTCTCTGTGTCATTTTGTGGGTTCTGCAGCCAATGGTAGCAACTATTGATAGTGATGACTGAAAAAAGATGCTAATTATACAAGATTCTAGGTTTTAGAACTTGTGTTCTGTGAACTGAGGAAATGGGGAAGGTTTACTTCTTCTTTTATTATTTCATTGTTTTTCAGTCATATCTGACTCTTTGTGACCCTATTTAGGGTTTTCTTGGCAAAGATACTAGAGTAGTTTAGCCATTTCCTTCTCCAGCTCATTTTACAGATGAGGAAACTAAGGCAAACAGAGTTAAGTGACTTCTCCATGGTCACACAGCTAGTTAATGTCTGAGACTCAGGTCTTTTTGACTCCAGGGCCCCATACTATATCCCTTGTGCCACCTTCTGAAAACAAATATTTTCTTTATGTTGCGAAGGACATTATGTCCAGAAAACACAGCTTTCTTATAATAAATGAATAGACAAGCCTAGACTCCCAAATAAAGTGTAGCCCACAATCAAGGGATGTAAGGATAAAACACCCGTGGCCTACAATAACCCTTGGAATTAATGGGAATCAGGTCAGAGGGTGCAAGATTAATTATTTGGAGCCAGCTTGCAAGAAATAACCCACCTTTGAGATGAGTTGCAAATGTATTGTTGATAAGATTAAGGAACCTCCCCAAATTCTCCTGTGAGGCAGGAGAAATGTAACTAATCAAAGATAAGCCTGTAATCTCAGAAACCCATAGCAAAAGGTAATGTAATAGCAGAAGGTTTTGGTGCCTGATAAGGAATATTGAAAATGCAGCCCTGCCTCAATTATGTCATATTACAGTGCTCACTCATACAATGGCAAAACTCAAGAAATGCAGGAATCCTTGATGTTAAGCAGTTTTGTAGCTCATTTTGTAACAAAAAAACATTTCAGAGTAAATTAGATTTGAAATTATTGTCTGAATAAATGATATTTTCAATATACTAACATGATAATTTCATGAGCAAACTAAGTAAAAACATAATACGTTTTTATGCTTCTGAACTAATGTAGTGCCTTAACTCTGTAAAAGGCCCTAAAATATGTACCTTACAGATAACTTAATTGTCTGCCAAATGTCTTTTTCACCTCCAATTTTCCCCCAACCAAAATTATTATTTTAAAAGTTAAGTTTCTTTATTATCTTCTATAACGTCAAAACTTAGGGAAATTCTAGTAAGTGGCTTATCAGTGAGAAGCTATCGGCCATGGTAAAGGAATCAATGCATTGGACTTTATTGGGAAGGGGGAGGAGAGGAAATGGGAAGAATTGGAACTTCGCAGGAATACCAAGAAGAGGTTGGGATGCTGATGAATGAGGTATGGGTTTATTTATATTAAATTTTATTTAACTTTTCAGTTAACGAGCATTTGTTTTTCTCTCCCTCCTACTTCCTTGCCCCCTCTTGAAAAAAAAGAAAAAGAAAACCCTTGTAATAAGTACACAGTCTAACAAAAAGTATTGCTTTTTGCCAGACAGATTGAGTGTCTGAAAGAGGTGGGAAAATTTCGCAATGAATTGGAGTGGATAGTGAATGGGTGGTTATTGACCAGAGGAGTGGGTGAACTCCTTGCTAATTACAAATGCATTAAGTCAACTGGATAAATCAACTGTGTAAAAGCACAGAACAGGGGATCTGCCATGTGAGCAGCTCACATGAGGCATTTAGTTGATCAGAAACTTAATGAATGTGAGCCAACAGTAGGATGCAAGAGGGGAAAAGCAAATGCATCTTTAGTTACCCTCACATAAGCAGAATGGTCATATCAAGGGAGGTCATATTGTAGTTGCCTCATGGTCTGATGGAATCTGAAATGTCGGGTATAATTCCGGGCACCATACTTTCAGGGATGTGGGCAGCCTAGAATGGGTCCAGAGGAGAGCAAACAGAGAACAGGATAAATGGAAAGGAAGTGAGGGGGACATATAGTATGAAGAAGGGGAGCAAGCATAAAAGTTATCTTCAGATAGGTGAAGCGTTCTTATTTGGAAGAGGATTAAACACACACACACACATGCACATGAACTTTAAGTTTTAAGTTTTAATAGCATGAAACACCACTAAAACTTTTGGGACACCCTGTAAACATTTTTGTTATTTGCCCAAAGGGCAGGGCTGTGACTAAGGCTAATAAGTGAACCTGATCCAGGTAGATTTGGGAAAAGATCGGGAAAAGGAAGAACTTCCTAACATTTTAGGCATTTGAGGTCACTTAACAGAGAAATAAACAGACTACCTTACACCCTGACAAGGTCCATGCCACCAGATGTGTTTAAACAGAAGCTGGAGAACTCCCAGTCAGGGATGCCACAGAACATATTTGTGCATTGAGAGGGAGATTAAATTTGGTGACCTCTGATCTACCTTGTAGTTGTAAAATTCTAAGGACAAGTGAAAATCTTACTCTCTGACTATTTTCAAATTCTCTTGATTTTAGTAAAACCCAAAGTACCCTTTCTTAAATGTTGTTCTTCTCAATCAAAAAAACCAAACATATTCAAAGGAATTTCAAACTGTATTTTCACTTCATTCACCCACAACCAGCCTAGTAGTCTTCATCTTGCCCCAGTATAAAAGAAGCCGTTTTGGCATTTTTTTTTTTCATATAAGAGTGTAAGCTACCTGAGAGCATGTACTGTTTCCATTTTATCTCTATATCCCCTAGAGCCTGGCAACCTAGCAGGCATTCATTAGATGCTTCTTGTTCTTTTTTTTTTTTTAACAATATGTCTACCTACAGTTCAGTAATTCAGCAAATAACTCACTAATTTCAATTCAGTTCAATACTTCAGTTAAGTATTTACTGACTGCTGTATGTATAATGCTTGGCACTGGAAGAAAAGTTAAATAAGATGCTATCCCAGGTCCCATTGAGCTTACAGTCTAAAATACAAAGACATATGCAGATAAGTAAAATATAAATGAAAGCATGATAAATACATTGAACAAGTGGGAAACAGAGTTACTGCATGAGGTCTGATGACATCATTTTTTCCTGACTAGGGCCTCAAGGATGACGAGGTGGCCTTGATGTCACTTTTCCTCCCTTCTTACTCCTTAACTTCTGAATAGCTACTGAGCAGAGGTCGGGGGTGGATTAGGGTCAGGGTGACTTCATTTATGGATGACTCGGTCTCTACAAAATCTCTCATATTCATCCCTTTCTGCTCACGTTATCCTAGTCTTGGACCTAATCACCCCCCTCCTCGTCTATTGCAGGAGCCTCCTAACTCTTCTTCCTATTTCTAGTTTCCTTTCTCTAACATACTCTCTATTCAGCTGCCAGAATAATCTTCCTGAAGCATACATCTGACCACTTCAGTCCCCTGTTCGTCAGACCCCAATTGTTCCCTTGGTAACTTACAAACTCCTCAACTTAGCATTTAAAGACTTTCCCAAATCTGGCTCCAATGTACCCTTCCATCTTATTTTATATTACTCTCCATCACGTACTCTGTGTTCCAGCCAAGTGAAACTACTAGCTATTCTTGAACCCTTGTGTCTGTATATTTCCATAAGCCATCCTCCATGCCTGGAATGTACTAATTGTCTTCTTTCAAGGTCCACCCACCTCTGCTTTAAAACTTTTTCTGATTCCCTCCCTCGTCCAAACCCTGTGGTTCATGTTCTTATGTACATATTATGTTCCACTTAGTGAAAGACAAGCCCTTTGGGGACAGAGACTTTCATTTTGTTTTTGTAGCCCCAGAGCCTTGCATAGAGTAGGCACTTAATAAGTATAGCTTGAACCGAACAGAATTCGTAATTTGGGGTTTAAAGAAACGTAGGAACTAAACAGGGAAAGAAGTAGGGAGTCAGGCCGTATTCAGCCTAGAGAATGAGCATAACATGAAGATGGGAAAGCTCAGAGCGTGTCTAAGGGACAGAGCTGTCTACTTTGATTGGATGTTGTGGTAGATGGACAGATGGAAATGAGATAAGGCCTGAAAGGAAGGGTAAGCTAGCCAAGTTAGAGAGAAACTTGGATGTCAGGCAAATGAGTCCAAGTATTATTTCAACAATTACAAGGAATTCCTAAAACTTTTGAGTGGAAAATGAAGAGTTGAACTAGCCTCTGAGGTTTTTTCAGCTCTTAATTTGGGATCCCATGAAAAAAATACTTGTTAAATTACTTCAGCCCTAAACAACTAGCATTCAGAAATGTTTGCAATGATTTTTACAACATATTCTTATAGGCCTACTTGAGGCATCATGGTAACCTTGGGTACTCAACAGTCAGAGTACCGACTCAGGCAGGTCCAGACAGGCTGAGAAGGCTTTAAGATATGGCTGACCAACAGACATAGTCTTGCTGGCTGAAGACTCCCCTAGCTAAGCATAGAAACTTCATTACCAGTAGGTTGGTCATTAGGTGATGTGGGGAGGTTTTTGATCACAGCAGCTTAGGAAATGGTTTACTAGGTAAGTCATGGAGAGATCTTGGTCTACTTTGGTGGAGGAAATGGGACACATACATCTGACCATTCAAATTGCTATAATAAGCATTCTCTAGGTACTTTCCTCCCTTGTTGTTAAGAACATTAGTTGTATGTCTTAGTCAACACACATAAAATGACTGTGGATAAAGAAAAAAATAACCCTCTAGAGATCTCTTTTGTTTTTGGAAATCTATCCACACACACACACACATGCACACACACTTTCTTGTGTACATTTATAGCACCCAAAAATTGTTAAATGACACGTGTAGAATTTTGCTTTTAAGTCCAAAATTTCAACTTACTTGGATAATAAATGTATATTTCCATATAGCTATAGTTATATGACACTAACTTTATATAGATACAGGTATGCTTATTTTTCTGTATTGACATGGACAAGTATATAGAAAATTTGAGAGATCAATATATAGAACTATTAATGATAGATAGATAGATGACAGTTATCTAAGCTACTTGATTGCTAATCTGTATTGGTACAGGGACCTTTCTTGCTAGAAGCTCCTTCTACCCAAGAAAACATTGTTCTAGACTGATTCTACTAGCTACACTTGAATAATATAGATAGATAGAGATACTGACTACAGATAGTCAGGAATAAGTTAAAATTTTGTACTTCAAATCACAATTTTGCAAACAAAGTCCCTTGACAACTTATGGGCACAAGAAAAATCTTATGTGGTATTTACTTGTGATTAATTTGCACCATAAGGTCAATAAAAACTATATCCTTCACAGCACCTTCCTCCTCTCTTTGATATGGTGTGTCTTTGTCAGGTCACAAGACTCCAACACCAACTTCACATTATCTACTAAGAATCAAGGTCTTAGAGAAGAGGTGTCAAATGTATGGGCTGCATATAGCCCCAAACAATCTCAGGTGTAGCCCAAAATGTAATTGTAAATTATAAAATGTAATTAGAAAATATTTACCCAAATAAATAAAAAATATAAGAAAACAAGGATAATATTCCATTTAAAAACTAAGTCAACATGCAACCCCACCATATCCTAATGTACTAGTGGCCCCTGTTTCTATTTGAATTTGTCACTATTGTCATAGAGTGTCTACCACAATTAGGAAGCAAGAAAGAAAGACTGTAAGGAGCGAAAGACAATAGTTGTTAGTTGTTCTAAAATGAACACTAGACTCTCTCCTTATTCTAAGCACTTGTAGGCAGTGGATAAAAGTAGAAAGAATGAGAACCCTAGTCTGCACTGGTGTTTCCTATCATCTGGTTTGTTACGCTAAAGTTGCAGATATGACTTGGTATGACAAAGGAAGAGGAGAGAGATAGAAAGAGAAAAATACTGAAAGATATAGACACAGAGAGAAATAGATGTAGAGAGTGACAGAGGCAGGGGGTCAGACAGATGGATGCAATTATAGAGATAGAGACAGAGACAGAGTCTGACAGTCTCAAAAAGAATAACAGAAACAGACACAAAAAGAGAAACAGAGAGCCACATAGGACAAGAGAAACTTCCATGTGACAATGTAACTTTGGTGTTATTTTCCACAGGAGGTTATCTTTGTCTCTTGCATTGTATGTGTCCGAAAGGCAGCCATGTGGGCTATGAGCTGTCCAAGGTCTTGGATACAGAGAAGAACATCAAATAGTTTCAGCAAAGATGTCTCAAAGTCAGCATTAATGGCATCCTTAACAATAGTTTCTGAGCCCTTCCCATCCCCCATGACATGTTTGTGTAAGTGGTTGTGAGACCCTTGCAGTCAGAGTTTGTGGGATCCTGATGTAGAGAGCCAGAAATTTTAAAACTGTTACAGATATAAGGAGACCTGACCTCTATTCTTGCAAGATTACATGAAATCATTAAAGTAATCATTTGAGATGTTGTAAATTTGTAACTAAAAACAGCCCCCCAAAGTCCTGAATTTAAAAAAAAAACCTAATGGCAACTAAGCTACAAACAGACAATAAAAACTGCCTGCACATGCAAAACCCTCTTATGGAGCTAAATGGGGAAGTCTCATTATCGAGTACCCCTATGGTCAATGGTGATTACCATGGAAACAACTTCCAAAGACACTATGTCATCTTCAACAGCAAATGTGGTGATTTGAGGCCTACATTTCCCTTGGGAAGATGTCTGTTGGCTGTTAGAAAAGCAGCAAGTCTAATTGCTGCTTCCCATCCTACCCTTCTGCTTTGTCTCTGTCTGACAGGAAAGTACTGTTCATTAAAGGCTGTTGATATCCTAGATACAAAAGAGAGTTGAAATTCAGAATTGGGGTATTTCAAACAACATGAGGTTGAACTCTGTTCCATTAGAGAAGTCATTCACTGACTTATTTCTGAACAAATGTGAAATCTAAAGCCCTTGAATTCTACTGTATTAAAAACAATTTGGTTAGCAGAAATGTGGATAGCACTTCATGAACTACAGGAATGATCCCATCATGGAAAGAATATCTATCATTCCCAGATTTGGCTTAGATAACACTTACATTCGAGTCTAATTTGAGTATAATTATTCAATGAATATCTATATATAAAAGCATCTAGGAGATGCAGCAGTAGATAGGGCTCTGAATCTAGAGGTAGGAAGACCTGAGTTCAAATCCTGCCTTTCACTAGCTGTACACTTTGGGGCAAATCACTTCATCTCTGTCCAATCCCAATGTTCACATTGCTGCCAGGCATTAATTCCTTATCCATAAAGGAATTCATGTCACTTTCCCCCTCTTTTACAGTTAAGGAATTGAGGCCCACAGAGGAAAAGTGAGTCGTTCAAGAAGTAGGTAGCCCAGTCAAGATTTGAATCCCCATCCTTTGACTCCAGATTATGCCTTCTCCCTACTGTACCACCTTCCTATGGTACTCTTAAACCACACAACTGTACCTGTCATTTCATTCTCTTCATTGATATGGATCCCATTCCTTCAGTGTCTGGTCTTCCTGGGTTGCTGTGGCTGCAAATATGCATCATTCCAGGGCTGTCCAGGTGAAGAAACTCTCTGAGTTTAGTGAAACTGATTCTATGTCTTTATTGGTCAGTTGTCTGTAATCAGGCTCTTACTCAGACCCTTTCCATCTTTCCAACTGTCAGAGCTTGAACTCTGATGACAGAGCCCTTGACTACCCAGAATGACCAGATGAAAGGCAACATGATTTTAGTGGGTAGATTGTTGGACTTGGAATCCAGAAAACCTGAATTCAGATTCTATCCTTGACGCAATTATTAACTATGTGACTGTGAGCAAGCAAAGTAATAGCCCTGGGCCTCACCTGTAAGTAAGTAGAGACAATAACAACACTATCATTATTTCACAAGGTCATTATGAGACTCAATGAAATGATATATGCAAAGTGCTTTGCAAACTTTAAAGCACCATCTCATTTTGGGTGGAGGAATTTTATAAAGCACTGCCATAATATTTTATATTCAGCAACCTATTAGCATATCCTGATAGTTCCCATCTTTAAGAATGATCATTCCCATTTTACTGACTAAAAAGTAGGAATTCTAAGGTAGGATAGCCTCCCTTTAAGCAGTCATCAAAACCAAGATATTGCATGCTATGTGCTTGGCCTAAAGGGGACAAGAGTAGAGAATGAAACAGCAGCCATCATGTAGACAACACCTTAAGGTTAACAGGGCACTTTCCATCCATATAGTATCTTCTTTGATAAATGGATACTGATCCATCAGATACAGGCCTAAAGGTCACTACTTCGAGAACATGGCTTTCCTCCTGGTAGCTAATTGGGACTCTAGTATTCAATCTCTCAGTTTTGGGTCCCACTTGCTGTAGATCCTGGTTTCTCTTTCAGAATAATACAACCACCGCCAACGAGTGTGTCCATTTTGATCAAGGTCCAGAGTAAGAAGGACAGGCTCTTAACTAAGTCATTGTGATTGTGCCCTCATTCATCACAAATTGCTTATCAGGGATGCTAAACGTAGGCCAGTAAGATGAGCCAACAGACAGATTTCTTCCCCTCCCCAAACTTGGTTACAAATGGTTTTTTTTTTTCCCTAGGTTTGTTAGCTTGAACAAGATGCAGCACTTTCTCTCAGAGTGTTTCAGGCATAAAATACGAAAAGGGGAGGAGAGATATAGGAATAGTTTACTACAACTTGACAAAAAAGAAAAGAAAAGGCAACCACAGAATTTGAGATTGGAAAGGACCTCAATTGCCATCTAGTCTAACCCATACATGAAACAAATCCCCCTTATAAAATACCTAACGAGTGGTTTGTTCAGCCTTTGCCCAAAGACCTCCAAGGAGCGGGAATTTACCCATTCCACTTATGGGAGCTCTGCTGCTTAGAAAGCTTATTTTTCCCTAACATCAAGCCTGAATTTTCCTCTTTGCAATTTTTATCCATTACCTTAGGTTCTGCCCTCTAATCTCTCCTTCACATTCTAGCCCTTGAAAGATACTTGATGATAGCTATCAGGACCCCATGAGACTTCTTTGCCTCAAACTAGTCCTGCCCAATTCCTTCAACTCATCCTCATCACATGGAGTCAGACACCTTTCACCCCTCTGGTGGCCCTGCTGTGGGCACTCTCTCGCTTGTCATCATCCTTCTCAAACCATGGTGACCAGATATAAGACTTTTAGCTAAAAATAATGAAGAGGGAGAAAACTGCCCTTGTCTAATCCTAAAGTGATAAACTATGAAGAATAGCTATAGAGGAGGAAGAATAATATCAGAAAGACCCAGAAACGCACAGGAGACAAAATCTAAGAAAGGGGCCAGGAATTAAACTCTTGGTCTTAAAAATCTGTAGACAAATGTCAAAAGTGTAGGTCACAAGGAAGAGGCAAGAGGGGGGATAAAGAAGGAAGGATGGAAGGAAGGAAAGAAGGGAGGGAGGAAGAAAACTTAATTTATTACATGCCTACTATGTACCAGGTACTGTGCTAAATGCTTTACAAGTATTAACTCATTTAATCTGGAAGTTCTAAAGTGGAAAAATTTGACCTCATAGAAGGAAGAAGGGAGAGAAAGAAAGGAGGGAAGCAAAAGAAGGAAGGAAAGAAGAAGGTAGAGGGAAAAGGAGAAAGGAAAAAGAGGATGGAAAGGAAGGGAAGGAAGGAATGAGTAGAAGGGAAGGGAAGGATGAAAGAAAACAGCTCTTCACCCAATCTTCTAACTCATTCAGCGGTTCCTTTCCACTTTCCACACAATATTGTTCCTAGCATAACAACTAACATGTGCCATGGAGTACAGTCCTTTTAACATGCATTCAGGTGCAGTCTGCACCAACCATCTGCTCCATCCCCTACCCTTCATACAGTCAAACCTCATTAATTTAGATTCTGCCAAACTGTAATTTGTGATGATTTGTCCAGAGAAGGGCTGAAGTCTTCTCTTTCATTATCAATGAAAGAAGTATTGGCTAAATAAATGAACTATGTGAAGAAGATTATTGGGGAAGTTCTTACTTGCTTGAGATGGGGGAAGGAGGGGACAATGTTTTCTAGGGCATCAGCGTCTATTACTAATAATTAATGCGCTGATTATGCATGCTTTTTATCTAGTCATTAAAGTCTACCCAGGAGGACTTCTATTTAATTATATTTTATTAGCATTTAACTTGAATTATTCTACTTAGAGAAAGTATTGGAACTTCATTTCTTAAAAAAAAAATTGGTATACTCAGATGCCACCCTGCAATTTAGCTAAATTTGTAAGCTTGTATTATAATTACCTATACCCGTCCAATCCCATTAATACTAACCAGGACTATTGGATTTATTTAACCAAGATTTCTTGCCTTTTTTCCAAGATAAAAAAAAACATGAAGTATGAATGAGTTGTAGTTGATGGTAGTTGCAATGGAGAGATGAAATTCTCAGTTATATCACTTACATTGAGATTTCCAACTAGAGGCAAGCAGCTTTGCCCTCTACAAAGCTCATTAGAATGCTATAAATGAGAAGTTAAATACAGCTAAAACAAAAAGAAGCACTTCTTAACTGGTGCTGTCAGATAAGGGCACAACCCTCTTTGTCAGTAGGCTCCTTCTTCTGGGAAGATCAAAGTCATGACCTTCCTCTACCACATCCTTTGAAAGGCCAGAGGTACAAAATAATGTTGAGAAGACAACTTGGAAAGATTCTCCCAAGAAGCCCTATTGTCTTGCTTGACTTAGGTTGGTCACCAGAGTAAGGTATGTTATGTGTTCAACCTCACAGAAGCTACATCGGACAACTATCCACCTTTCCCCTTGAGGCATGCTGACCTCATCCCATCCAACTCTCTAAATAGGCCCAAAGATCACTATCATGTTTCATGGTCAATCCCTTTTGTCACATGTGGACACTAAACCTTTACATGAATATAGTACATTTTTTTTGTTAGCTTCATCCCACAGGATTTCAGCTTCTCTTTACTGTACCTATAATTCTTCATAATTATCTTTTTCTTCTTGCTTTCCCCTCCGTTGTGTGGCCCACCCCAGTTCTATGATAACCAGCCATCAATCCTTACAATGTTGCTATATCCCCACCAAGATGGAATGAAAAAAATAGACTTCATGTCCTCCCTTAAGCTACCATATGCATTGTCAGACATTATGGCCTTGGACCTGAACTAGTCTTTGCTTTGGGGCTGCTTTGCTCAGCAGTTTAATCCCTTTGCTTTTGTAACATTGTCCTGTTCAGGACCTCCCTACAAATTCCTTCAGCTCTATAGAGATACATAGAAATAAGCAGATACTTGAAAATGACCTGTGCTTTCTCAGGGATACAAAGTCCAAATCCTTTGTCCCTGGAAAGAAGCCAGGAAGCTGGCCTTGAAGGGAATGTTCAGGCTCATGACACAGGGAGAAAGGGATCTAGCCAGCAAATACTACAGGTCAGAATGCATTCCAACACAAACCTGCGTAGTACTTTGTCTCTTAGAAGCATAGCTCAGCAGCACTGTCCAGAGGCTAAGAGAGGAAGCCAGGTTCTTCATCTCTTAGTTTTATGTCAATTTCTAGGCATGAGTTCCTTCTGCAACCACCATAGATATGACAGCCCTGGCTTACTGTCGCAACTTATTTTTTTTAATTAAAAATTTTTTAAAGTCAGCAACATTTAATTTCTCTCCAAACCTCTTGTTTAAAAATATTTAGATTCAAGAAAAACACATCCCCTAATTGGTCATGTTGAAAAATGCATGTGCCATTCAGAACCTTGAGTCTAGCTCTCTGTCAGGAGGTGGGTAACCTGCTTCATCACAGGTCCTCTGAAACTATGGTTGGTCATTGTGTTGTTCAGAGTTCTGAAGTCCTTCAAAGTTGTTTGCCTTCGCAGTGATGTTATTATTGCTTAAATTTTTCTTCTGGTTCACTCACTTTACACTGCATCAGTTCATTCAGGTCTTCACAGATTTCTCTGAAATGAAATAATGTATATAACACACTTTGCAAACATTAAAATTCTTATTTAAATACTAATTGTTATTATTATGATTCTTATCACTGTAATCCTTATGAATTATCCCTATCCAGGAACTGAATTGCCCTCATCATTTGGGTGAGCCTGGCCCTACAGGTAGAGATAAGTAGGTCACCTGAATGGCCCAGAGTGGAGGAAACAAGGTACAGAAAGCATGGATGACCTGAAGGGACTTGCTCCAATACTGTCCTGGGGATTGGCATAGATCTAGTATGTCCTGAATGAACAGATTCAGAATGGGTTTAGAAAACCAAAGCTAACCTTACCCCTGGGTAATTTTTACTGTTTGGGGATGAATGCTGTAGGTCCCAGGGGTAGAAGGCAAAGGTTCTTTGTCATGGCTCCTCTTTGCAGACACCTCATGAAACCTATCATTGATGCAAAGGAAGAGAAAACAAGGATCAGGAAGACACACAAAGCCATAAAGTAACTTTCCTAAGATTACACAGCAAATCAGTAACCTGATCAGAACTAGAACCAGGTCCTAGGATCACAAAATCATAGTTTTAGATCTGGAAAATTCCTCAGAGTCCATTTTGAAAATGAGGAAACTAAGGCCCAGAAAGATGAAGTCTTTCCCATATTCACACAGATAGTAAAGGTATAACTAGGATTTGAACTCAGCTCCCATGACTTCATGTTTGGCACTCTTGATTCCCATTCAAGTGCCCTTTTCCCCACACCAGGATGCCACCTAATTGTGCCTCCAGAGATGAATGAAAGCTGAAATCTGCAGAAGTGTAGGTCAGGAAATGTGGACTGTTAGTCACTTCAAAGCATTAAAATCTATCAGACCCTGTTATGCTCTAATGTGTGATCTTTGCTCCCCTTTGTCTAGAGCTCTGAGAACAAAAAATAGTATCTAATTTCTTACCCATTCCTGGGTTGAGAAATGAGTAGATTCCATCTCTAGCTAATGGGTAGATAACAGGAACAGACTCCTAGTTCATTTGGAACCAAGAAATCCATTTGGTCACAAGTAAGGTAGAGCTAAGGAACAACCACATTTTTGGGGTGTCTTTGGATTTTGATTCAACAAACATTTGTCCAGCCTTTACTGTGTGGAGGGAACTGGGCTGAGGGCCAAGAATGCAAAGACAAAAACTGAAAAAGCCCTTGACCTCAAGGAGGTTCCATTCCAAGGAGGGATACAATATCTACAACATCTACAATATCTCAATAATTTGAAGGAGAAAATGTTGAGAACTAGGGGAGATTTGAGAAGCCCTCATGGAGGAGGTTCCTGAGCTAACCCTCAAAGGAATATCAGTCAATCAGAAAGCATGTATGAATCCCCCACTTTGTAACTTGGGATAACAGAAAGAATGAAACAACTCCTATTCTCAAAGAGTTTATATTCTTTCAAGAGAGACAATCTGTACCTATGTAATTATATAGACTATAAATTCAAATGCATAGAAGGTGGAGAGGGAGGGACAAGGAAAGGGGAGATCAGGAGAGGCCTCAATGAGGCTTGAGGTTTGTGGTAAAGAAAGAGGGATTCTGTGAGGCCGAGGTGAGGAAGGGAGGCCTTCCTGTCAACTGCTCAATTCACAGATGGGGTAAATGGGGGGGAAGGGCTACATGTGATGAATAGAGATGAGACCAGTTTGTACATATGGGAGAGTATGGGAGGAAGTGTAATGTCTGTTTTGGCTGGAAAGATAGTTCAAGGTCAGGTTGTGAAGGGCTTTAAAAAAAAATAAGAAGAGTTTACATTTTATCTTAGAGGTAATCTGGTATTTACTGAGTAGGGAAGCAGTGACCTGAGCTTAAGGTCAGGCCTAAGTTCAAAGAAAATTCTTTGATAGTTTCATGGAAGACAGATTAGTGTAAGGGAAAGTAACTCCTGAAGGCTGCCTAGGAGGCCATTAGGTGAGAATTGATGGGAGCCTGAGATAAAGTGGTGATTGCGTTCCTAGACAAAGGAGTTGGGCTTTGAGAGGCCTTTTAGAGGTAGAGACAGCAATTTAGCATCCAATGGGATACTTGAGGTGAAGGGAGAAGGAAGAATTTGTGGATGACTTGGGAGACTGGAAGAAAAGAGGTTCCTTCTGTAGAAATAGTGAGGGTTAGAATAGGGCTGGGTGTGGGGGGGGGCGGGGAAGGATAATCAGTTATGTTTGAAACATTTGTAGTTCTGATGTCTTCAGTGCTCTGAGAGGTAGAAATGAGGAAGGAGAACATTCCAGGCTGAGGGATTGGTTTGTGCAAATACAGAGGTGGGAGATTGGACAATGAGTTGGGGAAACAGCCGGTAAGTGTTGAAAGAGAGTGGTTGAAGGGATCTGCAAAGTCCCAGGCTCCAAGAATCAGTCAGCCACCTGCCTACCAAGATATTTGTGCGGTATAATGTCAAAAAGGGAGAGTGCATATCTTTTGACAGGCGATTTCACTTCTTGTTACTGAAAAAAGTCATAACAGTCATTATGTCTGGCTTTCATACGTTTCCTGCAGTTAGGAGAACAATACACAATTAAAATGACAATGTCAGGAACATTCGAGGTTTTTAGAATGTATGCCAAGGAAAATGTCCTCCCTTGAGCTTTGTGAAGAAAAATAAATTGCGGGCACCTACTTTCCCAGTTGGAAGGTCCCTCAGAAGCTGAACCCCAAACCAAAAAAGAGCCCCTCCGACTACATGTCTGGCATGTGGTCATCCAGGCTTTGATTAAAACCCCCTGAGGGGGAGCCCACGGCCCCCCATGTCAGCCCACTTCCCGGGTGTGTACCTCGAAGGCTTGGGAAACCTCTTGTTAGTTTTCTTTGCTTTCAATTCCATACTAAAACTTACTCCTTCACGTGAGAGTGTTTCACATATTTGAAAATGGTTGTCATGTCCCCTTCCCATTTTCTTCTCCAGGTTAACTATTCCTGGTACTTTCAGTGAATCCTCCTATGACATAGACCTGAAGTCCTTCACCTTCCTGGTTTCTCTCCTGCTGAACACTCTTCAGTGGGGCAGTCTTGAACTCGTAGTCACTTTGGATCCTGCCTCAGACACTTAATGGCTGTGTGACTCTGGAAAAATCTCTCAGCCTCAGTTTCCTCATCTGTAAAATGGGGATAATAATAGCACCTCCTTAATATAATATGATAATTTTAGTATAATAATACCATTATCTGTAAAATGGGGCTTATTATGATGGTTTGTTATTATTGAGCCATTTTTTTCAGTCATGTCCAACTCTTTGTGATTCCATTTGAGATGAGTTGATATCTGTGATGTGCTTTGCAAACCTGAAAGTGCTGTATCAGTGCTAGCCATGATTAAGGAACTTAACAAAACTTTAGAGCATTCTATAGATGCTAGATACTATTGGCTATTGTCAGTGTCTTTTGTGAAATGTGCTACCTAATGCTGGACAGTTACCACTAGCCTGCCAATATGGGATCTGACCAGAAACACCCTTGTTTCCTCAGGCCTGGACGCTCTCTCTACTTGTGTTCACATTAGCTTTCTTGGTCTTTTACTGCTATCCAGCCAGTAGAATGCTCAGAGCTTTTTTTCAGGTCACATTCTGGGTAGTCACGCCTCCGCCATCTTGTGATATTTTTTACAGTTGGGAATAGTGTGTGATACATTTCTGAATGCTTACAGGAGCCAGCTAGAAGCCTAGCAGATAGAGTACGCTACATGGAGTCTGGAAGAGAGTATTTTTATTGTTTATCCTCCATTCTCTTCTTGAAGGGAACCAATGGTATCACAAGGATGATGTCTTGACTTGGTCATGGATTGGATTTAAATGAAGCAGAGCAATATGAAGTCACCAGCCTTATTCTCTCCTCCAGAGTCATTGAAGCTCCAGTGGCAAGACAAAAGTCAAGACACTGGTGATGGTCTGGGATGCAAAAGGACCCGAGTTCATATCCTGACTCATATACTTACTAGCTGTGTATGTCTGGGCATATCATTTAACTTATGCCTTCCTCAGTTTCCTCATCTGTAAAATAGGGATCATAACAACACTCACAGGGTAGTTGTGAGGGTCAGATGAGATGATACTTGTGAAGCACTTTGCAAACATTAAATTGCCATATAAATGCTATTATTACTATTACTTATTGTTATTTCCACTGGAAGTTAAGGAGATAAAATTAAGTGTAAACCTGTGCTGATATGTTGGTGACAGTGACTCAGGTAACTGTGTCAGCACTTGGCAGTTCCCCCAAAAGACAATTCCATCTCTTTTCAGTTACCACATACAGTTTATTGTCACTTTTGAGTTCTTAACAAAGCCAAGCCATTGGTGCCGAGAACGTGCAATTCCACAACAGGTGTGGAATCTCTGCCCCCACCTTGGAAGAAGCAGAAATCAGGAAGCAGGAGCAAGATGTTTATTTGGGTTTGTTTTTCATTTTCAATTCAGAGACTCTTTGTGCTTCCATAATCATTTAAGTTAAACAATTTAGATAGACCTAATAGGATTTTCGAATACTCTTTACAAGTAATGCAGTTGTGATTTATTTACCATGTCTGGCACATGGTACTTGCTCACTTCATGAATGATTTATAGGAGACCGTCCTCCCAACTCATATGGGTTCTGTCTTATCACTGAATCAGTGGACTTCCTTCAAACAGGCCTGGCCCAGCTTTGCTTTATTCTGGATTCCTGCAGCCTTCTCTTATTTTACTCCCCATCACAGTTTTCCCCTGCTTTCTGAGACAGAAAGGGGAGTTATTTTTTCATCATTGTTAGGCCATTCTTCATAAACCCTTTAAATCAGCAAATATCTATTAAGTGCCTTGCTGAGCATGACACTAGGCTAGCCTTGTGGTATCAAGTAAGGACCAGAGGAGATGTGGCTTCCATACTGGTTTCATGGACCATTCTCTTAGCCCAGTGGAGTTTAATGGTGCACTCATCAAATTCAGAGATGATGCAAAGCTGGGGATGGAAAAGCTGACACACTAGATGACAGAGGCAAGATCAAAAAGAATCTTGACAGTCTAGACCATTGATCTGAACCTAATAAGGTGAAAGTAAGTTTTCAAGATCATTTTGTACTTAGGTACAAAACCCTAATTTCACAAGTATAAGATGAGAGAGGCATTATTAGGTAGAAGTTGTTCTGAAAAAGGTCCTGGAATTTTAGTGGCTGGCAGTCTCAGTGTGAGCCAGCCAAAGAAAGTGAATATGATAGCAGTCTTTGATGAGAGGCATAGTTTGGAAGAGCAGGGAAAGATGTGCCCTGTACTCTGACTTCATCTGGATGATCATATTCAGTTTGTGGGCACATTTAGCAAGGATATTGATAAGTCAGAGAGTGTCCAGATGAGGGCAACCAGGGTGGTGGAAGCCTTTGAGTCCATATTATATGAGGATTAACTGAAGGAATCAGCCTGGAGAAAAGATGACTGAGGGAGACATGGTATTTTTCTTCAAGTGTTTCAAGAGTGTTCACATGAAAGAGGGATTAGAAGTGTCCTATGTGGACATAGAGCATAGAATGAGGAATAATGGGTAGAAGGTACAAAGAGGCACCTTTGAAGTCAGGGAAAACTTCCTAATAATTCAAGCTACCCAGAAGTAGCATGAGCTATATCGAATGGTAGTCAGCCCCTTCCTTGGAGTCTTCAGGCAAAGGCTGGATGACTTGTTGAGCATATGGCAGTGGGGATTTCTTTTGGGTAGGGATTGGACAAGATGGAGACTGAAGACCCACCCGCGTCTCAAGTTCTTTGATTCTATGAGTAAAGACATGTTCAGAAAAACAAATCCATCCCTTTCTCAATAAGGCATGACTTCTGAATCTACTCAGAATCTGCTTTTCACATGCAAAATAAATTAACCTAGCCTTTTTGATGCCCTGTTGGATACATAACAAGTGAATTATCTGTGACCTTGAGAATGTTCCTAGGCCCCAGGTTCTTCACTTGTGAAAGGAGAGGATTGAGCTAGATGATCTCTGAACACTGTTCTTAAGCTAAATTTCAGGGCAGCTAGGTAATGCAGTAGATAGCTGCTGGACCTGTAGTCAGGAAGTCCAAATCTGACTAGCCATATGATCCTGGGCAAATTACTTTTAACTTCTGCTTGACCCAGTTTTCTCATCTGTAAAATTTGAATGAATAATAGTCTCTACCTCCCAAGGTTGCTTTAAAGCTAAAATGAGATTTTTGTAAAGCACTTAGTAAACCTTAAAGTACTATTTAAATACTGGCTATTATTATGAAGTTTCTGTGTTTTATAATGCAAGCTAACAACGGTGGCAGGAAGGAAGGGAAAGGGAAAGGGAAAAAAGAAAGGGAAAGGGAAGGGAGAGGGGAAAGGGAAGGAAGGAAGAAAAGAAAAGGTGGGAGAGAAGGAGAGAAGAAAGATAAAAGAGAAAGAAAGAAGAAAGGAAATAGGAAAAAAGAGACATTGTGGTGAACCTTAGCATTATAGACTTCACTGCGAGTTTATTGAAATCTTTGTTATACTAGGGTGCCAGAGAAGGTATGGGAAAATATTAATAATAATAAAGATTGCCTTGTTAGCCTACCTGCAGTAGGAGGCAGATGAGAAAACTTAATTTCCTAATCCAGAGAACTTTTCCAATTAATCAGCCAAGTTAGGTCATAGTGGTACATGACGGTTATGGGAGAGATAACCTAGGCTTTGGCAGAAAGTGTTTGATATTAGCAGAAATCAGTTAACTTATAAAGAGACCATGGAATAAAGCAAACCCACTAGATGTGGGTTCTTCATGCGGTTTCTGGGTTGTCATTAGACCCCAGCAGTTGAACTGATAACCATCCTTACCTTCATGGTAGAAGAGCTGGCAACAGCTAGCCTTAGAAACACCTGTCCAACTGTCCTGTGGAAGAAGAAAAGAAGCAGGTGCTGGCTTTATGCCCTGAGTAGATTCAGAAGCTAGACATCTGCTGCTGGACAGTTGATTGGATAAGGCAACAAGATAAAGCTGGCTCCTAACCAGCAACCCAAAGAAAGGGATATGGAAATGCAAAGCACTTATTCTTAATGCGTTTCTATCAGGAATAGGTCTCAAATTAGAGTCTAAGCACCATGAGGATTTTTTTTCTTTTGTTTCTAGTTTCTCCATCCCTGGAACCCCCTCAATCCAATCCAACAAGCATTTATTACTGGGCTGCATCTTGGTGAAATGGAAAGAGGGGTCATTTAGAATCAGAAGCCCCGACTTGGCCACTTACTGCTTGAGTGGCATTGGACACGTCACTTCAGCTCTTGGGTCCTCTATTTCATTCATCATGCAAAGAAAGTAAGGAAGTAGATGACCTTGGAGATCCCTCTCATCTCCAAATCCGTGGTCCTGCTAAGCAGCTTGGGGTGCCGTGATGCACAGGGCCCTGGGCCAGACACTTAGCAGCTATGTGCCTCTAGGCAAGACACTTAGCCTCTGGAAGATGGGGAGAACAATGACACCCACCTCGAAGGGCTGTTGTTAGCATCAAATGAGAGAATAATTGCCAAGTGCTTAGCATAGTTCTAGGTACATAGTAAGTGCTATATAAATCTTATTTACTATTGCTACTACATTCTATTACATTCCTAGATATATGATATACTTAGATATAGACATGCTTACATAGATAAGCATACACATGGCAATTTGAGGAGGAAGAGGACAATAACAGCTAGAAGGAGTAGGAAAGGCTTCTTGCGTAGAGGACACATTGAATAAAGTGTTTGTCGTTCAGTCTTTTCAGTCCTGTCTGACTCTTCTTGGCCCCATTTGGGGTTTTCTTGGCAAAGAACCTGGAGGGGTTTGCCATTCCTTCTCCCGCTCATTTTACAGATGAGGAAACTGAGCTACTATGTATCTGAGGCTGGATTTGAACCCAGATGAGTCTTCCCAACTTCAGACCTGGCACTCTATGCACTGTGGCACCCCAGGGGATTCTCAGAGTTGAAGGGAGGATAGAGAGTTATAGGGGCCAACACAGACAAGTTACAAAGATAGGAAGTGGAGTTCCAAGGTCTAGAAACAGCAAATGCACCTATAGGGCTGGAATGCCAAATGAATGGAGGGGAGTAGCACCATTGGCTGCTCTTGATCTGAGGAGCAATATGGTCAGACCTGCCCTCTGGGAAGATTATCTTGTAGTTTTGTGGAGGATAGTTAGAAGGAAAAGAGTAGAGGCCCGAAGTCCAATTAAGAGCTGTTACAAAAGCTGCAGAAGCAGCTAGGGTGCTCAGTGGTTAGAGCACCAGACCCGGAGTGAGGAAGATGAGTTCAGTTGCATCCTCAGACACTTAGTAACTGTGTAACCTTGGGTAAGTCACTTAACCTCTGGGTGCCTCAGTTTCCTCATCTCTAAAGTGGAAATTATAATAGCATCTACTCCCAGAGTTATTTCATGATCAAATAATATTTGTAAAGTTCTTTGCAAGAACTTTTTAATCTATTGCAAACTTTAAAGTGCTATATAAATGCTGTTATTATGTTATTATTACCATTATCATTAAACAAGTAAAATGTGATAAAAGGGACCAGATGAGTGAAGAGATGGACAAGATGTTTTGTGAGTCTAAAAGACATTGATACAGGGAGTGAATTATATATGGGGAGTGAGGGAAAGAATGAAGAGTCAAGAACTCAGAGAATGTGAGCATGGGTGACTAGCAGGATCCCTGCTTCATGAACAGAAGTAGGGCAAGTTTAGAAGAAGTCCAAGTTCAAGTCGGGACCATGAGCTCTGTGGAGGATATTTTGAGTTTTAGATGCTTACAGGAAACCTAGTCCAGTTGGAGAGGTCCAACAGGTAGGTTGGTAATACAGGCTTGGAGCCCAAGAGAGCACGTAGGGCTGGGAGTCATCTGCAAAGAGATAATTAATGAACCCATGGAACATGATAATCCTTCCTGTTGCCAGTGAGCAAGGCAGCACCATATAACTTGTTTCCAAAACTGCTTAGATCCCCTTTTGTTCAAATATGCTTTAGAAAGTCCATGGGTGGGAGCTAGTGGTGGCAGCCAAGTTCCTCTAAGAATGGTTGATGATAAAGCCAGGTAGACTGAGAAGGATTAGCCAGACAGGAGGAGAACCAGGAGAGAACAGTGTCACCAAAATTAGTGAAGGACGTGGTGTCCAATAGTTTCAAATGTTGCCGAACGGTCAGGAAAAGAAAATATATTGAATCTAGCCATTGGCAACTTTGGAACAAGAACATTGTCTTTGAGCAGAGATTTGTGAGGCATATTGCAAGGGACTAAGAAGTGGATGAGTGGAAGAGGAGGTGCATACAGCAAAGTTTTTGGCATTTGGTTGTGAAAAGGAGGGATAATGATGTGAGGGGTTATCACTGTTATGATGACAGGGCTGTGATAATATGGTCAAGGGAGGAAAGGGAAACCAGGGTATATTTGTAGGCAGTGAGGATGGAGTCTGATAGCAAAAAGTTCTGCCCATTATAAAACTGTATATATACTTTTTTTTTTTTGCTTTTTGGAGGGCAATTGGGGTTAAGTGACTTGCCCAAGGTCACACGGCTAGGGTGTTTTTTTTTGTGGGTGTGTGTGTTAAGTGTCTGTGGTCGGATCAGAACCCAGGTTCTCCTGACTCCAGGGCTGGTGCTCTATTCACTGCACCACCCAGCCACCCCTATATGTACTTCTGAAGAAAGAACAAAAGAACATCTGAGAGAGAACACTTTTGTCATGGAAGCAATTTGTAGATAGAAAAAAGTAAAGTGAATGGAAGAATTATAATCTTTTAGGCTTCTGTGATGGCTGTATTATATAGAATGAGAATATAAAAAATCAACTGAAGTAAATTAAAAAAAAAAAAACCAACCCAGTGCACCTTGTATTTAGCTGATTACTCTGACCAAAAATAGTATATCACTACATAATGCATTTTCAAGTGTTAAAACCTTGTTGGGAGAACTAGGGTCTGCTTTCATTCATGTTGCCACTGACAATGAGACACTGGGCAAGGCAGCATTATATAACTTTGTTTTCCAAACTGCTTAGATTCTGTTTTGTTTAAATGTACTTTAAAAGGACCACAGAGAGGAAAAAGCCAGGTCCCTCTATGAAGCTTGAAAAGGATCACAGATGCAGTATTTCATCTAGTTTTCAGCCACTCAGCAATTTTTTCAAGCTAATTAAAGCCTAATGTTTAGCGTCAAGTGGCAGATAACTTGTACAAAAAGAGGGAATTTTCAAGAAGAGGCAACAAAATGGTGCATGTTGATTGCTACAGGAATCTTTTCTTGATTGGAAGACCACCAATGATGAAGAGAGGAAATTTTCCCTATAACCATGTGTAATGTAATACCAAGCAAAGGCAACTTCCCAGGTTCAAAATACCAGCATAGGTGCTCTCTATTTTATTCAGTAACAAACCCAGAACAGAGAAGATCAAAACATGACATCATTCAAAATACAGCATTTACTAAGTGTGATTAAATCATCTCCAAGGCCTACCCCACCCCAGGACTTTCCAATCATTCAATCAATTACAAAGTCTCTGTTCCAAATACTTCTCCACCCCTAGGCTATACCTTAATTAAGTCCACCACAAAGCCCCTCTTCTCAAATGGAGATTAGTTTCCAAACATAAGTAAAATACATTCATTGGCTCAACCATAGAACACAAAAAGGTCAAAAGTTCCCCACCCCTGGATCACAATTGAATCTACCCCAGAGTTACATCAAGTTTAAACACAGCACTTAATACCCAAATGGAGGTCTTTTCTTCATCTTGACACGAGGCAAGTTCTCAGCAATCTTAGTTCCTGGGGAGACAAGGCTTAGCAAGGCCATAAGATACATTGCCAGTCCCTTCATGAATTTATCCTCTGTCTGTAGAACAGTCCTAGAACCCCTGAACACATTAGCAAAGCCCTCTCCCAGGATTTCTGTAAACATACAACAAGAAAATCCTTCTTCAGGGCTTCTAAACCAACAGAAAGGCTCCCAGACCCCTGCAACAACAGCACTGTCCTTCACCAGTGGACAGTATTCATTCTGTCTGCCGGACAGTCTCCAGACCCCTGCAACAACAGTACTGTCCCTCACCAGTGGACAGTATTCACTCTCTGTCTGCAGGACAGTCTCAGGCCTTCTTAACCAAATGCCAGGTTCCAGGACTTCTTCAACAGGACAGTCTTTCACCAGTGGACAAATCTGGCAAAATAACATCAAAACAGACAGACAAAGTACCAGCAAAACAGCCATGTCTCCTCAGTCCTTGGCAGCTCAGGGGGCAGGTCTCAAAAGTCCAGGGCAATTCAAAGCGGCCACCAGCAATCTCTTAGTCTCTCCCCCTACACGAGGTGCTGCTTCCAAAAAGAACTTCCGCCTCTCTCTTGTGTCTCTCCAAATCTACGTCACCAGCTCCTCCCAGTCAGGACTTTCTTTTCACATCAAAAAGTCCATCCCACAGGTGGGATTAACAAGCTCTGGGTTTTAATACAATCAATTTGAAAACCAAGCCAATACAGGGGAATCTTTAATTGCCATTACTATCACACCATGTTTTTCTATTGTCAACAGGAAGAGAAAGGATGCATTGTTGAGTGCAAAAAAAAAGCATAAGGAGAAAAGATTCAAGCAGCAAATTTCTATTATCATGAGAACAACATCTATTGATACTAGGTTTCGCGGAATTGACTCATCAATAGATAAGTGTCAGACTGAGTTAGTAAAGATAAACAGATAAATGAAGGCAGTTTATGTTAGAAGGAAGGTTGGATTTAATTGAGAATAATCCAGTACTCATACCTAGCTAAGCACTGCTCTGAAGCACATTGGAATGAAAATTGTCCAAGTTGCTGATTCTAGGCACTAAGTAAGGGTCAATTCTACTTAAGTCATGGAAGGAACCTTAGAATTAGATCAGGCAAGGATTAATAATAAATGAAGTTCAATGGAAGTAGATGCTTAATTTGTATGTAGGTATTTGTATTTCTTTAAATCTTGCTCCATATTTTATCTTGAGTTTAAAAAACAAATAGTAATTAGGGATCTATCTATGACTCATGTTATTACATTAACAAAGTGTTCTATTTTCATAGGAAGAGTGTAATTACAGAGATAGTTGGCTTTTTTGCTTCTCATACATTCCCTCAGTACCTGAAGGGATCCCATCTACTGTACTCCATTAATAGACACTACTCTTTACCTGGTAGCAACTTTCAGGGTTGTAGGCACCATGCCAAGGTGGAAATGATCAGCCACTATTTGGTCTGGTCTTGAATTTCCAAACCTAGTAAGTAATAGCAAGTGTTAACATCTCCGTGCCTGACCGTTAAAATGGAAACAATCTCCATCCTTTGCCTTGCAGGGATAACATAAAGATGAATGTACTGCTTTTAAAAAAATGCTTTGAGATTTCTATAAGAAAGGCAAGGTTAGTAGAATTATGGTGATAGTGAGTATAGGATTGCCAGATTTACAGAAGGGGTTTTCAGATCTTCTGGAATCACCACATCAGATGATAATAGTAGTATTAATAATACTACTAGCTAGCATTTTCTGTAGCATTTTAAGGTATACAAAGCACTTTACTTACCTCATTTAGTCCTTTCAACAACTCTGGCAGGTAGATGAGGCTTACTGAGCTTCACATGACTAGCAAGCGTCAGAGACAGAGTTTGAATTCAGGTCTTCTTGACTCCTAGTTTGGTGTTCTGCCCACTGTACTACCTAGCTACTTCCCAGTCTCCTAACTTTGAAGATAACCTTGATATTCATTCATTCATTCATTCTATTTCTCTCTCCCTTCTCCCTCTCTCTCCCTTTTTCTCTCTCCCTCTCCTCTCTCAGCTTTCTGTCTTTTTCTCCTTTCTCTCTCCCCCCTCCTTTCTCTGTCTCTTTCTCTCTTCTCTCTCTCTCTGTACACACACACACACACACACACACACACACATGCATACATATATACATGTACATATTTATCAAATAGTAAGATCTTGAATAAGCAATAAAGGGTCAGCCTTCTCTAAAATAAAGCAAAATACAATCCAGTCTGTTGCCAATGATACAGTTAAAAGATGGTCTGAGGTTGATGAGCTTCCCCAAGCTTAGTAATTATATTCTGTTATTTAAATGGCTCTATGATCTCATTGGTGTGGCTGTTGCTTTTACTGGGGGCAGAGCATGACTCTTTCACACTTTGCTGTGGGTAATTCTTGTTTGTATCTTCCCATGCATGTTCCACAGAGGATCTACTCCATTGTCCTGGATGACTTTTCTCTGGCAAATCTTTAAAGTATCTATTTTTGGAATTATTTATTTAATATCTTATTTTCCCCCAATTATGTGTAAAATGCCTTTTAACATTCATTTTGAGGTATCTTTAAAGAAATATTTTCTGGCTGTAAATGTAGCACTTTAGCTCTTCATCTGCATGCCCCCTTCTTGGTACATGTCTGACCCTTCCAGTCCTTTGGGTTCTTAATGATGCCTTTGCCTTTACTTCATGCACATAAAATCATCTTTTGTTCTGCACTGTATCCTACTTAATATTCACACTGGATCTTTCCATTGGCCTTTCAGGAGGCATTGTGTTACTGAGCAAGGATTATTGCCTCTGGGATTAGAGGACCCAGTTGCAGGTCCCACCTGCCTATGTGCCTTAGGGCATGCTACCACCACCACACTACCCTGACTGGAGCCTTAGTTTTCTCACCTTCATGTAAAATGAAGGGATTAGACCCAATGGCGTCTGAGGTTTCTTGAAACCCTAGATTTAGGGTCCTATGAATCTTACCTGCAGTTCTGACTCTGAGATGTTGCTGTTCTATGATGTTCTATCTACAAGATAGCATTACTGGGAGAAAGATGGCATTAACAGTACCAAGGTCAATGGTTTCATCACTTTGGGTACTCACTTCTGCCAATATATGTGCTGACTTCTGTGATTTGGCCCCAGATGATTGAAAGCTGATAAGCTTCCTCTAAGTTAGTTGGGCTGGGTCTCAGATGACAAAGTCTTGCTGCCAGGGCCTTGATTTCCAATTCCTTCAACTGCTACTGCCTTTCCTCACTTTCCATCTCCTCTGTCTATATAGGAAGAGTTATGTTAGAGTCTATATTGAAGGAATGCATAGCTATTTTCATTTTTGTTTCCCTCCACTAGAATGTGAGCGATGTGAGGGTAGGAACCATAAGGTTTTGTTTTGAGGGTGCATTTTTTGCCTTTCTTTGTTCTCCTAGTGGCTGCCACATAGCAAATACCTAATAAATGCTTATTGATAGACCTTAATAAAAGCCTTTCCAATTGTGTGGAACCATCTAGTGCTTCTAGTGTTCTGTGGGCTAAGCCTTTGAGAATCCAGGGTCACCTCCATGCCACAATGAGGTATCTGAGGAGCACTTCAGAGGAGTAATTGTTATTATGCATGTATTATTAATTATGCATCTAGGTGGTATACTAGATAGAGTGCTGAGCCTGGAGTCAGGAGGACTCATCAAATCTGGCCTTAGACGCTTACAAGATATGTGAACCTGGACAAGTCACTTTACCCTGTTTTCCTCAGTTCCTCATCTGTAAAATGAGCTGAAGAAGGAAATGGCAAGCCACTCCAGTATCTTTGCCAAGAAAACCCCAAATGGGGTCACAGAGAGTCCGACACAACTGAATAACAACAACAATCATTAATTATAAATATTGTTTTTAATAACAAAGGAAAATTAGTGTAGTAAAACCATGGATGGAAGTTGCTAGGGCTGTTCTAAAATTTCTCTTTTTTCTTTTCATGTTCCTTATTTGGGCCAAGATATACTAAAGATAAAATGGAAAATAAGATATTATAGTTATCTATAAAAATTAAAAGAGCTGTTACATGGAAGAGGGAGTGGATATACCTTATATTATTTGTTGTTTGAGAGGCATAACTTGAATCAGAGAGATGGAAGTTAGACAAAGGTACAGTTCAACTCCCATCTGTGAAATGACTTTATAAGAGATAGATAGATGGATGGATGGATAGATAGATAAGGCTGTCCACAAAAGTAACAGCTTGCCTTTTAAAGTGATGAGCTTCTAGTACCTGGGCGTATTCAAGAAAAAGTCATAGAAGGAAATCCAACATTGGATGGGAGGTTGGTCTAGATTAACCTCTAGCTCTGATGCGCCATGACTGGCAATGCACACACTCTTGCCCGTAAAGCCACATCCTTGGGGTATCTGCCTTTCTGGCACAATCTTTGATTGCAGATAAGAACAGATGCACAAATAAGGTACAAGAGGAAGATGGGAATGTATTTTATAGTATGAGGAAGAAGGAACTAATTTCCAAAATAACATCTTCATACAAGCTTGAAATATGAAAAAAAACTCCAGGAATTTAACAATAGCCCAGACCAAACTTGGACTGAGTTAGAAAATTCCCTCTGGGAAGTTTCTGCAAAATCCTCAGGTTTCTATTGAAGATAGTCTGGAAAACCTTGGTTTAAAGGACATTGTGCCTTGGCTAGTTATGTAATCCAATTTTTTAGCCCCTGGGCGATTTGGATCTGGGAACTTGTCATTTACATTGGGAACAGATCAAGTCTTGGCAGACTGATGCAGTCTCATTTTACTCATGGGAGATGGATTTGTAAACTAGAAAGCCAATTATTAATTTACAAGGAAAGCTGTAATTTAATAATCAAAACTGTCCTTGCTTTCTCCAGATGACACCCTCTCTCCCTAGTGGTATCCTCACAAGGGAGGCAGAATATACTTATCTGTGTGAGATCTACCTGGCTAGATGTTATCAGTGTTCCTTTAGACAAGTCCCCTCCCTCTGCTGTGTCCTTCTCCCAACCCTGCTGGCTTGGCACACCCACCCAAATGAATATTGGAGGCCTTCCCTGGTAAGCATGTAACCAGATACAGAGAGTTCACATTTCTTTAAGGGATATTTTAATTTAGGCTGCATTAACATGATGGGGTAAGCTTTTGTCATTCCTGCTAGCAGGGTATGGTGTTAAGAGGACTGGGTTTAGTATCACAAGTGATACAAGTGATATTCAGGTCCCTTCTCTGTCATTGATTACCAGTGTGACCATGGCAAGTCACTGACCTGTCTGGGCCTCAGTTTCCTCATCTGCAGGAGGGGGTGGGATGAGGTGACCTCTCATGTCCCTTATAGCTCTAAATCATTCATTGAATAGAATGACTCTATAAATCAATGATTCTCTGATTCTGGACCGGACTTACATGTCCATAGCCAGGTCCCCTTCTTGAAGCTGGGTAAATTCTGAAACTTTTCTTCCCTTTTCTATGGTCCAAGATAGATTTGATTCATCTGATTGCTGGTTGCTGTGTTATTGTTTGTGTTGTTTCCACTTCTTCCTTCCTCGGCTGTCTTGCCTTTGCATTGATTACCTGGTAGCAGAATGTCAATCGATGTAGCCAGGGCAGCTTGGCAGAGAGGCTACAACAATGTCCACTTTAGACATGGAGTCAGGAGGACCTGGGCTGGAATCCTGCCTGCCTCAGAGACTAGAGCTTAACTGAGTGGTCCTGACCAAGTCATTTCTCTTGGTAGGAACGGACCAGGGTGTGAAGTTGGCTTCCATTGCAGTGTCCCCTGATGTCTGGGAGGGGAAAGGGCCTACCAAACCACAAAGACTTTGCTTGTGGGCCCAGGAATAGATCGTATGCCTACCATCTGAGAACCAGCCCATTAAAGTTCAGAGAGGTTCATCAACCCCACAACAATTTCTGAAGGTCATTTATCAGATGTTCAAGGGGTGATGTTCTACAACATTGAAGGAAATACTCACACGCTTCTGCAACCTCTGAGCCTTGATATATTCAAGTGTGAAGACCTAATTAGACTCTGGAGCATTAAAAACAATTGAGGAATGGCCCTTTGTGATAAATCCATGCATGGAGTATTGCTAGTGTAGACACCAAATGTGTAGCTATTTAGGTTCTAGGATTACACAGGAACAAAATTTCAGAGATTTTGCCAAGTCTCTACATTGGCACATCATTCCTATGGTTAGGTTTTCTGTTTTTGTTTTTTTGCTTTTTGAAGGGCAGTTGGGGTTAAGTGACTTGCCCAAGGTCACACGGCTAGTTTTTGTGTTGAAGTTCTGAGGCTGAATTTGAACTCAGGTCCTCCTGACTCCAGGGCCGGTGCTCTATTCACTGCGCCACCTAGCCACCCTCCTATGCTTAGGTTTCTTGCTCAGGGTAATAGCTGGTCACCATCTTTCATGAAAACTAATTTGAAATTTATTAAGCCAGTAGTAAGAGTCCTCTGAAGACACCCTAAGTTAATATGAAGGAGGCATGGCTACTCCTGTTAGAATTATAGAATTTTAGAGCAGAAATTGACCTTTGCATGTGTAATGGAAAGCAAATGAGACTAGGAATCAGAAGGCTAGTGTTGTAGATGGGGCTCTCCAGTCACCTGTGTGGACTGGACCGATCCTCCTTTCTCAGCCTCAGTTTCCTACTCTGTAAAATTAGGGGTTGGGATTTAAATGAATATTCTTCCACATTGAAAATTTTTTTGTTTGTCTAATACAAGCCCTTATTTTGTGAATAAAGAAACAGGGCCCCAAAAGATGGAGTGTTCTGCCCAATGTTGCTATTGCCTGCATCTTCCTCCTCTTCCATGATCTGTTTCCCTCCATCAGCTTCTTAAGATTTGAAAAATCACTTTTTATCCATTATTTCACTTGATTCTCATAACAAGCCTGTGGAATAGGTGTTACAGACATTATCTCTCTTTTCAAGTTGAGGAAACTAAGGCTTAGAAGCAAGTTCAGTGATTTTTCCTGTAGTCATACCATGGAGCCTCTCCTGGCTCCCATTCAAGTAGGTTTTATGTTGTGCCATGGTTCTACCTGCTTCTTGGTCCATTCCCCAGCCCTGTTCCTGGGATTCATTGTATACTTGAAAGGTTGTGCTTTCTTTGAAAGAAGGAGGGTGAATTCTCTCTAGTGTCCATTATGCCATTCATTTTGTCTACTTATGCATGAATTCATTTTGTAGAACACGTCCCAGTCCCTTAGACTGTTGGTGGTATTGCTGAGTTCTTTATTCATGTCCAACTCTTTGTGACCCTATCTGGCATTTTCTTAGCAAAGATACTGGAGTGGTTTGCCATTTCCTTCTCCAGCTCATTTTACAGATGAGGAAACTGAGGCAAACAGGGTTAAGTGACTTGCCCAGGGTCACATAGCTAATAAGTGTCTGAGGCTGGATTTGAACTCAAGCCCAGTGCCCTATCCACTATGCCATCTGGCTGCATCTTGCTGGCATGAAAATATCAGTGAAGACATGGAAAGAAACTTACTTATTATTTGTCATTTAAAAAAAAGTTTTAAGATGAGCTGTTGAAGGTAGATGGGTAGAAAATATGAAAAAAAAAATAGCAAGCTGAGCACCTACTGAAACTTGACAAAATACCATTAAAAATAGATTGACAAAGGGATTTGCGCAAGGGGGAGTAGGGACAATGCCACACATACTCCTTACTTTTTTCCAGAGATCTCTTGAAGCTTTTTAACAATTCAAAGTACTTTGCATCTCATTAGCCCCAGACACTTGGGGTATGATGGGAGTGGAAAAAAGCAAATGAAAAGGAGAAATATATTTATCTCCAGCCTTGAGATTTTTTTTTTTTGCCTTTTGGAGGGCAATTGGGGTTACCCAAGGTTACACTGCTAGTTTCTTTGTGTGTGTGTGTGTGTGTGTGTGTGTGTGTGTGTTAAGTGTCTAAGGCCGGAACTGAACTCGGGTTCTCCTGACTCCAGGGCTGGCGCTTTACTCACTGCACCACCTAGCTGCCCCCAGCCTTGAGATTTTAAAAGAGAAGCAGAGCTTCATCATGTGATATAGGGGAAAGTGTACACACTCTGGAGTCTGACGATCTGGGTTCACATCCTACCTATGATATTAACTTTGTGACCTGAGATAATCATTTTTATCTCCTTGGATCTCAGTTGCTGCAACTCCAAAGTCAAGAGTTGGACTAGATGGCCTCTGAGATCCCTTTCAGTGTTAGCCTGAAGATTCTATGACCCTGGGGCAGGGAAAATGTGAAAGGAATGCACCGATGCTGAGCTGGTCTAGAGTGGACTCTAGCAATGGCCCATTGGGTAGAGTTGAGTGAGTGGGAAAGGTGGTTTCTCACTAACTGGGTGGTGTGGAGGAGACCTAACGGAAGAGTTAAAGGTCATGCATCAACATATGACCCTGGTCTGAAGGAGAAAGAAAGAATTAGCCACAGCAAGATGAGGGCAGGCACTGAGTAGACATCAGCTAAGAAATCAGAAGAGCAGCAGCCCTGGGTGGAGCTTTAGCCAATGACACATGCAGTAACAGGGCTGGGAGCTTCCCAATCTAAATGGAAGCAGATACATGACTGAACCAAGAAGGAGCAAAGTGGAGCCCTCCAAGAAGCTAAGGGAGGTGAATCTGGCTTGTTTGTGGCAGAAGAAACGTTCTTGCCTTAACAGAGGCTCCACTCCCTATCTCTCCACTGAGAGATGAGTATTTGAGAAATTATACCCTCTGATGTAGGAGGGCTATGAATGATTCTATTGCTTGATTTTTCCATCATTTACTTGGCTGTTCTGTCAAATAAAATGCTTTGCAGTTTGATTTATAGCTCCTGCTGGTGTTTGGTACAGAATGCACTGAATAAAAGTGGGAACCAAATATCAAACCCCACATTTGATCCAGGGAGCGTTATAATTCCAGGGTAGGTAGGATACTCATTACAATAGAAGAAATAGGAAAATTGTTGTATACTGGAAAAAAAAAATATTGGTTTTGGCAGTAGAGGAATTGAGTTTGAATCCAGATCCTCCCCTGATTTCCTCTGTGACCTTAGGCAAGGCACTTTTCCTCTCTGGGCCTCAGTTTCTCCATTTATCCAGAGAGAGAAGGACTGGACCGTCTGTCTCTTGGATGCCCTCTGGTCCTAAATGTTCTGTTTCTGTGAAATTTCCCTGAGTGGCTCCATCGAGTTCTAGGACTGCTTCCTGATTTCCGAGTGGTGTGTGTAGATAGGAAACCTCACCCTTAGTATGCACATGCATCAAAGTCAGCACATCTTGAGAGGCCTTTCTGTCTTAGCATACCAGATGGACTCCCAAGAGAACTTGGTCCTGAAATTTCCCTTGTTCAGCCCCTCTTTTCTTCTTGTTTAGAGGGTGGTCCAACTTTCTTAATTGGCTTCATAGCTTTTCACCACAACCTCTCGAATCCATCCCATACACTGCTCTGAAATCTTTAAAATATAAGGCTGTCATCACATTATTGCCCCATTCAAAGACTCTCAATGGCTTTCTCTTAGTGACAAAATAAAATCCAAGCCTCTTCTCAAGACAATTGGTCCTTCATTTCCTTGTTCCAGGCTTACATCACACCATGCTCTAGCCACGTTCAACTGTTTTCCAAAGTCACAGATTTGGAATAGAAGGGACCTCAGAAGTCTTTGAGTACATCATCCCCTTTATTCTATAGAAGACAGAGGCCCAGAGAAGTGGCTAGTTCATACAAGAATTAAGTGAGAGATGCAGAATTTGAACCCAAATCTTCCACTTTCTCCACTGTATTACCCCTGGTCCTAAATTACTTTAGCACTGTGAATTAAGCCTCAGATTGTGTGACCCTGGATAAGTCACTTAACCTTTGCCTGCCTCAGTTTCATTACCCGCAAAATGGCATAATAATAGCACAAGTCTCCCAGGCTTGTTGTAAGGATCAAATAGATAATAATGTTATATGTGTTATATACATGTTAGCCATCATCATCATTAATTATTATTGTTGTTATTTTGTCACACATAGATACAATGGTGTATGTACATACAAAAGGCCATTATTTTTCTGTCTCTGAACTCAGCATCATGAATAGTTGGATTCTGGCTTAACCTTCATGCTCAAAATCAGGGTGGTACAGAGTAGACCATGCTGGAGCCAAGAGATGCTGTGTCCAATCCTAATTCTGCTACTTGCCCCTCTTGACCTCGGCCCTCTCTGGCCCTCAGTTCCTCATCCATAAAACAAGGGGATAGGCCTGGGAGGCCTGTGAGGTCCTTCCCAACTCTAAACGGATGATGCTTTGATTAGCATGCAGTCTGCAAGGGCGCCTTGGTCGTATATCACCAGCCAGCTGCTGCCAGAGCCCACGCTCCCTGTTCCTGGCCCTCTGGACTTCCTGTTTGCATTTTTTTATCTAGCGCTCCTTCCCTTTGGATGACAGATGTGATTCAGACTTGCTGTCAGCATCTGGCAAGACTAGAAAGAAAGGAGAGAGGGCAAGACAAGAGCTGGAGGAAGGGAGTGGGAGAGGGAACGCAAACCTTCCATTTAATTAAAAAAATATTTGCAGGGCTTAGGCTGGATACCTGCTGTTTTAACTAGAATGATTGGTTTCTCCCCTGGAGATTGCTTTGTGGCCTCTGCCAGTTTCTTTGAGCCCAGGCTATGGCTTTTTCTTTGATGGATGAGTAACTGCTGTGACATATAGGCTTTTATTTATTCACTCGTATATAATAATTATAATATATGCTGCAGGAAGTTGAGAAGAGCTTTGCTGTCTCCACCTTCCATTGGGGCATGAAGTGGTAATAACAGTCCAGCATAGGGTGTCATATTGAATTCTAACTAAATCTTGGGTTTTTTTTGTCTGGTTATATTCAGGAGTGCTCAAGATTGAGGAGGAGGGGCATGCCAAAGGGCATTGCCTGCTTCTAGACAACTCACATGTGGAAGGAAAGCCTTCCTTTGGAAGGGCCCTGTTGTGCTCTTCCCTGATCAAGAGAAATGCGACACATCAGGGGTGATTACTGTTGACGGGGTGACAAAGGATGGGGCCTAGAGGTAGCATAGTATTATTATATGAGCATGGCTTTGGGAGTCAGGAATCCTAGGTCTTAGTTCTGGCTATATGATATTAGCTGGCTTTTAGACAATACTTTAACATTTGCAAAGTGCTTTACAAATATTATCTCATTTGACCTTCACAACCACCCTGGCACTAGGTCCTATTATTATCCCCATTTTACATAGGAAGGAAATGAGACTGAGAGGTGAAGTTTCTTATCCAGGGTCATGCAATGAGAATCTAAGGCAAGGATTGAACACAGGTCTTCCTGACTTCAGGTTCAGCACTGTATCCAATGAGTCTACCAGTTGTCTGTGTCATCTATCTGCATGACCTTGGTCAAGTCCCATAGCCTTTCTTGGTCTAAGTTTCTTCTGTGAAATGGATGGAAGGAATGAGATAGTCTCTGAAGTCCCTTGCGACTCTCATTTGATGATTTAAAATCAGTCTTCATTTACAGATGAGTACATGGAATATCTGCTTAATTAGAGAAAGGATGGGTCTTAAACACCATTGAGGCCAACCCCCTCATTCTATAAAGGAGGTAACCGAGGCAAAAACTGGTCCAAGATTAAACAGTCAGTAGCAGAGTTAGGTCCTCTGACCCCAAATTGAGCAGGCTTTCTGCAATACCACACTGCTTAGTCTGGGAAAGTTCAGCCCTGCTCTGATGTTATTAGGTACATGTGATAAGAGCACAGGGATAGCTGTGCCCTTGAATTTTGATGTTCAATTGCCTTGGGGCACACAGGGCTCTGGGGAAGGAGAAGTTGGCAAGTTTAGTGTTTCCCTGACCTTCCTCAGATTAAAACATGTCCTAGGAATGAGACTCCTGATAGCTGTGAGCAGCAACATCTGAAGTGTATTTGCTATATAGGCGATTTCTATCTTTATTTTAAGCTCTCACTTTCAAGACCTTATCAGCAGATCTGTACAGATTTGCCTGGACTGTGTTAAAAGTATTGTTGTTGTTTAGTCATTTTTCTTTCATGTTGTGACCTTATTTAGGATTTTCTTGGCAAATATTCTGGAGTGGTTTGCCATTGCCTTCTCCAGCTCATTTGACAGATAAGGAAACTGAGTCAAACAGGGTTAAGTGACTTGCCCAGGGTCACACATCTAGTAAATGTCCGGGGCTAAATCTGAACTCATGAAGATGAGTCTTCCTGATTCCAGATCCAGCGCTCTATGAACTGTGGCACCACCTAGCTGCTCCTGTTTAAAATGTGCCTTGATCTAAAGGTCTCCAGAGAAAAGGCGTCAAGGAAAAACCTAACAGTCATAAGGAGGGTGAGATCGGGATGACTCAGTCTTTGCTCACACCCTGCTTGGAAAGCACAGCTCATCATCCCACCAGTTTGTAGTGCTATCTTCATTGTGTCTATATCACCAGCTAGTTACACTGAGTTGTCCCCATTCTTGGTTTGCTGTATATAAACCAGAGCACAGAATCCTCATCTCTGCATGCCTCTATGCTGCATTGGACTTTCTTCTCTTTTTTCATCATATTTGAGAAAATGAAGCTAGCATTTATTAAGATATTCCATTCTTTTTTGTGTCATAGTCACCTTTGGTAGTCTATTGAAGCCTCTGGAACCAAATAGTTTGTTGTCTATATTCATAATTGAAGAACATTTTAAATTTTCATTAGAAGTCAGTGAAAATAAAAATGTAATTTTTTCCCATCCAAGTTCACAGAACTTCTAAAATCTATCCATGAACTATGGATCCAAGGTTAAGAATACTTAAACCTAGATCGATTTTAAAAAATTATCATTCTCTTTTGTTTTTACATCACCTTCATTTCTTAATACATGTTTTGCCTTTCCCCTACTCAGCTAGACATGCCTTGTAGTAAAAAATTTGAAAAAAGAGGAGGGAAAATCGTTTTGAAAAACTAATACATGTATCTACTGAGTCTGACCGAAGCAACATAGAAGAGCCTGAGAATTGGGTTTAAGTGCCACCTTTGACACATCACCTGTGTGTAACCTTGGATGGGTCACTTAGCTTCTGGACCTCATTTTCCTCATCTGTAACATGATAGTGCTTGACTAGATGGCCTCTGAGGGCCCTGCCAGCTCCAAAGTTCAGTCACATGCCAAATTTCACACAATGGTCCCTCACGTCTCCAAAGAAGGGAGGGATTTGTCTTTTCTCATCTCTTCTTTGGGAACTGTCTTAGTCAAGACACAGCATTCAGTTTCAAGGGTTGGTTTGTTTTACTTCTTTCGATTCATCTGCTTCTTGATTTCCTCTGGTAGTGACTGAAAACATTAGGACACCATCCTGAACAGTCCTCTGGGCATCCACTCAATGAATCTGATGTACAAAATGACATCACCTCTTTCCCTTTGAACTCTTTCTTGGCCACATTTTCAGCTTCTTGCTGAGGGTTTGGGACTATTAAAATTTTCTGTTGTTCCTGTTCATCACCAATACTCAAACCAAGGCAAGGACAAATTGCACCTGATGCAAAGGGGCAAAGGTAAATGATTGTGAGAAGGGATTGTTCTTTTCTCATCCTTGTAATGGAAATGCAAATTTAAAGATCTTCCCTGCCCCTAGGCCCTTTGATTGGCTTAAGAGACTCTGAGAACATTCCTTGATTTGAAAATATAGAGATTGTGTCTAGAGCATAGAGAAGCCAAGTGACTTGCCCAGAGGTGAAGGTGAGGAAGGAACTCATTGATATATAGGGCACAGCCAGTGCAAAGGCACAGAGGTGGGAGAGGAGTGCCCCATTTGAAGAACAGTGAGTAGACCAGCATGCCTGAATCACAGAGCACATGAAAGGCAGTAACGTACAAGAAAGCTGGAAAGATCATAAGGTGCCAGGTAGGACTTGGCCATGATGTCACAGCTAGAATGGTCTAGGTGACGTAATGGATAGAACACAAGGCCTAGAGTCAGGAAGCCTGGAATTCAACTCCAGCCTCCAACACCAGCTCTCTTGGCTTTGGTTTCTTCATCTGTAAAAAAGGTAAATAATAGCTCCTCCCTCCTGGGGTGGTTGCAAGGATAAAATGGGATTATATTTGTTAAGCTCTTTGTAGACTTTAAAAGCACCACATTCATGTTCAGTTGTTTCAGTCGTGTCCAATTTTTCATGACCCCATTTGGGGTTTTCTTGGCAAAGATATTAGAGTGGTCTGCCATTTCCTTCTCCAACTCATTTTACAGATGAGGAAATTAAGGTAAACAAGGTTAAGTGACTTGCCCAGGGTCACACAGCTGGCAAGTGTCTGAGGCTGAATTTGAACTCAGGTCTTCCTGATTCCCAGCTCGCCACCCTATCCACTGCTCTCACATACATGCTAGCTGTGGTCATTATTGTAATGTGACATGACTCCAAGAAACTTGGTTTTTAAAGTTAGAACTGGATATGAAACCTGTGACCCTGGGGTCACTTTCACTCCCCGTGCCTTGGTCTCTTCCTTAGCAGAATGTGAGGAGGCTGGACTAGACACTCCCCCAGAGCCCTTCCAGGCTCCCCTTCCATGATTCTGTGACTTGTGAGGAAAAGAAGGCATGCTAAGGGTGGGGGGGTAGAGCTGAAAGAAACACCTGGGGAGAGGAGAAGGGAGAGGAAAGGGGATGCAGATACAGGAAGAACATCTCACTGATTCCACCATTTCATCCTGGAATCCCTTGCATTGGTCAGTGTCCAAGGAAATTCTGGCGCTCTCTGCCTTGTCATCACTTTCACAAGGACTTAGCTCTAGAGGAATTTATCCTCCACTCCATATGAGAGACACATGAGGATGGGTGTGTGTGAAAGCAGGGAAGGAGTCATTCCACACCCAACAACAGTAAGCCCAGGAGATTTTTTTAATGTTAAATGAAAAGAACTTCTCTGTCTCATCTAAATGAGATGGGGGGTGGGGCACTTAGGTGGAACAGTGAACACCAGCCCTGGAGTCAGGAGGACCTGAGCTCAAATCCGGCCTCAGAATCTTGACACTTACTAGCTGTGTGACCTTGGGCAAGTCACTTAACCCCAATTGCCTCGCCTTCCCCCTTCCAAAATGAAGCAAAACAAAAAGATAAATAACATAAGGAATTTGAATGATAATGAAGTTACTATATTAAAGCCATAATGAGGGTGGGGTGTGAGGTTTTCCCCCTAAGTGCCAGAATTTGGGGGTGGGTGGAGTAAAAGCATTTAGAGTCCTTCAGTAACATTCATTCATTCATTCACTAAATCATAAAAATAATAGATTATTAAAATATGATATCTATACCTTAATTCTCAAGAATAATTGGTTAAAATAGGAAGCCCTTAGCATAGTGCTCTCCCCTTCCTGCTCACTTGAATTTGCTTCTGAAAGTTGATTCGAGGATAGCATACTGTACCCTATACCCTGGGAGCAAAATTCACTGTACCTGGGGTGGCCAGGTGGCTTAGTGAGTAAGAGCACGGCCCCAGTGTCGAGATGACCTGGGGATCGAATCTGGGCTCAGACACTCAGCACCACACCCAGAAACACCTGGCCGTGTAACCTTGAGCAAGTTACTTAACCCCAATTGCTTAAAAAAAAAAATCACTGTACCTTTTGCATGTAGGAAGTGCTGAATAAATAACTTTTCATTCATTCATTCATGCATACATTTCTTCTTTCATTCATTCATCTTTTCCATATAGAATTTTTTTTTTTTGCAATTCTAAGACTACAGGTTATGGTATGGCCATTGCCATTATTATTTCAGGTACATAATGATTTTAGCTGCTGCCTTAACCCCCGACTGTTTCAATTTGCAGCGAATGGATCCTGAAACATACTCCCATGATGTGCTCAGAATACACTGCTTGCCAGGGACCAGCATCCATAGTCATTATCCTGAGGATGACAAATATTACGTTGTCTCTGAATGTGTGCATTTTGGAGAATGTGTTGATCGGAGGGAAGATTATCTGCTGGACAATCGTGCTCTTCCTCTGACAGCTTTATCAGTAATTTTGCCTTCTTAGAGAAAATACTGGTTATGATATAAAGAGGGATGGCAGGACAGCTGTTTAAAAGCATTTTCACAAAGTATGCATCAAATGTGAAATTGAAAATGAGGATATCAATCTGTCTGATTTCAGTCTATTCCTTCATCATCAATACTACAGCATTAGAAGTTTTAAGTTTAAGTAGTGACACAACAGAAAATTCGAATAGAATCTAGCCTCAGGCTAATAGAGGAATTCCAATAATGCCCTCCCGATACCAGGGCTCAACACCCTAAGGAAGAGAAGTCACAAGTTAAGGTGGTTTAAGGTCAGGAACAGGTATGGGAAGGAGGTGAGTGCTGGTGTCATGCCAGAGAAAAGGTAGTCAGGAGAGGTTTGCAGGAGGAGGGAATGCCCTAGAGGTCAGGATATCCAGAATCTAGGTGGAGAGATCAGTTAGGCTTCTGTACCAGCCAACAGATTAGAGCAATGTGAGCTTGATTCTGAGTTCAAGGGTGTCAGAGCTACTGGCTCTTTATAAGTGGAAGGGTTTCACCTGAAGTCTGGGAGTGGCGGGGAGGGGGACTGGGGAGATAGGTGGACAGTATAGAACTCCAAACACCTAATGGATGATCCTGGAAAAGGACATGGAAGCTGTAGGAGAGAAGTAGGTAGATGGTGGTGATCAAGGAAGGAGCCACAGCAGACTTGGTCTGCTTTATCTACTTCCCCCAAGGCCAACTGAGTCTCCTATAACTTAGAATCTTTGAGTTGAAGGCCACCTAATCCATCTTACTCTTTTGAGGAATTTGCAGTGCTGTTAAGGAGCCAAAACACCAGTACTTTAGACAGCAAGAACAGTTACAAAGCTACACAGTGTAGTACAGATATAGGGCATCCCATGTAAAGGCCCAGAACATAAACTCTCATGCTTTTTTGGGTCATGGAACCCTTAGTCTTCTGGTAAGAGACAGAGATAGGCTCTCTGAGCCACTCTCTCTATAGACATGCATGTTGTTTCCCTAGCTGGAAGGTAACCTCCTTGAGGACAGGGACTGTTTTCATTTTTTCTTTATATCCACATCATTTAGCATAGTGTCTGGTACCTACTAGGCAGTCCAACCTTACTTGTTTATCAATTAATCACTTGAAGGCAAGACCAGTAAGCTGGATATTGTAGTAATCTGTAGTAGTGATAAGGAGGGTGGGATGAGAACAGCGGAAAGGGAGAAAAGGAGGGGGCCTTTTAGGCTTATTTTCATTGTCTCCCTCTGCGCCATTTTGTGGCAAAGGGTGTTGTGAACCTAAATGAAGAGACAGGCACCAAGAGGTCAAGGAATTTAGCCAAGGTCACCTCTTTGCTTACTTTTTCTTTGCCCTTAAGTTACCACTGATTTTTCCCCCTCCTTCACTTGCCCCAGCACCCTTTCCTTTGGGTCAAATTGGAGAGCACCTTAGTGCCCAAACTCCCTGGCTCTCTTGCCCAAGCCATTGTCTTGATGAATTAATAAATTGACAAATGAGAGTGCGGAACAACCCACCTGCCATCCTGTTAATGTAAATAACTGCGTTTGATGGATTAAATCTTGTGGTGATGCCCAGATGGAAAATTCCAAGGCCTCTGCTAGCTCCCTGCTTGACAGGTAAGGAGTGATGAATGACCGCGTACAGTTCTTCAGCTTCCCCGGCTTTCTAAATTGCCACCTGAAAACATTATAGATCATGCTACTCAGTGACATGGAATTCTTGTGAGCTGCAGTTACTCTCTGAAATGAGGACACAATTTTTTTTCTTTCTTTTTAAACTGTTCACTGGCAGACTGTAGTCTCCACTTTATTAATGTCCCAGAGCGACATGGCAGGAGTGGTCTTGCTGCAATGTCTGGGTGAGCCTTGACCTGAGCCATGCCGTACAGACACTTAGGGCGTCAGTCTAGAGAGCTGGGTGCAGCTAATGATGTCTCCAGGAGAAGGTTACAAGAGAAGATGGACTTCTCCTTCATCCACCCTCCTCCCTGCCTCTCTATACTTATCCTTTCTGTGCCCCCACCTGCTGCAAAGACAGAACCACAGAGTTCTTGAGTTGTAAGGGATCTTGGAGGCCATCTAATCCAAGCTGTGTCTGAAAAAGGATCCTTATTACAAGCTACCCAACTCTGTCAGATGACCTCCAATATGGACAAGTCCACTGCTGCCTAAAGCCATTTGTTCAACTTTTTTTTTTTTTGAGGCAATCGGGGTTAAGTGATTTGCCCAAGATTACACAGAGTCTGAGGCTAGATTTGAACTCAGGTCCTCCTGACTTCAGGGCTAGTGCTATATCTATTGTGCCACCTACCTGGGCCTCCATTCTACTTTTTTTTTTTTTTTTGCTTTTTGGAGGGCAATTGGGGTTAAGTGACTTGCCCAAGGTCACATGGCTAGTAAGTGTTAAGTGTCTGAGACTGGATTTGAACTCAGTTCCTTCTGACTTCAGGGCTGGTGCTCTATTCACTGCACCACCTAGCTGCCCCCTTCCATTCTACTTTTAACAACAGTATTTGTTAGAAAATTGGTTTTAAAACACTGATATTTTTCGTTTTGAGCATCACTTTCATGTTTCAGTATGTTCCTTTTTCCTTATTATGGAATGAAATATTTGTAAAGTGCTTATTAGCATAGTATCTGGCACCTAGTAGGCACTAAAAGAATGCCTGTTCCTTTTCCTTTTTCCTGCATTCCTCTTCTTCCCCCAGCCTCCATGGAGAGAGCCATTATTTATAGTAAAGAATAGTGTTAGGAAGCTTTTACTTATGGCAGGGCTAAGTTGCTTTTTTTGGTAACTTCTCCCCCCTCCCCTGCCCCATGAGGTTATGACTGATGGCTATTAGCACTCGAGGGTGTCTCTGACAATTTTATGCAATTAATGTAATAATAATAACAATCATTTACATAATACTTTTTAAGGTTTGCAAAGCCCTCGATAAATATTTTATCCTCAAAATAACGCTGGGAAATCATTATTCCTATTTTATAGATGAAGAAATAGATTAAATGATCATAATAAGCATGTATAGAATGATTTTTAAGGTTTGCAAAGCGCTTTGCGAATACCTTATTTTATCCTTAAAATAATCCTGGGAATTACTATTCCGATTTCATAGATAAGCACATGGAGATTAAATAATAATCATAATAAGCGTGTATAGAATGCTTTTTTAAGGTTTGTAAAGCACTTTTTAAATATCTCATTTTATCCTCTAAACAACCCTGAGAAATTATTGTCCTTATTTTACAGATGCAGAAATAGACACAGAAATTGAGTAATAATACTCAATAGCTGGCATTTATATAATGCTTACTATGCCCTAGGCACTGCAAATAAGCCCTTTACTATTATTATGTCATTTGATCCTCACCACAACACTGGGAAGTATCCTCATTTTACAGATGAGAAACTGAGGCAAGAAGAGGTTACATGATTTGCCCAGGGTCACACAGCTTGCAAGTGAGGCCATATTTGAACTCAGGTTTTGGGAATTGAGGAGAGGATATCCTAGATGGAAATCCATTTGGGTGTGAGGCAGACAGGGAGCAGAGCTGAGCCCTGAGAGTCTGCTGAGAGAGCCTCAGAAGTTGTGATCAGGACCTGAAAGGCAGGATAGCTCAGTTTGTAGGCGCCACCCTGGAAACCAAGAGTGCCCAATCAGAGTGTCCAATAAGTGAGATTTGGAGAGGAATCAGAAGCAAAGAATTAGGGGCAGGAGGGGCCAGGAAGGTTCTAATTTTGTTCAATGGTTTGTTGTCTGTGGGCCATTCTGGTGAGCTCCAGTTCCCAGCACAATGCATCTGCTGCTGCTGCTAAGGGCACACTTCCTTTATTTACCAAGTATCTTCTAAGCTCCCACTCCCCTGGAAGGCTCTTCTGACAATGCCAGGCCTCCGTGGTTTCTTCTAAAGTCCTTTTTCAGATGAAACTGGGATCCAGGGAAGTTAAGGTACTAACTCCAGTTCACACAGACTTTAAATGGCAAAGTCAGGATTTAAACCCAGGTTCTATAATTTCAAATCCATCCCACTTCTGCTGTACCAGCCTGCCTCAAGGCACTGAACATCTCTTAGTAGCCTGGTAGGCAGACTTTGAAAGTACCACAAATAAACCCCGATCCAATGCTAAGTTTAGTTGGAGTGTGAAGTTTGGGCCACAGCACACGGCCGTCAGCCCTGAATGTCTCTGAAGAGGACCTTTGAAACACAGCACCGGGCAGGGGTTGAGAAATAGTAACAGGAGAGACCACTGGTTTTCAGACTACTTTCATTTTCCCATTTTACACAGAATTGGAAACATACAAACTCTTGTCCTGCTTATGTAGTTGAGTATGGGACATCCCAGGTGAACTGCCATTAATGCACAAGAGAAAATGACATACAACGATACTCTTTTCCCCACTGGATATTTATTGGATTCTGATGTAACAACATCAGCCTTTTAGGTGGCTTTCCCACTACCTCCCCTCACATTGTCACCTTGTATTTAGATAATGTCACTTTAATACGAATCCTCATAAGATTTCTGGGAAATTGCTGTAGTCATTCCTATTTTACAGATGGGAAAACTCAAGGACAGATTTTGGGGGTGAGAATATTAACTCTCAGAGCCAGAGGAGCCAAAAAAATGCTCTATAACTTCAGACCCTTTTGTTATCTGGCAAAAACTCCTTTTCCTGCTATTTCTTGAAATGTCCCACTCAGAGCTGTTGTAAATAGAGAGAAACAATTATGGTGTCCTAACACTCACTTCTTCTGCCACACAGGATGCTGAAATAATCAGCTGGCTCTATTTACTCTTAACAGTCCCCAAAAGCAGCAGTTGAAGGAAAAGAAGGCGATTTAATTAAAAAACAACTCCTAACAATAAGCAAGCAAGCAAAATAGAAAAAGCTAATTTCATACAAGATCCTTACCCTAGGCAGCAAAGAGCCTGTTGTATCATTAGGTTCTTTCCTCTGGCAGAACCTGGTCCAGAACCAGCTGATGGTGTTAGTTGGTCTAAATAGATTGTCTTAATTAGATGCATTTTCTAAAGAAAGGAAAGATAAAATTTACTTTGATTTTTATAAAATATTCTAATAATTTCAAGTGTGCCGAGCAGTATCATTACATAGAATGTTCCTTGATAACATTAGAAACTTAGGTTTGTAGATTAAGAGTTGGAAGGGACCCCAAAGGCCGTTGAGTCAACTGCCTTCAAACTCCTGGGGCACCTAAATGGAACAGTAGATAAAGTGCTAGGCTTGGAGGCAGAAAGACTCATCTTCATGAGTTCAAATATGGCCTCAGACATTTACTAGCTGTGTGACCCTGGGCAAGTCACTGAACCCTATTTGCCTCAGTTTCCTCATCTATAAGATGGAGATTATGATAGTACCTAATTCACAAGGTTGTTGTGAAGATCAAATTAGATAATTTTAAAGCATTTAGTACCAGTGTCTGGTCCACGGTAAGTATAAATGTCAGTTGTTTATTATTGTTATCATTATCAGTACAGACAAGAAAAATGAGACCAAGGGAGGTTAAGTGACCTGAGACCTGGGTATTCCTCTTGGTTTGGTCACTAAATACCTACCTCTGTGACTTTGGGTGAGGCATTTAACCTCTGTGTCCTCATATTGAAAATGGGGTGGATAAACTAGGAGATCTTTCAGATTTTTTTTCCATCACTGGTATTGTGCTTAAATTTCATTTAAGAGATAACCAACACCATTGCCAGCAATAGCCTCAGTAGCATCAAAGGGAAAGGCAGACCAGACATCAGCACTTAAGCCATTCTTTCCTGGCCGAGAGTCATCTAAGAGCAGAGGGAGGCAAGCAGGCAGAAGATATTTCCACCATGACTGCAAAGGCATTTTAGTCTTATTTGGAAGTACAGCCAAAGCTTTTGGCACTGGAACCTGCTGATCCTGCCCTGGAAGGGAGCCCGAAATTCACTTCAGGGTTTTCAGGAGGCATCCTGTCCATGTGGTTCTACAGAGATCCTGTCATGGCAGTCTGACTTTGAGTGACTCCAGGAAGAGTCGTCTTCCTTGTCAAAGGAAGGAGGCGCGTGCCTGTCAGCAGGATTCTGCGGAGGCCATTGTCAGCATGAAATGTTGATAATGCAAGTGTATGAGATTCTTTTTTGAGAAGGTGACAGGGAAGCATCACAGATGCCAACCCACACACCTGTAAAGGGAAATGGCAAACCGTTCGATGCACCCAAATAGAACAACATTGAGTTCTCACAAAGAATGCATTTTATAAATTGGGATTCATTGGATTGATTTAACTCGAAGAATGTCTCTCCTAAAATAAGCAAAGCACAAATTCCATATCAGGGAGGGATTTTTTTATATCAAATGTTAGTCAGCCCAAGATATATTTATTTTATGGTCCTTACTGTTGTTGTCTTTATCATTTTTTTCATCATCATCATCAGCAGCAGCAGCAGCAGCTGGCCTTAGGCAGTTTAAGATTTATGACACGATTTCCCGGGGACCTCCTAAGAGCCATGTGAGATAGGTAATTCATATATCTTGGTCCCTGCTCTACAGATGGGGAAAGTGATACTCAGTATCAGTATTCACTTGGACTAAAAAAAAATCTATTTATGGATTTATCCACAATGCCAGGCATTGTGCTAGTTAGGCACAGGGAAAAGGAACAAACATTCATTTACAGCCAGCTCCGTGTCAGGCAGTGTGCCAGGTGCTTTTACAAATACCTCATTTGTTCCTCCCAATGACCCTGGGAAATAGGTGCTATTATTGTTAATTGTTATTTTCTCCATTTTGCAATTAAGGAAACTGAGGCAGACAAAAGTTAAATGACTTGCCCAAGGTCACATAGCTAGTAAGTGGCTGAGGCGGGATTTGGACTCAACTCTTCCTCACTCCACATCCTACACTCTAGCTACTGCACCATCTAGCAACCTCTAGGAGAGCACAAAGGTAAAAATAAAATAGTCTTATCCCCTCATGGAGTTTTTTCATTCTACCGTGTTGTTTTATCATGTAGTGAGTTCCTCAGCCAGTGCAGATCAGCATTTTTTCTCCAATTTGTGGTTTTTGAGAGTTTCCTGGTAGTACTGATAAGTTAAGTGACTTGTCCAGAGTCACACATTCAGGATGTATCAAACTCAAACCTGGGTCTTTTCTGACTCTAGGGCCAGTGCTCTATTTATTATGCCATACTGTCTCTCAAGAATATACTTATATCTACAAGATATATGCTCCTACAAAGTAACACAAAATAATTTCAGGAAAGGGAGAATACCCACAGTGGGGTTGGGAGGGTGGGGGCCCTGCATTGAGAGGCTACATTTAGAAGGTAGTTCCTGAACCATGCTTTGAAGGGGACTCAGGGAAATTAATAAACCCAACCAAAGGTCACAGAGACAAGAAAAAATCGTATTGATATTCCTACCTCTAAAGACTATTATTCTCAGGGTGGCTAGGTGGCTCAGTGAGTAGAGCACTGGCCCTGGAGTCAGGAGGACCTGAGTTCAGATCCAGCCTCAGACACTTAACACAAAATAACTAACCGTGTGACCTTGGGCAAGTTACTTAACCCCAATTGCCCTCCAAAAAAAGCAAAAAAAAAGTTTTATTCTCATTGAGATCATCAGAAGTACATGTGAAGTAGTGACCCAGCTGAGGGAGATAACAAGCTGCATTTCAGGCTTGGAACCTCTGAGTCCAGGCAGTGGGTATGCCTGTGCACCTGTGCTACATCCAAATGACCATTTGGGCAAGGACTCAGAATCACTTCCTGTCCTTGGTCGATTTCTTTCTGGCACCACTTAGAACACAGAGACCCAAATTGGCCTCAAACCATCCACTTATTTTTTCTCATCTTTCCTTCTACATGTTGAAGGTATTTGAGTGCCAGCAACAAAGCTGTTCTTTTTCTGCCTGCTCCACCATTTCCAAAATGATGGTGGATGCCAACCATTAGGAGAGGAAAAGGGGGAAGGAAAAGTCAATGGCAGAGTGCGTCTAAAGAGGTAATTTAATTATCACACTTTTATTAAACACTAAATGAAGCGCGCCAGACACGGAAGATACAAAGACAAAAATGAAACGGTCCCTGCCTTCAAGGAGTTTATATTCATTCACAGCTGAAAAACTAACTCAAAGAATGCTAGTGCTCACCAGGCAAGTGGCCCTCCTACTGATTTTCTGTTCTCTCGTTGTCTCTAGTTAGTCCATAGCGCATAGAGTGCGAAGTCTAGAGTCAAGATTCATCTTCCTGAGTTCAAATCCCACCTCAGACACTTTGTAGCTGGGTGACCCCGGCAAGTCACTGAGCCTGTTTGTCTCAGTTTCCTCATCTGTAAAATGAGCTGGAGAGAGAAATGGCAAACCACTCCAGTACCTCTGCCAAGAAAACCCCAAAAGAGTCAGACGTGATTGAAAATGACTGAACAAACAAAAGTCCTCACAAAAAAGAACTCAAATCTTATTATGTGGAGAAATAGAAGGAAAAATGATGAGACTCTCCTCTTCTTTCACCATAGATTGCCTATGACTCACTAATTCACATGCTAAATTCACTAATTTAGTGACTTGCCTCTCATAAAAATGAGGGGGTGATGAGCCCATGTAAACTTTTCTGACTTCTTGCTGTTATACTGTGGTTGAAGTCCTTGGCATGGAATAAATGAGGTAGACGAGATAACCTTAGGATAAGATCTCTTGGGGAATTTAGTAAATATAGATCTTTCTATGGCTCATTAATATACATATATACACATACGTGTGTAAACATATATGTATATGTGTATGTATACAAGATGCACAGATTTTGAGAATCTACCCCAAATGTTCTGTGGACTATTTGTGCCCAACCTGTATTAAAACATTCTGAGCTTGTATTGGTCTGATCAACCATAGTTGGGACATACTGAAACTTGACGCTAGCATAATGGTATCATTTTAGTCCTCTTCAAGAAGGAAGGACAACCACCACCACAATATGTATGCATGTATACACACATGCATGTATATGTATGCACATACACACAAATATATATATATATATTTACACAATGTGTATATATACACATACACACACATACACACACACATATGATGGGATTTAAAATGGACCTTTGTGTTAAATGCAAAGTGTTAGTTCTGTCTGAAGGATTTGCTAGAGGTTGGTGCTTCAATGAGTATTCTCAGGGTCCTAACAGACACTTTCCCATGATTCTTGGAAAGGGTAATGTTAGCTGTAAATGATAATGATAATCATTATTATTATTTCAAACACGTACTTCTGGTTATTACAATGCTAATACAGACTCTTCAAAGATGGAAATTATTCTATCTCAGACTCATTTTTTGTCACTGTGACCTTTTGCAAACCTTAAGGTGATATGTAAATGTTAGCTACCATGATAATGTTGATGTCATTCGAATTGTGTTATCTTTATCATATAAGTATTAATATCTTTATTATTATTATCTCATTTGAGGCTCACAACAACCCTGAGGTGAGAGCCATTATTGTTCCCATTTTGCAGGTGAAGCAGCTGAAGCCCCCTGAAGTTCAGTGCCTTGCCCAGAGTCACACAGCTAGTAAATGTCTGAGACAATATTTGAATTCAGGTTTTTGAGTCCCCATCCAGTGCTCTTAATACTACATCAAGACAGAGAAGGAATTAGGAGTGATTCTGTTTGGGGGTCAGTCTTGGAATACTCTTGTTAAATTTCTAGTTCCTGCAGCCTTTGCAGCAATCTGCTCTTTCTTCACACACATCACAGTTAGCTGACCGAAAACGACCTTCTTTATTAGAATTGGGCAGACATAGATAGAAGAGTTAATTAGGTTTGGGGTCTACAGGATCATTTAGTGGTCTATACAAAATTTCACCAGTTTTTTTTAAAGGCATCCAATGATATGATGGTGGTGGATGTCACGACCCTGAGCCAGAATGGCTCAAGGAAATTCTGTGTGAGTTCTAGGCACTACGGTCTTCCATCTTTATGGGCAGGAATTTTCATCCATTTTCTTTTCTATGTTTCTTTGTTTTTTTGCCCTCCATGTAAATGACTTTGCCTGTTCGTCACTCTCCACTTCACTTTTGTACCACCCAACAGCCCTAAAAAGATCATAATGCTGGAAAATGTTTTCCTGTTTCCACCCCCTGCAAATTTGTCTCTATTCTGCTTTCTCTAATTAGGCTCTTCGTTTAAATTCCCAAAGCCCATTTCCCCCTGAAGAGACATTTCAGCGTTTTCCAGTACCTGTGTATATTTTCATTTCTCTCATGTCTTTTCACTTGCTGTTTAGCCACATCTTAAAAGACTGCTTTTCTTTCTGTTCATCCTCAGAAATTAATTCACTCAACCATTTAACCATTCGGGGGATTCTCAAATCCCCTTTGCTCATTGCGAATCATTCTGATACATGACTGTCATGGAATGTAGAGGGTTTGTTCAAATTTTTTTTTTAATAGTTAGGGAAATTAAGTGAAATTATAGAGTTGGATTAAGGAACACAGAGTAGCTGGCCACTAGCCAAAGTGTAAATTCATGGTGGCTGTGGAAGACCTCTCTCTTTTTAAGCCAAGATCTTTCTCTCATATGTTTTCTGGGAGGATAGACAGCGCTTGAAGAGCATCCTGTATCTTGATTCACTATGATGACCCCAAAGAAATACTTCTTAACCCTTCCCCATAGGAGTAACCTTATGTTTCCATTCTTCAGAGGAGGCAAAAAATTTCAACTGACTTTGATCCACAGGTATTTGAGTGCCTGATCTGTGTGGATACGAAGTCCAGAAAAGACCTCATTTAGCTTATATTCCACTAAGGGATATGACGTGTACACAAGGGACTATAGTAGGTAATTGATGATATATGCCTGAGAGAGGTATAGACAAGGTGCTAGGATTTAGGGGCGTAGATGAGGAACTGGAAGGAGCATTAGAAGCCACCTGCTCCAACCCCTCTTCATTTAGAGATGAAGAAATGGAGGATGAGAGAAGCCTAGTGCCTTGCCAAAGCTACTAAGACTTGTCATGTGACTAGTAAGTATCAGAGGTAGGATTTGAACCCATCCCCTCTGACTCTAAATTCAGCTTTCTTCCCATTGTAGCACACTGGTCTTAATAGGAAAGAGGCATAATGAATGGGAGAATTAGGGTAGGTTTCATGGAGGAAGCGGCCTTTGAGCTGGGTTTTAATGTTTGCTCAGTCATTTCAGTTGTGTCTGACTCTGTGACCCCATTTGGGGTTTTCTTGGCAAAGATTATTGGAAGGTTTGCCATTTCCTTCTCCAGAACATTTTACAGATGAGGAAACTGAGGCAAATAGGGTGAAGTGACTTTCCCAGGGTCACCCAACTAGTAAGTGTCTGAAGATGGATTTGAACTCAGGAAGATGAGTCTTCCTGACTCCAAACCTGACCCTCTATCCACTATTCCACCTAACTGCCTTGAGTTTTTAATGTATGGGTAGCATTTTTAAAGTATTAAATAGGCAGAATATGCCAGGTATAGGCATCATGAGCAAAGGTAGGGAGGCCAGAAAACATGGGTCTGTACATGAGGTGGGGACTAGTTTAGTGTGATTGATAGTAATAGTGAAGTCAAAGGAAGATTGTGTTTGGTGTAAAGGTCCTGGGCTTGATTTTAAACTTGTTGCCTTTGAAGTTCCGGGGGGACATCTGGATCCAAGTGTCCTTTGACCATCAGGAATGTGGTACTAGAGCTTGGGGAAGAGAGAGGTCAGGGGTAGCCAAACCACTTTGGGGGGAATAGTTAGGAAGGGTGAGTGAATGAATTCACCAAGGATTTACATATGTGGAAAAGTGTAGTGAGTGGTCATTGAAAAGAATCCTGAAGGGGAGCAGCTTTGAGCGCAAAGAACTGAAATAGACAAACAAGGAAGGAGAAGAGGGGAGACAAAGGATCAGGTGAGTGAGGTGTCTCTATAGCACAGGGGAGAAAATAGACAAAAAGAGAAGGCTACCAGTGCCCTAGCAGAGAAAATCCCTGACTTGCAGGGAGCCTAACAGTGGGTGAGGTGCAATGGAAGCTGGAATGGGAGGTGTTTGATTTTCTGTCTTCTCTATAAAAGCTTGTAGAGGGTTCTTATTTCCCCTCTGGATAATAATGGAAAGGTCAGAACATGTCAGGAGGGCTCCCTGCAATTCCCTCTCTCAGGGTTGACTGTAACAGCTGCTGGAGGGATTAGAGGGCAGTACCCCCCCCCCAATTGTGCTATTTCTGCTATAGTGAGATGCCTTCCATGAAGTGGAAGCTGGCCCCCTCCATCTATGTAGGTACCACTTGCATCTAACATGATGGTCAGCAGTGGCACCAGCTTAGAGAAGTTTTCTTGCATGACTGAGCTCACTACTGAAAGGGGCAAGGAGAAAGAGCTGGTCACAGCAATGGAGAGGATCCTGGAGAGCCAAGAAACTCAATGGTTGGAAACTGGACCTAGAACTGAAGAAGACGGTTGGCAGAATAAGAGCCCAACGACCAAAGGGACCAGGGAGGATGTGTCCTGGAGACAAGCCCATGTTTTCTGTTCATATCTCAGACTTCAGTTACACACTCAAGAACCAGGTTTCATCTCAGTTGTGCTCATGTTCATAGTGAGTAGATCCTGGATCCCTACAGTAGAGTAGGACTTGTGTAGTGGACACTCAGGAGCCCTCCTTTCCCCCATTATTCTGGTATCTCTGCATCCAGATTCTAAGAGGGAAGAGGAAGCCAACAAAGAGGTGGCTAAAGAACCAATGGGACTGAATAAAAGAAAAGACTGGTCAGCCATCTGTCCTGGATGGTTTAAAGCCACCATCATTTGATTCTCACAAGTTTGGGAGGAAAGTCCATCAGGTATTAATATTATTCCCATTTTACAGATGGGGAGACTGAATCTGAGAGAGATGTCAACTTGCTTGTGGGCACATGGGTCCCAAGGGGTAGGGATGTGATTCAAGATTTCTCCTGGGTCTAAATACACTTTCCTATATTGTCTCCATTGTCATTTTGACGAGGTTTGTATCTTCTATGATCACAATGTGTTCATGGGAGACACTTTTCTGGTCTTTAGGACTGCATTTTGCTTTATTAAGTCTAATTTTTAAAAATAATTAATGAGCAATAGACCCAATAAGATCTTGTATCCTTTGGAATTTTCTCTCGGTTATGTGACTGTGAAGATGCTGCTTGCTATAGTAAATCACTTGTTTCAGGCTACTATGCTTTTCTTGTACAACATTTTCACTAAACATTCTGTTTATACCAGTATGAGAAGATATTAACAGCCTCATACAATTTCCTATGTCAGAAAGCATCTTTGAGGCAACTGGTGATGCAGCAGAAAAAGCTATGGGCCTGGAGTGAAGAAGACCTGAGTTCAAATCTGTCCTCAAACACTTACTAGCTGTGAGACTCTGGTAAAGACACTTAACCTCTGTTTTCCTCTGCTGTAAAGTGGGAATATTAATAGCACCAACCTCATGGCATTACTGTGAATTACAAATGAGATCACACATGTTAAAAGCACTCAGCCCAGTGCTTGACACATAGTAGGCTCTATATAAATGTGTATTTCCTTCAATTCTCCTTCCCCCCTTTGCCCCTGCTGTGTGCAAGCCATGAAAATTAACATAGTGTGGTAGATAGAGAGCTGACCTTGAATCCAGGGAGACCTGGGTTCACATCCCACCATTTACACAATGTGGCCATGTAGCCTGCTCTAGGCAAGCAAGTGTCTTAAGCTTGTAGAAAAGTGTAGACCTGCACTGATAGACAGTTTCCTCATTCATGAGTTCCCTTAACTCACAAAATAACAGGTTCAGTTTCTATTCTTATACCTTTAATTTACTTCCATAAAAACTTGATCAAGATAAGGGACTAGGGACCTGGGTGAAAATTCATCGATATCCTCTTGATTGGCCTTTTTAAAAGTAAGAATAATGTCTATGGCTTTTTCTAGTTTAGTATCTTCCCCTTTTAAATATTTTGAAAATCAGTTTCCTATAGTTTCAAAGCAGTCTCTCTCTGCTTAGATTCCTTCTGTGTCCAACCATTTTTCCAACTACATATTCAGGACTATTCATTTCATTTAGCATACTAGAAACTGAAATGTTGGGGTCCAAATGTGGTGGCCCCAATGTCATCAATGAGGAAAATCAACTATAGAAATATTGGCAGATCTATTCCATTTCTTGTCTATTTGTTGTCCTGCTTTCAGTTTCATTGATGATTTTTTGGGCATGATTTGGCTTAATTGAGTCTTATACAAAGCCTTGTGCAGACTCAGTGCCTTGAACAGAGTTGGGAGCTCAATAAATGTTTGGATAAATAAAAGAATATACAAGGCATTCTCATTACCACATGTCTTTGCCGTGAAGTAACCACATAGGTCACTGTGTTCTCAAATTCTGGAAGACTTCACATGTCAATAATGCCATCTTTGAGGAAAGAGTTGGTTGCTTATTTAAAAATATACCCAGACCTCCAAGACCTGAGTAGCAAACTAAAGAATTAATGTGAAGTATTTTTAGATATTTTCTTTTTTTTCTTGGATACTTGGTCTCTCATTGCATTCAGACTGAAAGTACAGAGGCCACTCGTGTCCTCATTTCGATATTGATTGATGCAGAAGCTTTAAAGGGCCTCATTTTTCCTACTAGGGCTGGCAGTGTGATGGCCCTCCATTCCCAGGGACTCCCCATATTAGTGCCAGACTTAGCATAGACACCATTTGGGCGTGTTCAGGGAGGACTAGCACTTCTGGTGTGAGGACTTGCCTATCCCTTTTCAGGGCTGTTCATCGACCTTTGGTGTCTACCTGATTCACCCCAGCAGAGTAGGTGGATGAAAACTATTTGTTGCAACAGCCATGAAGGAGACCAAAGCAGGTGCTGGGGAGTGCTTAGAGCTTGGTCAGACATCAGAGACACCAAGGTCATCCACTGCATCCCAGACCATCTCCAGTCATCTTGACTTTTGTCCTGCCATTGGACTCTGATGACTCTGGAACATAGAGTGAGACTGATGACTGTGCAACCTGCCTCACTAAAATACAATTCAAGCACAAGTTAAGAAAGACATCATCCATTATATCATTGGTACTCTTCAAAAAAGGACACACCATAACCCCTCCTCCACTGTTCTTCTCTATGTATGGCTATGATGTTGTTTATAATCTTCCACCACCCTCTTTTGTGAACTCATTGCCTAAACTAGTATTCCCCTCGGACATACATCCCTCCTTGTCCAGAAGAGCAAGTATTTGCTGGGTCAGGTTATTACTGCATGTCTCTTTTCCCCACCCACCCACCATTTCCCTTTGACCTCCCCATTGTGGTGATTGCTTTCCATTGGTTAAACTTAACTAGGAAACTACCTAAAACATACAAAGGACCAATGTGTACAGCCAGCCATAATAATAGTATTCTGTAGTGTTTAAGTACAAAGGTCTTAATTGTACTTTAAGAATGTTTTGCAAATTCTGACTGTTTCCTAGGGCTATAGAAAAATATTTTTCAGTTTAAGGGTTTGTGGTTTGGACAAAGCACCAACTACTAGGGGTCTGTATTTTTCTTTAACTTAATCCTATAATTAAATGTAATTTATTTGAGTAATAATGAAATCAGATTTTGAATTTAATCCTTGAACTTGTGATTGTGGAATTTCTTTTAATAGGGAGTGGGAAATAATACTGGTGTCCTAGACAGTCATTTTTCTAGTGTGATTGACATGTTCTTTATGTTGACCTGGAAAAACAGAAAAAAGTATAATCTTCTTAATTGGCACACCTCACACCATGGCCTGAGAGCCGTAATATGTTTGTCAGCCTTTAATGCCTCGATGGGTGGACTTCCTCAATAATTAGCTTTTATTGAAATTAAGACATTGTCACTGATTTTTAACTTCTAAATACCAAACTCAGCTGGGAGCACAGATTTCTGTGAAAACTTAAGCATTATTCATTGAGGAAGGGAATGGAAATGGCAACACCCAAGACTTCCATACAGGCTTATGACCTTGTCTCCAGAAACATAATGGGAAATATTATTCAGTTACCATATTGAAGTCTTTGGACAAGGTGATCTCTCAGGTTCCTTCCAGCTCAAAATGTATGATTCTGCGTTTTGTATCAAGAGGTAGGTGGAAAACAGCCAGTGACCTCCCCCAAAATAACAACTAATAAGAATATAGTACTTTCAGCCTGACAGATTCCTTTTCTTTAAAAACAATAGCCCTGTGAGATAGGCCATCTCCAAACCATGCCTCTCCATCTCTGGCCTTCATGTACAATCAAACTTTAAAAAACCCTGCAAACTAAAAATCACCACAGGAAATATAGACTCCGACCCTGGAACAACTCTGGCTCTGATTCAGTATTTTTTCTGTTGTCTTCAGCTCTTTGCGATCCTATTTGAGGTTTGATAGGTAAGCTCTTTATCTTGCTCAGGTCCAGGCATCCGCCTTCCAGGTCATCTCCAAACCATGTCACTGCTAGCTTCCACGTCCCCTTTCTATGTTCTCTTTCTCTACTGGAATGTATGTAAATTCCTTGAAGGCAGAGATTGCTTTCTTAAAGCAAGCCATGAATAAATTATTATTTTATTGGTCTGCCTGTCTGTCCTTCTGAAATTAAATGACTTGCCACAGTCATGCAGCTGGCATTTATCAGAATTGGGATTCATCTCCAAAGTTTAAGTTTACTGTAGACTGACCAAGTGGGGACACAGACCATAAAAAGAGATTAAGAACCCTTGGGTTAGCTTCTTCTCTCACTTGACTGATGAGGAAATTGAGGCTCAGCAAGGTAGAGGGATTTGCCCCTTGTCACACAGTGAGTCATTGAGAAAACCAGACTCCAACCTCCAGGTTCCCTGACTGTCAGTCTAGTGCTTTTATCATTGGACCACACTACCTTATAAAACTGGAAAGCACTGCCCTGGGGAATATGAAGGTAGTGTGAATTTGCTTGCCAATGGGTGTCACAGAAAACTTGGCTCAGTGTTTTGCACACAGCACACACTTAGTAAATATTGAATTGGTCACTTCAAGGAGCTACTGAAGACCCTCCTTTGCACCTGACCTCTTAACGCCGATGGTCTCACAATAGGACTGAGAGTAAAAGGTTTCAGTAAGAAACTAAGGGCAAGAGAAAAATCATGGGGCCAGAGTAGTATGGTAGTAAAATTGATCATAAATAAACTTAAAATCGGTCAAAAAAAATTGTGTGGTTGTTTTTTTTAATATTAGAGTCTGGTACTAGCATGAATTTGTAATTAGAAGATCATTTTATATCCAAGCCATAATTTTATATTAAAGAATTATGAAAGGAAATCATTATAATTAAAGTTAAATTATCCAGGGTGCAGGAAAGGATGCCAACAATCCAAGGGGTGGGTTGGTGGGATAGGTGCTGGGGTGGGGAGAAGGATTTACTCCTCTTCCAGAAAGACAGACTGGAAGAGTGGAAATTGGTTATGAATGAAAGTCCTCCTTTAGGGGTGTTGAAATACTTTTGTACAGTGATTTTTCTCTCCTTCTGCCTTTGCTATGTAGGAGAGCTGGGAACCATAGCAGACCTCTGTGGAAGGTGAGAGGAAAGCTAGCAGGGCAAATGAAGGCCATTCTTTTCATAAAGATGCAGGGGAGCTGTGTACCTGCAGCTAAAGTGGCAAGGGATCACAGGCAGGGGCAGGTTGAGGAGAGAATGCCCTTGTCCACTGATGCTGGCACTTGCCTGCCTTCCTGGCAGTGGCAGAGGGAGCAGGGATGAGCAGGAGCTGTCTGCAGCTTGGACTCATTTTGGTCACAGAAGGAGCACCAGGTTATGTGCCACAGGCATGATCAGATCACTGAGTATCCTGAGCTCTGAAAGGCTGTTTACCCAGACTCCTGCCCACCTGGCCATCCTCATAGCTGGCCTTTGACTTAGCTTTGGACGACTGATTTTGCCTGCTCTCTTGTCTCCTTCCAGCATTTGTGGACTTTTCTTATAGCTAGTCTTTTACCTGACTCTTTACTGGATAAATGCATGACCTTCCACACACAGAACTTGGACTAGAGGATGGCCAGGCTTTACTGAGATAATGCCTCCTTGCTCTTATCGTTCAGTCATTTCAGTCAAGTCTGACTCTTCACAACCCCATTTGGGGTTTTCTTGGCAAAGATACTGGAGTGGTTTGCCATTTCCTCCTCCAATTCCTTTTACAGATGAGGAAATGGAGGCAAATATGGTTAAGTGACTTGCCTAGGGTCACACAGCTAGTAAGTGTCTGAAGCCACATTTGAAGAGATAAGTCTTCCTTACTCTATCCACTGCACCACCTAGCTGTCTCTTAGACCTTAACTATCAAAGATAACAATTAAGGATTAGGTTTTATAGGATCCCTAACTATATTTAGGTTTTGGCTTTCTTTGAAAACTTGCTCCATATATACTGATTTCAATACTTGAAGGATTTGTTTTTACCTGGTAAGGCTGGCAATTCCTTCACAATATAAATCATATCTTCTTGATAACTTAGTAGATGGACTTTAAGAGTTTTTGTGACATTGTACAATGACCAACTTTGATAGACTTACCTCTTCTCACCAAGGCAATGATCTAAGACAATTCCAAAAGACTCATAATGGCAAATGCTATCCACACCCAGAGAAAGAACTATGGAGTCTGAATACAGATCAAAGCAGACTATTTTCTCCTTTTTTTCTTTCTTCTGGTTTTTCCCTTTTGTTCTTACTCTTCGTTCACAACATGATGAATGTGGAAATATGTTTAATATGATTGTACATGTACAGCCTATATCAGATTGCATACTGTCCTGGGGAGAGAGGAAAGGAGAGAGGGAGAAAATTTTAGAACTCAAAATCTTACAAAAGTGAATGGTGAAAACTAAAAATAAAGAAATAAATTTTCTTTAAAAAAATTTTTTACATCCATTTATTTATTTTTAGTTCACAGCATTCAGTTACACAAGCTTTTGAGTTTTCAGTTTCCCCAAGACAGCATGCAATCTGATATAGGCTCTACATATACACTCACATTAGACATATTTTCACATTAGTCCTGTTGCAAAGAAGAATTATAACCAAAAATGAACCACAGGAAAGAAGAAACAAAACGAAAGAGAGAACAAATAGTTTTCTTCAGTCTGCATTCATACTGCAATTCTTTCTCTGAATATGGGTAGCAGTTTCCATCATAAGCCTTTTGGAATTGTCCACTAAAAACCCTAGATCTTTAGCCTATAATCCATAGAGAGGACAAGACTCCTTTCTATGACAGCTTCTTTAGTTCTCTTTTCCTTCTGTGCACCAGCTGAAGTAGAAAATTAGTCCCCATTAACCACATGAATTGTTGTCTAGCTATTTAGTACCTCCTCCTTCTATTTGAGAAGTTATTTTTAGAAGTCAAGTGTTTGATTTTACATTTATCATCATCATCATAGTTGTTGATGTTAAATGTCTTCTTACTTAATTTGGCCTATCACTTCATTTACAGCCTGTTGAGAACTATCTTCTTGGACCCTAACTCTTTCATGCGATGTATTCTTCACCCCTCTCAGCTTCTTGTTGTCCACAAATTTTATAAACATATCAGCTATGCCTTCATTTATGTAGTTGATAAAAATATTAAGTAACAAATGTCTTGGAACAGATCCCTAGTTCACTCCTCTAGAGATCTCCCTCAACTTTGCCTTTGATTCTTTGGGTCCACTCATTTATCTAATTCTTAATCCACCAAACTGTACTATCATCAAGCTTACATGTCTGCCTATTGTCCAGAATAAAAGCACAAAGACTCTTGGAACAAACCAAATGCTTTGATGATGTCTAAATCACCTGTGTCTGTGGAATGACTTATTTTTAATGATGCCATGCTGGTCTTTTGGTTGCTATGCTCATCTCTTTCCCATTCCAGTTCTTTAAAATAGGTTATCATTAAATGTAAATTCTGCAGGAGTAGATGTGCTAATGAATAATTTATCCAGACATGCATATTTGTGCATGTGGGGTAGATAGAAATGTTAGAACTGCTTTCAGTACATAACTTTAAAAAGCTTTTACATGAACAAAATCCGTGAAGAGAAACTGTTGAGTCAGACAAAAATCTTTGCATCAAATGGCTCTGGTCAACCTGCTCCCCAAGATATACAGGGAATGGACACAGCTAAATAAGTCCAACAGTCATTCCCTAATAGATAAATGATAAAAGTATGTGATCTAAGAATATTCCAAAGTATGCTTGTAAACTATCAATAATAATATGGAAAAAATAGTAATATGAAAATATGTTCCATATCACTAATAACAAGAAAAACAAAAATAGATAAATCCTTAAGATTTCTTCTCATTCCCATTAGGTTAGCAAAAATGATTTTTAAAAACCAACAATAATGGAAATTGTGTTGGAGGTATTGTGGAAAGCCAGGCACAAAAAAACACCTCTTGGAACTGTGAATCGGTCTAGTCGCTGTAGAAAACCTTTTGAAATTACAAGAAAAGGGGCAGCCAGGTAGTGCAGTGAGTAAGAGCACCGGCCCCAGAGTTGGGATGACCTGGGATCTAATCTGGGCTTAGACACTTAGCACCCACCCAGAAACACCTGGCCATGTAACCTTGAACAAGTTACTTAACCCCAATTGCTTAAGGGTGGCCAGGTTTCACAGTGAGTAAGAGCACTGGCTCCAGTGTCGGGATGACCTGGATCAAATCTGGAATTCAGACACTTAGCACCACACCCAGAAATAACTGGCCGTGTAACCTTGAGCAAGTTACTTAACCCCAATTGCTTTAAAAAAAAATTACAAGAAAAAAGACAGTAAATTGTTTATACTTCTTCATTTAGCCATCTCAGTATATACTCTGAGGAGGTCAAATACACAAATAACAACTTCATATATAACAAAATATCTGTAGCAACATTTTTGTGGTCAAATACTGGGAATCAAGGACTGGGAAAAGTACATGTCCATTAATTGGGGAGAGGCTGAACAAAGTGTGATTGAGAAATGTAATAGGACATTTTTACATAATACAAAACAACAAAAGTAAGGACTTCATTGAAACCTGGGAAAAGATGTATGAACTGATTGATTCTCAGTAAAATAAGCTTCAAAAATGAAAGACAAACAACATCTGACTATTCCTGATCTTAGAAAACAGATGATGCATGTGTCCTCACAAATTCAGGGAATGGGGTACTGTGGGTACAGAATTCTGCATACACTGAGCCCCATTTTTTATGTCAGTTGGTTTCTGATAAACTATTTTCCTTTGTTGCATGAGAGAGCCTCATGGGGGAGAGATATATGGTGAAATGATTGTGATATAAAAACAGAAGGCATCACTAAAATATTTTTAAATAAATAAGAAATTAGCACACACTCTCTATGTACCCAGATCAGTGATAAATATTATGGGATATACAAATGAAGTGAAAGCTATATTTCTTTACTTCTGAGGAGCTCACTAACCAGTTGTCTATATCTATATATTATCTATCTATCTATCTATCTATCTGTCTGTCTGTCTGTCTGTCTGTCTGTCTGTCTATCTATCTATCTATCTATCTATCCAACTAGGGAATAATTCAAAGAAAATTACCCAATCTAACCTTATCTCCCATTACTCCTGGTCCCATAGTCTCTGTTCCAGCTAAACTGAAGAGTCAAAGCCATTTCCTAAACTGGAAATTTCTTCCATCTGCCTCATACATTTTCACAAGCCCTGCAGTATGACTGTACTTATCTTAAGTACTTCCTTAACTTATACTTGTACTTACTTAACTTGTACTTACTTCACCCTCCTTATCTTCATCTCCCAGAATTCTTCTCTTCCTTCAGAAGTCAGCTCAGGCATTACATCTTTGTTGAAGCCTTACCTGATATCCAACTTATTATGCTGTCTTCCTTCTCATAATAGAGGGTGGAGAATACAGCAAGTGAATAGAGCACAGGATTTGTAGACAGAGAACCTGGGCTCAAATACTGGTCCTATTCAAACTTGCTTAACTTTCAGCAAGCAGTTTAACTTCCTCCAGCCTCAATTTCCTTAGCTACAAAATGAAGGGGTCCAGCTAGATCAGAGTTTCTTAACTGTGGTTTGCAAAATTGTTTTTTAAAACAGAAATTTAATAATTCTTGCAATATAAATGGTCTCCTTTGTAATCCTATGTATTTCATTTTATGCAGTTAAAAACAGTATTTTGAGAAGGGAGCCAAAGGCTTTTCCAGACTGTGTCAAAGGAGTCCTTGACACAAAAGGCCTAGGTGAGCTCTAAGGCTCCTCTACCAGTCCGTAAATGTATGGTCTTCATACTTTGCATTTACTCATCTGTGTCTACATTGCAAGATTCCAGATATAAGCTCCCTGAGGACAGGGATTAGCTGGTTTTTGTCTTTGTATCACCAGTGAAGATCACGGTGTCTCTCACATGATTGGCACCAAATGGATATTGAGTTGAATCAAACTGAATAATCCAGTGTTGGGTAGTATGTAATAGAATCTTTTCTCTCTCAAGAATGTAAGTATTTGAGGAAAGAAAAGGTCATAGTGATCTGAAGCACTTGAAGAAGGCTTCCTAGAAGGGATGAGACTTGAGCCATGCTTTGGAGCAGTTGTTGAACTTTAATCAAAAAAGAAGGGATGAATAATGAACACATTAAAAAAAAACCCTAAGTAAAGACATGGAAACAGAAATGAGCAGAGGAAGGGAGGGACTCAGTGAGGAGATGTTATAGACTGGAATGGATGGGTCATATTTAGGAAGAAACAGGAGATAAGGTTGAATGCAGAAGATGCTACAGTTGATGGAAAGCTTTGAGTGCCAGCCTGAGGGTTGGGATGTGACTGGTTGGGCAATAAGGAGGCATTGTAGGGGAATGACATGAAGAAAGAGGTTTTTTAAAAAGATGAATATGTCAGGGGTGGTCAGGATCAATTCAAGGGCAGAAGGGGGAAGCCTATGGGTAGAGATCAGTCAGCAGGCAAATTAGGGAACCAACTTGAGGTAACAGAAGGAAAGAGAGGAGGTGGATCTGAGAATTGTTGTAATGGGAAAATAGCAAGACTTGGTGGTTTGTTAGATATGGGGAATGAGAAGGGGGTGTTAAAATGATTTTAAAGCCTCAAACCTTGGGGAATTGGGAGAATGGAGAGACTATTGACAGAAATAGTGAATATAGCAGGATGCTATAGGATTCCCTAGTTGACTTGTATGATATATCTATTAAGTACCTACTATGTGCAAGTCATTGTGATTGGTCCTGGACATAACCAAATATTCAAATGGATCTGTGGTATCATCAATCTTGATGGTCTCTCCAATGACAGATTCTGTATGCTCTCATCCATTTCTTTCCTTAAGTTTGCAAAGGGGTCTTCCTCACATTCTAGGGGCTTTTCTTGATTCCTCCAAACATTGTGAGGATGCCAGTGGAGCACCCTGGCCATCTACCAGTTATTTCCTACTTGCCACATAACCAGACCCCTTTCTTTTCCAATTATATAGTCTTCGATGGTAAGTTCAGAGGCCAGATGCAACACTCCCTAGTTGGACCAAACCACATTAAAATGTATTTGGGAAATAAATAAGTTATTTACATAACAATTTCCCAAATTGTATTTGTGAATCCCAATTGTATTTGGGAATATTATTAAATATATACTTAAAATGTAAATATATATATTTAAAATATAAATACATATTAAAATGTATTTGGGAAATAAAAATAGATAGTTAAACAAACAAATAAATAAACAAACAAAATAAAAATATAGTAGAATATGGATAATGTCATCATGGTTTTCTAAGTTTATGTGGTTGTAGGGATCCTTATGCTTGGTTTGGTGGTTCTCATTTCTATTTGAATTTGACACTCCTGCTCTAAGTCTGTATAATTCCTTATTTGTCATGTGTTACAGCCTACTCACTCTTAACCATGTGTCTCTCCACTGTCATCTGGGGATTACTCGTTTTTAATTCTTTGTTGATTCCAGTGTTCTGATTCATAGCCAGACAAGGACATCAGTAACCTTGGCTTCTGAGGTTACAAAGATGAAAGATGACACAATCACTTCCTTCAAGGAGTTTGTAGTCTAATAAAGGGCCATGACATGTATATAATTAAGAATTCAAGATGGAATTTTATAAGATCAAAGGAAAGATACTCATAGTGGAAAGAGCATTGGATTTGGAGTCAGAAGACCTGCCAGTCTACTTCTTAGTAGCTATGTGATTCGAAGCAGATCACTGTACCTCTTTGGTCTTCGGTTTCATCATCTCTAAAATGAGCGGGTTTGACTAGACTCTAATATCCCTTCCACCTCTGGATTCTGTGATTTTTTGAGAGATCCAAATAAAGAGCTATGAGAAAATCTGAGAATCTTTTTTTTCTAGGTGTTGAGCATTGCCTACACTGTCAGACACAATTGATGTGCTAAACTGCTTTATTTCTCTTTTAAAGCAATAATTATTTGTTACAAGATATGCCTAGGTAGGTAAGGGAAAATGGAAGGATATATTGGGAAATGAAGATGATGTTTGAAAAGATATTAATAATTTTTTAATTGAAGACTGAGCTGGGTAGGGTGGTGATCAGGAAAGACTCATGTAAGAGGTGACATTTGACCTGGGTCATGAAAGAAGAGAAGAATGGCAGCAGGTGTCTTTCTGGATGGTGTGCCTTTCTGGCATGGAGGGTGACTTGTACAAATGCATGCCAATTAAAGAGGGGATGATGAGATCAAGAAACAACAAATCATCCCGTGTGTGAGTGGCATGGTCATGGGCTATGGAGTATACGAGCATAATCACAACTTGGCATATTTATGTAGGGGTATGTAAGTGTGCTGTGTGTGGGTAGTGTGGAATGGAGTGTAACTAGTTACCAAGCAACTATTAATAGCTTGAAGTGAATGAGAGGGCATTGCCAGCCTTCATCTCCATTTCACTAGTCTTCAGAGAAATAAAGGCCATTTGCTATGTTATACAATCTGTGTATTTGGAGTGATGAGAGCTCAGTTCTGGACTATTAGGGTGCTTTCCCAGACATCATGAGATGTTCAGTTCATTAGCATCCTTCTTCCTCATTTCCTCTGGTTTAACCCTAGTCACTGACACATTCTTAGCTACTCTAGCCCTGACAGGACCTCTCTATAGTTTAATTTACTTGATCATGTTCTCCTGGACTAATGGAAGGACTTCCTTTTAAATCACAAATTATAACTGATTTTTCTCTATTCTCACACTTCCCAACTTCCCAGTCATTAATGCCCATGTACTCTCCCATGTTCATTTCACCATGACAGAATGTGGGATTCTCTACTTGAGAATAGGCTCATTGTTTCCAGTTGTTGCCTTACCTGGGAATGATATATCTATTTCTGGTTCCCCAGAGAAGCCTAGCAGGCCTTTGGGACTTGAAAGAGGCAATTATCTATCAAATAACAGATGGCTTTGTAGATTAGCTGGGATGAGTAAAAACACAGTAATACTGAACAAAAGATGGTGATTACCTAGTTGAATAACAATTGGCAGTTTCAAATGCAGATGTCCTGAAAACAAGAAAAGATCAGATGCTAACATTTTTATTTTTCTGAGTTCATTAACAATGCATTCATTATTACAATACTGCCCTAATGTTAACAATGTGGAGATAAGGAGGGGGAGGTTAACTTTTATACCAGATTATTCTTTTAAATTAAAATAATATTTTCCTTTAAACGCTATAGGAATAAAAGATAACACTATTATCTCAACTAGCTATAAAGCATGATGGTGGTGTGGTCTTATTGGAAACTATTTCTGGAGAATGCCAAACTAAGCATTTTTTTAGCTCAATTTATATAAACATTGAAAAAAATAAGAATTCATGATATTCTTATATGTGTTTACAATACTTTGATTTTTAAGAAAGGAAAAAATAGACCACTAGTTTGGCCCTTTTTCTCACTGTTTGGGGGTAAGGGGTGGGAAGTGGGGAGGAAATGAAGAGAATGTACCAATTGAAATCTTGTAAGATAATATTTGTTTTAAGGCTGTATATCATAAGCTTACCCTTCTGGAATGGACTTTTTCAATCTAATAATATTGCTTTTAAATGTGTCTATTTTCATGGTCTAAAACATTTGCAAATTTGAGTTTGCAAGGTTAGTTCTCCAAAAGTTATTTTTTCCCCCATCTAAATACTATGTGTATAATATGAGAGTGTTTGGTGGTACCTGACCTTGTGGTCAAACCACCTGGGTTTCCTATGAGTGTGCTTAAAATACTGTTCTGCTCAATTACCTTTTACAATAAAAATCAGGACTCTTTATTAAAATCACTAAGCAAAAATAATAATTACAAACTAATTGCTAAGCCTTAAGAGGTAATATGTATTTTAAAGCAAAATATAAAGAAATGGAAATATTTAGAGCTCAGTTAGGGAATTGTTCTTCTTACTTTTAAACATTATCCCTTTTTTCTTTTTGTGATGTTGACTAAAGAGCCCTTCATTCTTTCTCTCACCTCTTGTAAGTGCTAGTGTACAGAATCTTATGTTCTGTATATGCCTTTTGTCACAACCTCATCATCATTGAGTATATAGCTTTTCATTGTCAAATTGGCACATCTTTATACTATGTAATGGGTACCATACTGCATCTCAGGGATGATAATACCTCACATTTACCCAATGCTTTAAGGATCACAAAGAGTTTACTTAAAACAGCTAGGTTAGATAAGTAATACAAGTATTATTTTTTTTTCATTTTACAGGAAATCTGAGACTCAAATTGGTTAGGTCACTTGCTTCCATAGTCACATAGCTAGTGTCTAAACTGAGATCCAACCCTAATACTATTTCCATTGAACCACACCAACTCTTGGGTACAAGATATAGCCTGCCCTTAAGGAAGTTACAATATTTTGGGGGAGACAAAACTTCATTAATTACTTCAATAAATCTGTAGCAAGGGAGATAGAACCTAGGCATCAAATCAACAAATAACAATGGGGTAGCATCTGTTTACTGTCTGCTAAATGGGTGGAATTGAAGGAAGTCGTGTTTGTGGCTTCATCCTCCTATCCCCAGAAAAAAAAAAAAGGTTTTAGGTTGTTTTCTGATCAGTTCTCTTGATTCCTGAGTTCCTGCATCGCTTTTCTCATATAGACAGAAGAGCGAGCAATTATGACCTTGTATGCTCCATATGCACCTATGGGACATCACCTTGACTATCATTCCCCTCATCAGGAAGACTTTTCCTCCATTTGACCCTCCCTTCTCTTTAACTCTTTCCTCTTTGACATTGAATGCTTAAATTTACTCATTAAACAACAAAAACATCTAGTGCCTTCATTTTTTTTTTTACATCGTGGCCTTTTAAAGTTAAAGAGACTACCTGCTTTTAAAAGGACTATACACTCTTTTCAAAGAAATTATATTTTTAAACAAATTTAACCAGAATACACTAGATTTTTAAGAAGGATTTTTTCCTATCAAGTGGTAAAGCCTTCATTCAGCAGGATGATTTCTTATTTCCTAAATCACAAGCTTCTAGTAAATATAAGCTTGGAAAGCATTTAACATATGTTATCTTATTTTATGCTGCTCACAACCTTGTGAAATAGGTACTATTATCCTATTTTACACATGGGGAAATTGAGGCCGAGGGAAAAGTAAGTGACTTGCCCAGGGTCACACAGCTAACAGTCATCTAGGGCATAATTGAAACACAGATTTTTTTGACTGCAAATCCAACACTACCTATTGTGCCCCCTAGCTGCTTCATATGAGACTATAGCACTTCAATTTTAGGGCAGGCTAACTCAGTTGAAGAAATTACTAAATAACAAGCAAGTGATTAAATTTCTGCTTTCTGACAAGGTATTTTTCCTTCATAATTTATTTTCATAATTGATAGAACCTTGAGATAAATAAGGTCAAGCATAGATGAAGATCAGTCTGAGACCAGCTTTCATTGTGGATCTGATTAAGTCTTACAACACTAAATGTTAATATCTAAATCCTTCCTCAAGTTATGCACAGTCCAAGAGACCTTCAAGGGAAACCTACTGTCCTAAAAACACAGTGAACAATTAATTAGAGAAATGCAAATTAAAACAATTCTGAGGTACCACCTCATGCCTATCAGATTGCTAATATGACCAAAAAAAGAATTTGTTGGATGTTGTAGGGGATGTGGAAAAACTGGGACACTAATGCATTGTTGGTGGAGTTGTGAACTGACCCAACCTGGAGATCCATTCTGGAGAGTGATTTGTAACTATGGCCAAAGGGCTATAAAATTGTCCATACCCTTTGATCTAGAAATACAATTGCTAGGTCTATATCCCAAAGATGTCCAAAAAAAAATGGAAAAGGACCTATTTGTACAAAAATATCCATAGCAGCTCTTTTTGTAATGGCTAAGAATTGGAAATCAAGGGGATGTCCATCAATTGGGGAATGGCTGATGACACTGTGGCATATGATTGTCATGGAATATTATTATTCCATAAAAAATGACAAGCAGGATGAATTCAGAAAACCTGGAAAGACTTACATGGACTGATGCTGAGTGAAGTGAACAGAAGCAAGAGAACCTTGTACACAGTAACAGCAATATTGTTCAATGAAGAATTAGTGACTGACTCAGCTATTCTCAGCAACACAATGATCCAAGACAATCCCACAGGACTAATGATGAAGCATACTGTCTGCCTCCAGAGGAAGAGCTGATATTGACTGAATACAGACTGAAGCTTGCCATTTCCCCCTTTCTTGCATATTTTTTCTTCAAGTCTTCATGTACAAAATGACTAATATGGAAATGTTTTACATAATTGCACATGTATAACCTATATCTGATTGCTTGCCATTTCAGGGAGGTGGGAGGAGAGGGAAGGAGGAAGGGACAAAATTTGGAACTCAAAACTTTAAAGAAAATGTTTAAAATAATTAAAAACAGTGAACAGACTTCTCAAGATTGTGGGGAAAGCAGGACATACACACTGGCGACCTTGGAAAGGACCAGTCATTGGATACTGCAAGGACACATCCTTCAGAAAGGTGACTTCAGTGAACTCTTACAGGACACAAACTCTTCAGAACTGCTTTTCTGAAGATGTGATTCAGTACAACTGAGAAAGAAGCCAGTTTAATGATAAACAGCAAGGAGTAGGGTAGCTTTTTGAACTTTTGATGCATGACTGCTTCTGAAAAAATGGGCCCGTGCCTCTGCTGAGTTGGCCACAATTGATCCCTTTACTGTCAGAAGGAAGTTCTGCTGCCTATTCAGGTTCAAGACCACAGACAGCTCTGAATTCTTATCAAAAGTTGACCTTCAACTGACCATTAAATTCCATAATCAGTCATTAAGTGCTTGTTATGTGCAGAGTCCTAGGGATATAAAGACAGATATAACAGCCCCTGTCTTCCAGAAGTTTACATTCTACGAAACAATTTTTAAGATGGTGGATACTGATGTAAATAACAAAAATTCATCCAGACCACAACCACTGGGGATTCCTTGCTATCTAAATATAACTCTCACTTTCCCTCAATCTCCTTATCATATTTCACCTCTATCTTGTCTCCTACATTCATGCATTTGTTCAAATTGTCCCTCATATCCAGAATTCTTTTTTCCCCATCCTCCTCTTAAAATCACCATCAACAGGCTCTTCCCTCCCTCAGAAGTTACTTTGTAATTTCTTCCTAAATAATTCGGTATACTTAGTCTGTTTCCATCTGTTTCATTCTGGTAGAATGTTAGCTCCTTAAGGATAGAGACTTATATACTCCGCATCTATCACAGTGACTGGCAGTAGTAAAAGCTTAATTAATACTTACTGAAAAACCTCATCCACCTGGGTCTGGCCCTGGAATCCTAGGCATCTTTGACATTTGGAAGTGAGGGTAATCATCTCTCCATGTGAGTACTGCTACTGGCCAGTGACTTCTTATTCTCTGTTTTATAGAAACAGACACTAAACCCTCCTTTCCCAGTGGTAGATCAATTAACTAGAGCACACTAAGGACAGGGAAGGTTGATTTCCCTTTCAAGACCAATAATTTCAAATAGATTTTTAAAAGATGAAATTCCTCTTTCACCTAGAAAAATGGACAGGTGTGATAGGGTGTCCCAGGTGCTTTTCTGAATTTAATGGGAATATATTCTTTAAGAATCCTGTTTTCCAGGATTAACCATTTATGGAGAATCAGATGAGATCTAATTACAGGATATATCAGTGTGGGCATGCAGAGGATAACAGAAATTGAGATGGGAAGCTGAGAGGTTTCCAGAGACTTATACCATTGCAAGTTAAAAGTTTTATCCCTCTTGGTCTGAAGATTTATGATAAGGCACTTTCTTTCTATGTTTGGGTTACCTTATGGCATTAAACAAATTGGCTTCCCCCTTGTTTTGCTTACATTTGACAAAACTCTTTATTCAGCTAGCCTGTTTCTTCCTCCTGCACTGCAGAGATGGGGCTATAGTGAAAAAAGCACTTAGGAGCCTAGGGAATATCCTTCCAATCTTTTGTGAGCAGAAGAATGTGAAGATAGCTTGTAGCTTTATGTTTGGGCACTAAATAACAATGTAGCTAACAGGGGTCCCTTGTCCTTGAATGGGTCAGACAGAAGAGGAGTTGGCAGGAGCTTTCCCTTAATCTCCGGGTTTATTTGCTGACCTCCCTGGACAAGGCATTCACTGTCTGTAGAAACTAAACCCATAGTACAGAATCTGAGAGTTGGGGGGTTCAAATAGTCCAAGCTGTACTGGAACAGGAATCCTCTCTACACCATCACTGAGAAGTCATCAGCCAGCCTTTCCTTTAAGACTCCCAGTGACACAGAACTCACTACCTTTCAAAGCAGTTCATTACACTTAGGAGCCACCCTCATTGTTAGGGAGTTTTCCCTGATATCCCACCGAAACTGGCCTCTTTGCAAATTCCAGTTTAGATGATTTCTAAGGTTCTTTGCAGCTCCATATCCCAATAACCCCTGATGCAATCACATCAGCTGTTAGGCAGCTTCCATGCTGAAGTAAACTTCATAACCTTCCTCCGCTATTAAAGATTATTGTCTTGTGCTCCTATTTTTACCTCTAAGCAGAAATGGCATTTAATCATAGCCATTGTGTGTTTGAGGGAAATGTTTTCTCTTTGATGATAGAGGTTGTCCCTGGGAGAGAGCCCATGAAGAAATAGTCTTCCAACACTAGACTTCCTATGGAAACCTTGCCAGCCCTGGAGTTCAAGTCTGCTAGAATTATGATGCCAATTAGTGGCTACTTTGAAATCAAAATGTTCAAAAGACTATCAAATTGCTTCCCTTCCTCCAAGGAATTGGTGTGTCAAGTAGTCAGTACCCTGTATCCATTCTAATATGCCAAATTGGTCTTTGGGAACAAGATCAAATGCTTTTGTTTTTGAGAGTTTTCTCCCCAAATGCATGTGTGCCCAGAGAATGTTCATAGATAACACAAATAGAATAGTTTATCTATATATGATTGGGATAACCAAGTTAATTCATTCACTTTTTAAAGAATTTTTGCCATGTATAAACAAGGGTAATGTAGCAGTAACCACACTGGCATACCCAGGATGACTTCTAGCACAGGTTCTTAGATCTGCTTTACCAGGAAAGATTGCTGTTTAAGGGTTCAACAATCTTTTTAAATTACATTCACTAGTTCAGGGGACAAGTCAGCACCCTGTACTTCAGAGAAAATACAGATAAATAAAGACCAACAGACAGGATTCTGACTGCCTGAATTAAAGGAATATATATATATATATATATATATATATATATATATATACATCCCTGGATCAAGAGAGCTTTTACATTGGAACAGTCAGGGAGATCTGAATATATGGCCACTGAGAATCTCGATCAGGGAATCACAAGATCCTTCTCATAAGAGAGTCCCCAAAGCCAAATGCCAACTCAGAGTATACATACTTCTCAGAGCCAGAAGGCATCATAACCTTCATGACACAGTATTTAACTAGAAATTAGCAAAAGATGTGAAAGCCTTTCTACAAGTAAGCCTCCCCTAAGTAGGCTTCCCTTAATGGGATCCACATGAGGTCTATTAATGGATGGGGAAGATCTTAAATCCCATTAACATTACAGGTAATGACATTATAGTGCAATAGAAAGAGTTCTGATTCTGATAATTGTTTGACCTTGGACAAATCATTTAACCTTCATGAACCAGTGTCTTCATCTGTAAGGTGAGGACATTGGCCTCTGAGGGTCTTTCCAGATCTAGTTCTATTATCTCCCTCTTTCCCTGACCCAAGTGCTAGTATTGTATCATTATATTGTTTTATACCCTGCCCAGACATCTCACATTCATTCCCATACCTTTACCCTAAGCTTATTCCTTGTTGTTTGAGAGAATGGAGCCCCAAATCTGAAATAGTTTTAGAAAGAAATTGATTAGGTCATTTGATAGAGAAGAGTGAGCTAGAAGGAAGTGAGGCTCTCTTTGCCCAAATCCTGGAAGATTTACTTTATGTAGGATTTTGACAAAGGTTTCCCATGCAGGAACCCAACCACACAGTTTAGCAGTCCTGCTAAGAAGGAAGCCTGAAAGGTATATTGAGACAGATATGAGTAATTGTGACTCAAAACAGAAGCTTAGGGGTAGAACCCCTTAGGAGTTCCTGGGTGTAGTAACCCAGAACAAGAATGCTTTGGGTGGATCTGGGAGGAACTAGAAATACCATCTCTGGCATTCCTAGGAGTTACTACAATCAAGCAGCATTCTGCGTGTGGATAACTTTTAATATATAAGGTTGGATTTAAACAGTATAATAATTTTTCCAGAATAGTATAATAAATCATTTTTTCACACATGCCTCCCAGTTCTACCCTCTAACAGGGTTTCTTAACCTTTTTTGTGTATCCTCTGCCCTAAAATCTATGGCTCTCTTCAGAATAATGTTTTTAAGTGCATAAAATAAAATACTTAAAATGACAAAGGAAAATAATTACATAGAAATATAGTTGTCAAATATATTTTTCAAAAAGTTTATGGACCCCAGGTTAAGAACCCCTTGTCTAAGGAGTAATGAGGAAGCAAGTCTTGAGACACAATGCTCTTAATATGAGCTGCTTTCAAGGGGCTGAAAGAGATGGCCTTCAGGACTGACTATCTAATGTTTCCCTGAAGACTCTCACTGCCTCGTTATAATAAGCAGTGTACTTGACTATAATATGACATGACGAGGTGGCACATCTCCAAGCAATTTCCCGTCCATTTTTGCCCATATATCCTCTGGTTTACCTACAGTTTTACATATGTCAAGGTGCCAGCCAGATGGAGAGCAGAAAAGAAAGGAATTGGTAGCCAATGGCAACCCAGAGAACAAGCTTAAAAAAATGAAGATACCAAATAACCGATATACTAAATCCATATCAAAGCAACTAAATTCTGCCCTTTCAGCATTAACTCTGTTTCTGCTCAAGGACTGTTCCTAGCATCATAACTGTTGCCTCTCTTCCCTCCCTTCTTTTCCCTACCACCCCATTAAGATTGAAGCCAATTCATCATGTAGACACTGAGGGTTATTATTCAAAGTTGTATTAAAAAGTGAATTTATATTGAGCAAAACCAATAAGCCAAGCAGCCCTGACATTTAATTTTCTTGGAAAACCTTTCCTATTGAACAAGGCAAATCTACATGAGGCACATTTGCAAAATGAAAAGCACTGTTGGGAGGGTAATCTCCTCGTCCAAATGACGGGTGAGTAATTTGAAAATGATTAGGCACTCTGGAAGTCTCTCTCTTTCTCTCTCCCTCTCCCTCTCTCTTTTTGGTCCCCTGTATCAATTGCAGTCCTGAGAAGAGTCTGTGTGAGTAACAGCTTCTATATACATGCTACGTAAAGACCTTCATCCTGCCGTCTATAAGAAAGGAAGGAAATAAACATTTATTAAGCACTTATTAAATGCAGTTGCCAGGCACTGTGCTAAACATGAGGGATACAAATAGGCAAAAAGAAAGACAGTTCCTGCCCTCAAGGGGACTATAGTCTGATATTAATGTTGTGTCTATATTCTAATGAGGAGAAACAACAAACAAAAGGAGGTGGGATGGGGAAGGACCCAGTGAGGGGTATGGTTTGGAAGTCTAGAATTTAGGAGTAGAGCCAAGAGGGGAATGAGACTGGACAGTCTAGGCCCTTCCACAAAGTAGAAGCTCCAAGAGGAACTTGTCAGTGGAAGAAGGGGATGATAATAATATAAGAGGGGGAGAACTGTACTCGCTATGAGTGAGCCAAAGAGTATTTGTGTAGGTACCTTCATACTTCATTGTGTGTCTGAAGCCGGCAAATAGATGTGATGATAACTTACCTGGTATTTCATTCTTTGTCTTTGTATTTTCAGCATAGTGTATAGACTTAGTCAATACTTGACTGATTAATTGATTTGAAGGGCTTTGAAAATGGGAGGAAATGCTATTATGATGATTGTTTATTCCACCACTTCAGAGGTTAGGTATATGCCATGGAACACTGTTGGAATGGTTGGGATTCTGGACTGGGAATCAGGAGACTTGGGATCTAGTTTTGGCATGCCACTCATTTACTTGTGGCATACAGAATGATACTTGGTGTCTCTGTGATTCTGTCTCCTCAATTGGAATCCAAGTCTACAAACTCTAAGTCCACATTCTTTCTACTGCTTTGCACAGCTTCTCTCCAGATGCTGACTTCCCCAAATCTCTTGGTTCCCCCACGCATACTGGATTTCATTTTTTCAATTGTAGTCCCAAGGTTACAGCTCTGAAACATATTTTAAGGATGTACTACATTCATTTTGGTTTACTAAGTGATTTCTTGATTATGGAGCATTTCAGACATGAATGGCTAAATAGGGAGGGGGAGGAAAGAAATGCATTGAAAGGATGTTGGTGGGAGCAAAGAGTTGTTTTGCATACACATGTGAGTAGGAAACCTAGAGTACTTTAACTTTTGGCAATTCATTCAATGCACAGTCAATGTCAAATGTATCTCCCATTTGCACCAGGTTATATGTATATGCGTGTATGCATACACACACACATAGCCACAATATATACATACATGTTTACACACACACACATATACCTGTATATTTGCTTCTTGGATGAAATTTAAATGTGTAGATGTTTAGGTCATATCCAACTTGGTTTTATGCCTTTTTAAAATAATGGGGCATGAGGACTAAAGGGCTGAAATTTTTATTGATTCTGGAGCTGAGCTTTATCTGTTAGGAAAAGGCCAGTATTGTAGAGAGAATCTCATATCCATGGCAACGGAGACATCAACTTTTAACTTTTAGACGCGCAGAGAGGAAATTATTATTATTTTTGTCTATGATTTTAGAGATGTTTCATGATTGTAGGAGCAACCTTTGGCAGCTATTTTCTGTCAGTTTCATAGCCATGCAGGTCAGAGGGCTGATGCCTTCTCAATATGTCACCCTGTTTTTATTTAGAACAGGGAGAAAGGCTATGTTTAGGATGGGCAGAAAATCATTTTATGCTTAAACCACTTTTCACTCAGAAGAGATCACATGGTTTAGAGAATAAGAGAGGGCTGAGTGGAATGGAAAGTTTTGGACCCTAGGGTCAGGAGAATTGACTTATAGCTCTTCCACTAACCAGCTATGTGACATTGGACAAATCACTTTACCTGAGTGGTAAACTTGGAATAAGGAGACCAGGGCTCGGATTAGGCATTTAATAGCTGAATAACCATAAACTGGGTATAATGGAACTTGAACTACTTATACATAATCATTTTCCATGGGAAAATGCTTTGTAAATCTTAAAGCACCAAACAAATGTCAGTTGTAATTATACTTATACCTCTCTGAGCCTCAGTTTCCTCATCTTTCAAAAAGGAAGGAAAGGTAATTAGATGAACTTGAAGCCTGCTTTCAACTCTAAAATTCCATAATTCTAAGAAAGAACTTTCCAGTTTTTCCAAGTGATACAGGCAGATGCCAGCACATCTACAACTTAGTAAATAAATCTTAGTTGTCTAAGGCTCAGGAATTATGTGACTTACCTTTGTTCCCACATCCAATGCATCAGAGACAAGATTTGAATTTAGGTCTTCCTGGTTCTAAATAAAACACTCTCTGCACTGTGCCATAGCTTCCTCTTGCCCAAATGAAATCACAGAGAAGGTATTTGGTTAACTAAATTCATCTCCCTGGGATTATAGAGTCATCCCATATCTGCTCTGTTGCTGTTAGCCTTTTCAGGACCATGGGACTTGGACAGCTCCCTGAGCAAGCTGTGCCCTAGCAAGAACAAGCCTGCCCAGAGTGCTAAGAAGAAATCACTGCATTAGTTTGAAAACACTGAGGTGACAAGGATCACAAGTACTTTCCCTCCTAGTAAGTAAACAAGAGTTTGTTCATTTTTGAGAGAAAAAAGATAATGGAAGGCAACTGAGTCCATGTCTCTCTGTCTGTCTGTCTCTGTGCCTGTGTGTGTGTCTCTGTCTTTATTTTCTCTCCCCCCCCCCGTATCTATGTGTGTCTGTGTGTCTCTGTCTCTCTGTCCCTCCCTCCCTCTATCTCTGTCTCTCTCCCGCCTCTCCCCTCTCTTTCTCTGTGCCTGTGTGTGTCTCTGTCTGTCTCCATCTGCCTCTCTGTCTCTTTCTCCCCTCTCCTGAGGAAGAACAAAGAGAAATGTTAGGTTGCAGTGTATGGCTCAGTGTCTACTAATATTTGCGATGACATGGATCATGTACAGGCAGCTTTTGATGCCCAGTATCCATTAGAGTTGTGCAAAGATGCTGGAGGGTTGACAGTGCTAGTGCTTCAATTAAACAGTAGTTAAGGGGGTGGGTGGGGGAAGATACCTTGCAGACCAATCTGTTTCATTTTTATGGATAATGATCTGATAATGGTAAACAGATAATGAATTCATTTAAAACTAATTGATGGCAGTGGGAGAGTACATTTCTGGATAGTACAGTTGCTGAGAAACAGAACTGAGGGAGTAAAAGGGCTAATGCTGGGAAGGGAGAATTCAAATTACATGTTTAAGAGAAAAGAAGGAAGTAGAAAGTAGATATTCACTATAAATGGACTGGAATCCCTGCTTCACCCTGGAGTTTTGGCTGATCTCCCATTTTTTCACTCTTTGTTTAGAGAGCAAGCTTTCATCTCCTAGAATTCCCTGAAACAATTAAATTCATTTCAATTAATATCACCAATCATTTATTACATTATAGCTAGGCTGCTAGGTGGTCTAGTAGGTAGAATGTTGGACTTGGAGTCAGAAAACCCAAGTTCAAATCCTGCCTCAGATCTAGGCAAGTCACTTAACCCATCTCAACCTCAGTTTCCTAATTTGTAAAATTGGGATAATCATAATACCTACCTCTCAGAGTTGTTGTGAGGATCAAATGAAGAAACATATGTAAAGCACTCTGCAAACCTTCAAATATTATATGCACGCTAGCTCTCTCATAATCATTGTTGCTGTCCAGTTGTGTTGTTCAGTTGTGTCCTACTCTTTGTGACCCCATGGTTTTCTTTTTATTTTTTTGGAGGGGAGAAGGCAAAGCAGTTGGGGTTAAGTGATTTGCCCAAGGTCACACAGCTAGTAAGTGTCAAGTGTCTGAGGTCAGATTTGAACTCGGTCCCCCTGACTCCAGAGCCTGTGCTCAATTCATTGCACTACCTAGCTGCCCCAACCCAGTGGTTTTCTTGACAAAGAAGCTGGAATGGTTTACTATTTCCTTCTCCTTGGATTAAAGAAAACAGAGGTTAAGTGACTTGCCCAGGGTCACACAGCTAGTAAGTGTCTGAGGCCAGATTTGAATTTGAATCTTCCTGATGCCAGGTTCAGCGGTCTTTCCACTGAGCCTTCTAGTTGCCTCTTAACATTATCATCATTAGGGGAGGCTATGTGGCACAGCGAGTAAAGCACCGGCCCCGGAGTCAGGAGGACCCAAGTTCGGTTCTGGCCTCAAACACTTAACACCCACACAAAAAAAACTAGCCATGTAACCTTGGGCAAGTTAACCCCAACTGCCCTCCAAAAGGCAAAAAAAAAAATTATCATTATTACTAATTATCATGTTGACTCTTTCAGATTGTAAACTCCTTGAAACCAAGGCCTTTTTCCTTTTTACCTTGGTATTCACCAGAGCGACTGCACACATAGCTCCTCACACATACTAAGTCCTTAATCAGCGTTTGTTAAACTTACTTGAATTGTCATGACTAACTGAATCAAAGGGGACATGTAACATGTTCCCACTAACCTTTTCCCACTTTTGCTTTGTCTGTCAGAATGAGAACTCCTTTTTATGCAAGAAATTGCAATATTTACTTATTTGCATAACGTTTAATTAGGAGATATGATTTGTACAAGATTTAAGGGAAATAAACAGGTGCACTTAGTTAACTTTTTCCTTTCATTTGCAAGTGTTCCCATTTGCTGTTCAATCAGCCTAGACTTACTTCAGTTGGTATAGCTTGAATAGAGAGAATTCTTGTTTCAGGGAGGGTTTGGCTTCCTTTACCTCTGATGCTCTTTCCAACTCTCAGATTCTATGATTTTGTGGCAACTCAACCTCAGTCTTACTTGGAAATTCAAACCACTCAAAGGCTTCTAGGTGAAAGTTTCTCCTGCTCTGGACCCAACAATGTGGGGCTTCAAGGCAACTTGGCCTGAAGCCCTTACTGGCAGCTCCTATTTAAACATTGGACTTTGGAAAGAAGAATAGACTTACTACTTATAGCTTCTCTTTGGAAAGACCTCATTTGCCCTTTTCGTTTCCTTGTTTCTTTTTCTCCCTTGTGGCAAAGCAAAGAGATAAAACCTTGTCACAGCTTGATATCTTGTACAGAAACCCTGTGATGGTCACATCCCCTACCAGCAAGCTTCCTGTGAAACCTTTTCAAAGCCACTCACTCGCAACAGGTAGGCTGCTCAGTTATGCTGAATGACTGATTTGTACTGAATGCTCACCTATCAGCCACAACTTCGATATAGCAAGATATTTCCTCTTTTCATAAAAGTTTCATGTTAAAGGGGCTTAGAGTTGGAAAATGCCTGGATCTGTCCAAACTCAGCATTCTAAACATAACAGAACAAGGCTTTTAGCCAGCAGGATGCAGTGATTTCTGCACAAAAACTTTCCAGCAGTTAATCCTCATTAATAGGAAATTTCTGCTCATAACCCAACTTATATCTTTTGTGCTAAGAGCCAGCGACTGGCAAAGAACTCTAATTATTCAGGAGAGAACTATAATTTAGACATGGATAGCAGCAGGCACATGCATATATATGTATGTATATGCTCACATGCATATGTATAAAATTTGAGAGGCATTGTGGCAGAGTGGGCAGGAAGCTCTACTTTGAGTCAGGAAGGTTGGTAATGATGTTCTCCTATGTGACACTGGACACATCACTTAATCTCTCTGTGCTCATATATAGGATCATAGATTTAGAACTGAAAGGAGCCTTAGAAGGTATCAAATCCAAACCTCTCATTTTACAGATGAGGAAATTGAGGCAAGGAGAGGTTTATATGTGATGTACATGTGTGTATGTATATCTACACATACATATATATGTGTATATACACACCCACCCACATATGTGTGTATGCATATATATGCACGCACACGTACTTATATATGTCCATGTTAAGAGAACACAAAATAGAAAAGTAATCATAAGAAGATAGAATTGACCAGAGAAGAACTTTTTGGAAGGAGGTAAATCATGATCTGGTTTTTTGAAGGAAGATGGATTGGTCAAGAGCAGGCAAGAACACATTCCTGATAGGAGGTCACCATGAAGAAAAGCAGGGTGGCAGAAAAGAGAAAGATATTGGGGGGGGAGGGCAAAGAATGGGCAGGTGGCACAGTTAAGGTCCCAGCCTGGTAAGAGCATAGATGTATGTTGAAAGATAACATAAAATCAGGTTGGACCGAAAGGAGAAAGTGAATCAGTTCAATGTTACAAAAAATCCCTTTTGTTTGCTGTAAATATAGTTGTTTGCCAGTGTTTTAGAAGTGTGTGCCCTTTCAAATAGGAGTCCTTAACCATGGATAGATTCCAGACATTCCCTGAATTTGGATGGGGGAAAAATGCAGCTTTATTTTCACTAACCTTTGGTTTTCTTGGTAAACCCATCTACTTTATTCTTCTGCATTTAAGAACATTATTCTGAGGAGTTTGTAGGTTTCACAAGCCTGTCAAAGGGATCTTCAGAAGCCCTGCTTTAAAAGAAGGAAGCTGTGTATCAGTGAAGCAGATTCGTGTCCAGTCTTCTGATGGTTGCTACGGAAACAGTCGAGTACAGATTATATTTCACACTTTACACAGCTAGGGAGTTTGAAAACTGAAAGCAATTTAATTTGGTGGCTAAGGAATTTCTGTCTGATTGGAAAATGCCAGTTATGTTAGCAAACATTCAACAGTATTTTAGGGAGAATTTCTTTTCTTTTTCCATCTCTCTGGAATGAATAGATACAGGATCTCTACACACATAGAAAAAGCACAACGGAGTACTGAAGAGAGAACTTAGTGCCCTTTCTTTGGTGAGTTGGAAGCAGGCAGGTGTCTCTTACTTGAGAGAAGGTAGAAACTTGAAGGGAAACCACTGGCAAAGGAAGATAGAGAGGTTTTTGATGAAAAAGTGGTCAGAAGTGTCAAAGTTATGACCATCCTCTTGGAAGGATTTCAAGAAAAATTCCATGTGCATTAGTTTTATTCAAACCTAAAAATACAGGACACTCATTATCTCCCTCGACAACCCTTTATGCTTTTGGACAACTTTAATCAGTAAGACTTTTTTCTTCTATTAGGCCAAAGTCTGCCCCTCTCTCAGTGAATTCTATGGGAAGCTGGGCTCTTTGGACCATAAGCCCATAGTCAAGGCCTCACTCTCCATCTGGGGGTCCTCTAGGATTCTTTCAGACAAAGTATCTGGGAGAAAATAACTTCTTAAAAGTTAGTCTGCTGAACTCAAACCTATAAAGTGAGAACAGAAAACACCATACGGGCTTTTAATAGGTAACTTCTGATTCTCTGACTTCTCTCTGAAGATAGATTTCTTTTGGTCTAGTACAAAGCACTGAAGAAGAAAACCTTTTTCCTTTGATTTTGCAGGGTTTGGGGTTTTATGTGTATGTGTGTGCTAGAAGGTAAAAGCATTTATGTTCAAAAGCCTTTCTTTGATTTAAGCACAAAATTCCTACATAACTCTATAACTTTTCACCAAAGGGAATTTATGCCATATGCTTTTCCTCCTTCTGTTTTAAGACGTGAAACCTTATTTTGTCAAGCCCTGCTCAGACTTTTACTGGAGCACTGTCCTTAGTTCTAGGCTCTAGACTGCACTATGTCCCATCTCTCCAATTCCATCCCAGATGCCATATAACTTTATGCCTCGACTCCTGAGATCTCTTCACAGCTTCTCATCTTCTGTGATTTATGCTCCTGTTTACCTACAAGGTCTATAAAGATGATCTACAAAATATGTCAGTGGCTTTTTTCTTTTTCCTCTTTTCTACCCCAAGACCACTGACCTCTGAAGTGCACTTTCTGGTTCCATTGAATTATTTGTAGCTTTTATCCATTTGAGGTCATGGTATTCTCATATAGAATCACCAAAAGAATATTGGTGTTAAAAGAATGGGTGAGGGGCGGCTAGGTGGCGCGGTGAATAGACCACCAGTCCTGGAGTCAGGAGGTCCTGCGTTCAAATCCAGCCTCAGACACTTAGCACAAAAACTAGCTGTGTGACCTTGGGCAAGTCACTTAACCCCAATTGCCTTCCAAAAAGCAAAAAATAAATAAATGAAAATGGACTTGTTTTTTTAAAAAAAGTATGGGCTTTCACAACAGTGGACAGTTTTCAACAAAGACACTTTCATAGATGCTGTCTAGCCTAATTTCATGTTGTATCCTCCTTTGAGGTCAAATGAACCTCTTGGAAGTTGGGAACTATTTTTTATTGTTGTCTTTTCCCCCACTGAGTAGCAGTGTCTTGTACTTTTAAAGAAATATTGAACCTATGATTTCATTTTTATGTGGAACTCGTAATAAGGAAAAGGGCAAGTCAATTCCTTCTCTGCAACTTATAGCCTTAGAGAGTTGCCCTGGAAATACTGAGGGGTTCAGTGACTTGCCCAAGGTCACAGAACCAGTATGGCCAAAGGCAAGACTTGAAGCTAGGCCTTCTAAACTCTGAGATTAACTCTCTTCGTTGAACAAGCTGCTCCTTATGTTTTACTCGAAGCAGATGCTGGATAAATCCTTAATTTAATTGTTTTTCCCTCTCCTATTCAGTTCTGAAGCCAGAATTATCCCCTTGCCTTTGTTCATGTAATCCCCTTCATTTCCTCACTCTTGAAATTCAATGAAACTCTACCCATCCTTCAAGGTCCAGCTCAGTGGCTACCTCCTCCATAATCGTCCCAGCCATTCTCCTCCGAACATGTAAAGCAGTTTGTAGCTCTGCTCATTCCCAAGACTTGTAGCATTGTTGTTCATGTACATGCCTTATCTCCCAGAGGTCTGTGGTCCTCGCTCTCCGCCCTGCCCTGAACAGTGGGAGCTCAATAAGTGTTTGAATAAATAAAAGGATATACAAGTTGTGCTCATTGCCACATGTCTTTGTGAGGAAGTAACCAGGTAGGTCACTGTTCTCAAGTTCTGGAAGACAATATGTCAATAATGCCATCTTTGAGGAAAGAGTTGGTGGTTTGTTTAAAAATACACCCAGACCTCCAAGACCTGAGTAGTCAACTAAAGAATTCATCTGAAGGATTTTAGATATTTTCCTAATTTTTTTTCCTGGAGACTTGGTCCCACTATGTTACTAAGGCTGGAAGTACAATGGCCACTCATGTTCTTATTCCAATATCAATTGGTTCAGAAGCTCTAAATGTCCTCATTTTTCCTGCCAGTGCTGACAACCTGGGGCCCTCCAATCCCAGGGACTCACCATATTAGTGCTCGACTTAGTGTAGACACCATTTGGCTATTGTTCAGGGAGGACTGGCACCTCTTCTGCAAGGGCTTGCTGATCCCTTTTCAGGGTTGCTCACCCACCTTTGGTGTCCACTTCTCACCCAGTTCTTACCTGTATCTCCAAGGAGCTATAGCATGTGTAGCAGCCACACCCTGGTAAAATAATCTTGGCAGACAAACTAACCCAGGTTGAGGGTAACTGTCAATGGGTTAGGGATGTCTGTCCCAAGCATGTGAATATTTCCCCTGATGGAATGAGCAGATGAGAACAGTTCGTTCCAATGGCCATGAAAGTGGCAGAAGCAGGCGAAGATGCCGAGGTCATTCACTGCATCCTGGCCCATCACCAGTCATCTTGATTTTTGTCTTGCCACTGTACTTTGATGACTCAGGAAGAAAAAGTGAGATTGTTGACTTAACACAGCCCTGCCTCACTTAAATCTAATTCACACACAAGTCAAGACATCACCCCATAAATTCACTGGTGCTCTTCTAAAACTAAGGATGAACAGCAACCTCTAATATCCTTTAGATCTCCTGAACTTAAGACATCCACCAGCCCCAGTGTCCCTCAGTAGCATGGATTACAGGTATGTGTCACTGTGCCCAGCTAGAAATCTTTGTTATATAGACTTCTATATTTATCAAAGAACCCTTCTGATCTCTGAGGGATCTTTTAGCTCTGTTGCTGTTATTCTAAAGGAGGCTTATTGAGGTTATTTGCAGATATTTCTGTAAAGTACATCTATACCTGCAGTGTAATATTCAGTATAATAATAATACCTATTAATCTGCAGTGAGAGGCCAATATGGACTCTGGAATAGAGTTAGCCTTGGAGTCAGTAAGATCTATCTTCAAGTTTGTTACTTGCCTGTGTGACTCTGGGAAAGTCAGTTAACTTCTTAATTGTGTCAGTAAATCTCTTAGGATTGTAACTTGCAGAGAAGGTGCAGATGGGCTTTCCACATGACTGATATGGGAGAGGACCCATCCCATTCCATGGAATATGTGTGTGTTTCTCAGGTTTACAGACCTTACTGTGACATAAATAATAGAGAGAGTTGTCTCTCCCTGGAATTCTTTATACTAATTAAGTAACATCTAATCCCTATCTTTATTAGTCTGTGACATATTAGCTGTTATGTAAAAAATGAGCACTAATGATTGTTTGAATGAGCTTTAGGTGAATAAACTACAATAGAAATCGGGTGTCTGTTTTTTGTTAGATTGGTGTTGAAAAGATGGCTGCTCCCCCAAAAGTTTGTAATACCCTCTTCCTTAGGTTACTTCATTTGTTTATTTATCATTTGAGACCACCTGCCCCATGAAAATCAATTCAGTGAATCTATATGAAGCCTCTTTAATGTATAGGGCATTGTGCTGGGCTCTAAAGGTCCCTTCTGATCTGTAAAGTCCTTTGCAGCTCTAAAATTCTATGGTGCTATTATTCTAAAGGAGATTTGTTGAGGCCATCAACAGATATTTTTAGAAAATATATCCACGTCATCCTTATAAAGTATATCCACATCATAATGAAATAAAAATTACATTCAATAAAGGGCAGTGGAAAGATAGATTAAAAATTAATTTGAAACTAAATAATCTAATCCTAAAGAATGAATAGGTCAAAGAGCAAACCATAGAAACAATAAATAATTTCATTAAAGACAATCACAATGAGATGACATACTAAAATTTATGGGATACAGCCAAAGCAGTACTTAGTTTTTAAAATTTAATTTAATTTCTAAACTCATTTTATTCTGAAATTTTTTCCCAATTTTTAACATCTTTATTTAAAGTTTTGAGTTCCAAACTATACCTTTCCCTCCATCCCTCCCTCCCCCTTCCCTGAGACAGTAAACAATCAAACATGTGCCATTAAGTAAAACATTTCCATATTAGTCATTTTGTATAAGAAGATGCAAATAAAAGAAAAAATGAAAGAAAGGAAAAAATAGCATGCTTCAGTCTGTATTCAATCAATATCATTTCTTTCTCTGGAGGTGGATAGTATGTCTCATCAATAGTCCTTTAGGATTGTCTTGGATCATTGTATTGCCAAGAATAGCTAAGGCATTCACAGTTATTCATCCAATAAGATTTCTGTTATTATGTACAATGTCCTCTTGGCTCTGTTAATTTCATTATGCATCAGTTCATGTAAGTCTTTACAGGTTTTTCTGAAATCATCCTGTGTATCATTTCCCATAGAACAATAATATTTCATTACAATCAAATACCAAAAACTCATTATTTGCAAAAACTGCTGGGAAAACTAGAGAAACTAGGTATAGACCAATATCTCACACCATAGATGAAGATAAGTAAAATGAGTACATGATTTACATATAAAAGGTGAGACCATAAGCAAATTAGGAGACCATGGAATAGTTTACCTGTCAGATATATGGATAAGGGAAGAATTTAGGACCATATAAGCTATAGCGAACATTATGAAAGTAAAATGAATCATTTAAATTATATAAAATTTAATTTTTTTCACAAACAAGACCAATGCAACAAAAATTAGAAGGAAAGCAGAAAACTGAGGAAAATTTTTTTACAGCAGATATCTCTGATATAGAGAATTGAGTCAAATTTATAAAAATGCAAGTCATTCTCCAATTGATATGTGATCAAAGGATATGAACAGGTAGTTTTTGGACAAAGAAATCAAAGCTATCTATAGTCATATGAAAAAATGCTCTATGTCACTATTGATCAGAAAAATGCACATTAAAACAACTCTGTGGTACTACCTCATACCAGTTAGATTGGCTAATGTGACAAAAAAGGAAAATGATAAATATTGGAGGAGAGATGGGAAAACTGGGACACTAATGCATTATTGGTAAAGTTGTGAACTGCTCCAACCAATCTGGAGAGCAATTTGGAACTATGCCCAAAGAGTTATAAAACTGTGCATATCCTTTGATCAAGCAATACCACTCCTAGATTTGTATCCCAAAGAAATGAGAGAGAGAGAAGGAGGAGGGCCTATTAATATAAAAATATTTATAGCAGCTCTTTGTATGGTACCTAAGAATTGTAAATTGAAGGGATGCCCATCAATTAGAGAATGGCTAAAGAAGTTGTAGTATTTGATTGTAATGGAGTATTATTCTATAAGAAATGGCAAGCAAGATGATTTCAGAAAAACCTGCAAAGACTTATATCAACTGATACTAAGTGAAGTGAGCAGAACCAGGAGGACATTGCACATAGAAACAGCAATATTATATGATGAAGATTTATAAATGATTTGACTATTCTCAACTAAACAGTGATCCAAGACAATCCCAAAAGACTCATGATGAAAAATGCTACCCACCTTAGAGGAAGAACTGATGTTGTCTGAAGACAGACTAAAGCATACTATTTTCACTATTTCTTTTTTTCTCTTTCTTTCTTTCTTTCTTTTCTTTCTTTCCTTCCTTCAGTATTCTTGCACTGAATGTGTAATATGGAAATATTTTACATGATTGCACATGTATAACCTATGTCATATTATTTACTGTCTTATGGAGGGGGGAGGGAAAGGAGGGAGGAATAGAATTTGGAACTCAAAACTTAAAAAAAAAGAATGCCAAAAATTGTTTTTACATGTAATTGGTGGGAAATAAAGTATTTGTATATTTGTATTGTAAAGTATCTGTATCTGCAGTGTAATAATAATCAGTACAATAATAATAATACCTATTTGTCTGCAGTGAGATACATTGAATCACAAAATCAAAATGCAGTAATCCCTAGGGCAGCCAGGTGGCTCAGTGGATAGAGTGATGGACTTGGAGTCAGGAAGACCAGAGTTCAAATTTGACTTCAGACATGTACTAGCTGTGTGACCCTGGACAAGTCCCTTAACCTAGTTTATCTCAGTTTTCTCATTTGTAAAACAAGCTGGAGAAGGAAATGGCAAACCACTCCAGTATCTCTGCCAAGAAAACCCCAAATGGGGTCGTGAAGGGTCAAACGACTGAACATGACTAAATAACAGTAAAAGCAATCCTTCCCTTCAAGGAGCAGCTTGCATTCTGTTGCAAGAACATAATACAAAGCTTGATAAGTAAATGCACAGTATGTACAGTGAAAGTCCGTGTGCTTTCAGGAGGTAGAGAGCACTTCTAACTTGGGCAGAGCAGGAGAGGTTTCATGTAGAAGATGGCTTGAACTCTGCTTTGAGGGAAGCTCAAGGTTCAAAGACAGAGGTCAGGGGGCAAGTTTCCACCCAAGCAGGAGAGGCAGCTCTGACTAAAGCAGAGGGTCAGGAGATGCAGTGGCCCGCACAGGGAAGCAGCAGGCCAGTTTGGCTGGAGCAGAGAGCATAGGAAGGGAATTGTTATTCCATAACCCAAGAAGATAGGGAGGAACCAGCTTGTGGTGGGCTGAGGATTTATTTGGTCTTTTATTTTTCAGATGACTGGAAGACAGCAGTTGTTGCGGATGGGTCAGGGTTGGGCAGGGCATGTGGTCTGAGAGATCCCTTAAAGTTTTGCTGAAGGCATAGGAAATGAAAAGGGGCATGGCGCCTTGGCTGGTGGACCTTTTACATCCTAGAACAACGCAGAAAATAGATGCCAGATGATGATGGCTATGGAATGTGGATCCTGAGCATTCAATGAACTGTGACAGGCATGCCTGTTGGCCCGGTCTTCTTCATCATTGCTCCTATTTCCCTTTTTAATTCGGTCTGCTGGTAATCTGACAGGTGCACAATGGCTCTGGGCAATCCACTGGCTGGTAAGACTGTCCAGACATTTGTCTTCTATTATCTTCCATTTCTCCTTTAACTCATAGGTTTCCTCGAATTTCCCACTCCCCACCCCTTGCCAGAACAGTTTATGATTCAGCTGTTCACTGCACTGTCAGCTTGGCCACTCAGCCAGGCCCTTTTGTTATGTTCTCATCATTCTGGCTTTATTGTCTTTAATGTAGGTAGGGCACCTGGGGAATCGTTTGTGAAGGTGGACTTGACAGCTGCTCTAGGGAGCTCCAGAGTGCTCTTCAGAATGTGCAAATGCACTGTAGGCCTGCAGTCATGAGCCCTGCCTTTTACAGAGGGGGCGAGATAATGCTAGACTCTTAAAGCCTTGCTTTCATATAGGACACTCATCTCACAGTGAGAGCTACGAGCCTGAGAAATATACATAGAGGCCATCAAATGAGATCAGGTTTCCTCTTTGTCCATGTTGGCCCACCATGCATGGGAAGCCATCTGGAAGAAAAGCCTTCTAGGCAATGAGTCCAATAATAATCACAAAAAACATCCCTTTACTAAAATCTAAGAATGACAAGTGCTATTATCTGGTGAGATAATAGATATAAATTGCTTCCTATTCTAGAGAACATTGTATAATGCTACCAATTATTACTATATTGATTTTATTGATATTAATTTTATGTTATGGCATATATTATAGAATATATTTATATGAAATTAATATTGCTACTCTCAATCATATATACCCTATTCTCATTGGAAGTAAACGAGTCACTTCCTATCTAGTTAACAATAGAGTAGACTAATAAAATGGGTTGTTTCCCCAAGCCAGACACAAAAATCAACCCCTTCAGAAGCATAAAAAGATAGGGCATCCAGGTAGCACAGCGAGTAAGAGCACCGGCTCCAGTGTTGGAATGACCTGGAGATCGAATCCTGGACACTTAGCAACCACCCAGAAACACCTGGCCATGTAACCTTGAGCAAGTTACTTAACCCCAATTGCTTAGGGGCGGCCAGGTGGCTCAGTGAATAAGAGCACCAGCTCCAGTGTCGGGATGACCTGGATCAAATCTGGGCTCAGATGCTCAGCACCACACCCAGAAATAACTGGCCGTGTAACCTTAAGCAAGTTACTTAACCCCAATTGCTTAAAAAAAAAAGCATTAAAAGAGGAATCTCTATGCCTAGAGCCTTGGACTTCTCAGAGAAAAGTGTTATTATAATAGGTAAACTAGATAAGGATATCAGAGCTGACCAGTCATCTAGTCCAGCCCCCTTCAGAAAGGTTGAGTGATTTTCCCAAGGTCACACAGGTAGTAGATTTCAGAGGCAAGATTTGGAGCCAGCTCACATGACTTCACTTGGTAGGATTTCAGAGTTTGAGCTGAAAGGGACTTTAGAAGTCAACTTCAGAGCTCTGTCCACTGTACCACACTACCTGCCAATCTTGGATGCATAGTTTTGTTTTTTCAATTACCATATACATTTTTACCAAAGCTTTCTGACTTAGTAATTCCCTAGGACCACATATATCTTCAAGGCAGTGAGTATCAAGGAGCTTAGAAAAAGAGTAATAATATTAACAAAGGGTTGAAAGTTCTGAAAGTCCTTTCTCTGTTTTATGAGTGAATGGATGCATGGATGGATGGATGCACATTTATTAAGCATTTACTATGTACAAGCTAAGTGCTTAAGAAACAGAAAAAGAAGAGGAACTTTCACTCTGGTTGGAGAAAACAGAAGTCAACTGTAGGGTGGGTGGAAAAGCTGGGAAGTCCTAAGCGGGCAGATACAGGACTAACAACAAATCCTTGGAGTCTTTCAGATATATGGAATGTCCATGCCACAGGAGTGGGCCTAGCACCACTGTCTGGTGGTGAGCGGGGAGGAGACATGGTATGGAAGGTAGGGGGTAGACTTGGGGGAGGCAGGGGAAAGTGGAGTCCCACTGGGCACCAGGTCTGGCTAGGACCTTCTAGTGGCCCCTTTTGGTGTTTGGCATAGCCTGTCAGCAGAGGGATTCATATATTCTTAGGGCCACCCTTTCATAGAACAGTGGTCTCACAGTGATACCCACTAACCTGAAAAACACATATGGATATCATCAAATGGGATGATGAGGTTCTTCTTTGTCCATGTCAGCAAATATGTGAAATTGAGTGCTATAGGCATTAAATTATCTCCATTTAACAGATTAGGTAACTGAGGTCCATTGATGTTAGATGACTCACCATGGCCACACATCTAATAAGTATCTGAGGTGGGATTCAAACACAAGTCTAGCCTAACTCTGCTCCATCCATGGCATCACAGATGTATAGCAGTAGGGCCAACAGACAGATTTTTCATATCTTTTAAGAATCTTATGAGCCTACAGTTTGAGTTCTTCTAAGTTCTTCTAAAACTTTCAGGTCCTGGACTTCTGGCTTAAGATTTATTTATGTGGGGGCGGCCAGGTGGCTCAGCAAGTAGGAGCACTGGTTCCAGTGTCGGGATGACCTGGGGATCGAATCCGGGATCTGGCACTTAGCACCACACCCAGAAATAACTGGCTGTGTAACCTTGAGCAAGTTACTTAACCCCAATTGCTCAAAAAAAAAAAAAGATTTATTTATGTAGAATTGGAATGTTGCAGATGTAACTTACCTTTCCACATTTGCTGTCATTGTTAAGTGTTTCAGGTTCTGGGTGAAAGGTTTATTTGAAGGTAGCAATTCTAGGATTTAATCGTTTAAACCAACCCTCCCCATATGTGTGTTTAGAATTTCAATTCCTTGCATTGTCTAGTTCTTAGTCGTCATGTCTGGCTGTGTTGGGAACAAAAAAATACATGATGATGTATTCTACGGCTTCTCTCCCTCACCAAACAAAGCCCCTATTTCAGGCTTGTATCAAGATTTTCTGGACAATGGATATTCAGTATAATAGTAATAGGACAGTGCTTAGGCCCTCTCTAGTCATCTTGGTCCATATCTTGCCTCTGGACCCAGATGGCTCTGGTGGAGAAAGTGAGGCTGGTGACTTTGCACAGCCTTCCTCACTTAAATCCAATTCACATGCAAGTCATGGCATCATCTTCCTGACGTCATGGTTGTCTTTGAGAATGGAGGACAAGAAGCAACAGCAGCAAGAAGACATTAAGTAAGGCCATGGCAACTGAGTAACTTTTTACAGACCGTTACAATTCCAGCGCACAGCGCAAGATGAATGTAAAAGTCATTTCTTATATCCCATTTTCAACTCAAGAATTTTAAGCACTTTCTTCCTTAATGAGCCTATGGATGCCCTAGAATTTCACCCTTTTTGTGCAAAATGAAAACCAGAGGAGAATCATTAAATATTAGAGCTGAAAAAACTGCTAGAATCCAATGGTTCTCATAGGATAGATGAAGAACTGGGGTCTGGCAGGTTTAAAAACTATCTGTGTGACTTTGGATAAGTCACTTAAATGAGTGAATTAGTGAATGGGTGAAAAGCATTTACAGACTTAGTATGTGCTATGCCTTGCAAACTGTACTGCAGAGAGCACACCTCCGTTAGCTACCCATGTTGTTCGAATGCCAAACATATGTTTGCCAAAAAAACTATTTTACTGAGAACACACACAAGTCAGGAGCTCACATGGAGGTTAGAAGAAGTGATACAAGGATATTCTCAAGGTCTCATTGAAAAACTTTGGAACTGATTGAGTGACACGCAGTCATTGGCACAGAACTGCCCAACGTGGCATGCCTGCATCAAAGAAGGCACTGTGCTCTTTAAGCAAAGCAGAATTGCGGTCACTCAAAAGAAACACGAGATTCTCAAATTTAGATACATCTCTGCTCTTAAATGTTCATGTGGATTATTTGTGCCTCACCTGTGGTAGACTATTCCAAGCTCATATTCTTCTGATCAGGCACAGTCAGACACACTGCATCTTGACTCCCACATAGTGATGTTATTTTGGTCCTCTTTGAATAGTATATTCTAAGTCCACCGATACAAATACAAAAGCTAGACTGCCCCTCCCCTCAAGGAGCTTACATTCTAAAGGATGGGAACAACGATATTGCATGGGGATGTTTTTTTTTTTGGAAAGTCACAAAAGATGTTGAGTAGAGCCATAGGGGAGTTGGGGGAGTTGATTGAAATACTTCTCCAATAGCTTTGTAGCTATTAATCTGATTACAATTCATAGATGGGAGGAGGAGGAGAGAGGACAGAAGCAAGGGAGGGTAGTGAGATAGATGGCAAGAAACTGGCAGGCTGGTATGTAAGGGGTAGTGGGGCTGGCTCGTGGCCAAGTGATACTCATCAGTCAAGAAAGTTAGCCGCTTCCCTAGTAGATGTTCCAGACTTCAGTGGCTTCGGTTCCATAGGGCACGACCCTTAGCAGTCATGTGAGTAGGAGGGAAGGTACAGTCACATTACACTTCTGGGTCTCAGTTTCCCCATTTGTAAAAAGGAAGAAGTTAGTCTGCTTGGACAGTTCTAAATCTAGGAGACTAGGGAACTAGTTTGTGAGATGTCAATGCTGCCTACTCTCACAGCAATCGCCAGCACTTCAATGTGCTTTCTCAACCACAAAACACTACATAGACATAGGTGATTTATTGATTTATTTAGACAGGTTTTAGTTTTGTGGGGAGCTCATTTTCACAAAGGCATGTCATTGAAATCAAAATTAGAAACCAAATACTCTCCTGTGGGTTCAAGTGCTGATGGTGGGCCCCTACCAGGCATCATTAGCCTATTTGATATACTCACTAGTGGTCTAGAGATTTTTGACCTAGTTGGCCTCAGGAACTTTGCTCTAGCATTTATGAAACAGAAATAGTGGGGTGTTTTGTTTTGTTTTGTTTCCCACCCTCCCCGCCCCCCAGGGAATGGTATTCTACTGATGTGTTACTCCTTCAGCTCTGGGCAGACAGGATCCCAGAGCCAACAGGCATTTCAGCCAGCTCATTGGGTAGCTTCAAATTAATTGGTTAAGATGTTGTGGATTTGGGAATTCTTCCTTGAAACAACGATCCCTAGCCAGTAGATCTTATAAGTCTTACCTGATAGGTTCTTAAATCCAGAACTAAGTACAGTCACTCACCTACTCAGAAACATTCATTGGAGCCCAACTGCTTACTGGATATATTTAGACCAGAAGTGTCCAACTCTCCAAACCAGATTATATCATAATTGGGAATTTTTTAACAAAATAAATAAAAATACAATAGAACATGGATAATGCTAATGTATGGTTTTCTAAGGCAATATGACTAGCAGGGATCTCTTTATAATCAGGTGCCAAATATTCAGGATGGTAGGGTTTATAGGTGGAAAGGGACTGAGGACCTAAAAAGAGAATGGGAAGAACACAGGATGTGGAGCCAGAAGGACCTGGGTTCTCTGCTACTTATTACCTGTATGACCTTGTGAAAAGAACACCAGCTCTGGAGTCAAGAGAACCTGGGTTCAGGTCCCATCTCTCAGACTTACTACCTGAGTGCCTTTGAACAAGTTACTTCACATCCCTGGGCCTTGGTTTCCTCCACTATAAAATGGGAGGATTGAACCAGATGGCCTCTGAGGTCCCTTTTACTCATAAGAAATGGGGGTATAGGGAGCAAAAAACCAAAGTGAGCAAAACCAGGAAAACAATTTATGCAAAAATAAAATTGTAAAAAGGAATAACTTTGAAGGATGTGGGTAGCAAAGAAAACTCAAGCCACCCCCATTTTGTCTGTGGTGCCTCTGCTTTGTCTCTGACCCTGTTTGTATTGTATGTAGTTCCTGGCCTTGCTTTTGCCCTTCCACTGCTGAAACAGTGAGGATCTGGAACAATGAGGGCAGAGTTATGAGAAACCACTAACCTGAACAATCCTTTCCTCTTACCCCCCAAATCCCCAGGAATAAGCCCTGCCCAATCAAGAGATTTTACCTCCTGCCTAATTCAGACCTATGAAGGCTGCCATTTTATTCAAGTTTGAATCACACATATTCAAAAGAATTTTGAAAGAAATCCACATTCCAAAAAAACGCCTATGTTAACTTTAGGGTATTGCGCTCTCTTCCCGTTCCTGCCGCTCTGCTCAGTGTTTCATGTCCTCCCACTCCTTACCCCCTCCCCACTAAAAAAAAAAGCAAACAAACCTTTGTTAAAGTCCCTCCAAGAAGAAGCAGAATAAGTGATGAGGGCCCCACTGGTGCCAGGCTGGGGGCTTGTCTTGAGACCTCCTGCACAGAGAGAGGAAACCTTTGCTCCGCTCTCTATATCTATTGGAGTCTCTGGCCCTTGCTTGTCTTTCTTCCCTCTGTGTTTGGATGCCATGTCTCTGTCCCCAGCCCTGTGTGTTCTCTTCTATGGGTCCACATCTGGCACACACGTTCCCCACCCCCTTTTTCTTCTGGGCCCTGGCTCCTCGACTTCTCTGTCCCCATGTGTCCTTGAACCCTGTGACAGCCCCTTGCTTCCATGAGTGAATAGCCCCCTTCCTTCCTCCCTCCCTCCCTTCTCCCTCCCTCTCTTTCCCTTCATCCCAGGAGCAAATTTACATAAGTAAAAATCAATTTACTAAGAGTTCTGAGGAATGGTCCCCTTAAGTAAAGCAAGAGTGTCTGTTGATATAAGCTTTGTTCTTGTGTTCCTTCTGGGAGTCTCTGATTACATGTGGGGGTGGGGCTCCCTTGCTGATGAACTTAGTAAACCCTAGTTGATCCCTAAATTTCTGATTCTGGTTCTATCTCTGGTTTCTGTTTTTTGGGGTTTGGACAATTTTACACACAAGGACTTAAAAACTACATGACTAATATAGAAATTGCTTGTTTATACATATTTGTAATGATTTTGTTTTTCTTGGCTTCTCAATGAGTAAGGGAAGGGCAGGTGGAAAGGAAAGAATTCAGAACTGAAAATATTTTTTTAAATGGGTTTAAGGACTCTTCTCAATGTAGTCATTGACCATTATTCCAGAGAATCAATGATGATACATGCCACCCACCTCCTAACAGAGAGGTGGTGGATTCAAGTTGCTGAATCAGACAAACATTTTTGGATGTAGCCAATGTAGGAATTTATTTTTCTTGACCAGGATTTTTGGTAAAAAAAAATTGGTTGGGGGAAAAAGATCTAGGAAAGTAGAAAAGGACCCAAACAAACAAAAATATTTATAGCAGCTATTTTGCAAGGACACAGATTTAGAAATTGAGGGGGTACTCATCAGTTGAGGGATGACTGAACAAGTAATGGTATATAGAAATGCTGAAGGGAAGGGGATGATTTCAGAGAAACCTGGGAAGACGACATGTATGAACTGATTCAGAGTGAAGAGAAAAGAACCAGGAGAACATGCTGTAGTCAAACAACAGTATCATAAAGACAGCCAACCTTAAAAATCCTAGGAACGCTGATCAACATATTAGTGGACCATGATTCTGGAGGACTCATGATGAAACAGTCTACCCACTTCCTGATAGATAATGGACTCTGTATAGATTGACTTTTTTTGAACATGACCATTGTGGGAATGTGTTTGGTTTGACTGTCTATGTTTGTGACAGATTTTTTCCCCTTGTTTTCTCAGTGTAGGGATGGAAAAGGCAGATGTTTTAGGGGGGAATCTAATTCAAAAAAGGAAAAATTGAGGGAGAGAGAGAGAGAGAGAGAGAGAGAGAGGATAAATCCTTCTTTATTGAAAAAAAAGTTGAAAATATGGATATAGGGAGATGGATTGGATGACTCTAAATTCTGTTTCAGCTCTTGATTTATGGCCATGTGAACCTCCAACCTCTGGCTCCAGACTTTCTTTTTAAACTTTATATTCTGCTTCTTCTCTAAACTTTTGCTTTGCATCAAATTGGAGGCCCCTATTCTTCCCAAATACGCCTTCCTAACTGCTTATCTTTGCTTATAGAATTCCAGGCACTTTTAATGCTATCTTGACTGTTTTAATATTTCCTGTACTTTAAGGTCTAAATCAAATGCCATTTCCTTTGTAAATGTGATCTGCTCCCTAAACAGGGAGATTCTCTGTCCTCTGAATGACAGTGGTACCTTGAATCTCTCTCTCTCTCTCTCTCTCTCTCTCTCTCTCTCTCTCTCTCTCTTCTCTCTCCTCTCTCTCTCTTCCCTCTTCCCCTCTGATTAGGAGCATAATAGATGAGAGAATCTTCCATTGTCCCAGTTGGGAATTTCACCATGCCATACCTTTTTTTCTCCAATTTCAGAGATTTAACATCATCTCCCTACCAGGTCATTTCAAGGTTCTTGGAGATCAAAAAGTCCCTCAAAATGTTGGGTCCTCCTGTGTTAGAGGTTTGTGACATGTTACCTCTGAGTCAGTCCCCAAGCCCATGCACAATCTCTTGCCATCTGTTCCTTTCCTTCATAGTGTCTCAGGTCTTCGATTTCTAATTGACACGTACAACACGGGACCATATGTGGCAACACTTTGCCTTTGCCTAGGTCCTTTCTTTGGGGGAGTTGCATGTACCTCACCAACACCATGTCATTAATCATCCTGACATTTCCATGAGCTAAATGGCAGGTACAAGTGTGAAGTTGATTAAAGAGAGACAAAGATGAAAAATACCTTGTGTTGCTTGAAGCTTGGCTTGGACATACAAGGTTAGATCTACATATTTGAGCAACATTGGCTCATTTTCCTATTTTAAATGTAACTCAGAATTGTGGCTTAGGTTGTCACCCCACACATGTAGTCTCTGAAAAGCCAGTTTTAATAAAGAGAGCAGAAGTGTGACTAGAACAGAGCACCCTAGCCATAGAACCCCATAGCTTAGAGGGCTCAGCAATGTAGAACAATCATTTTGGCAGGTGGAGCGATGTTGCAATTTGTTGTGTTTACACTGTACCCCATATCTTGGCCCAATCTGCCATTCCCTGCCCCTGTTGCATCCCCAGCAGTGAGAGTCCCAGGGTCTCTATCTCCCCTCCTCTACTGAATTTGTCCTGGTTATTACATCCTGTATCATTTTCAAATCATGCCTTACAAACTTGATTTGAGTGTGTGTTTTGTGTTATTTGATCCATTTGCTAGAATTGCCACTCAGGCTCTGAAAGAGTACATGAAACTAAGTGGGGGTTTTTGTCACCACTTTGCTTCAGTCTCCGGTCACAAGAAGGAAGGTTTCTATGTCTCTGAGCTGTGGGACCTCAAACAAGTCATGTTACCTTGCTCAGCTTCAGTATCTCCATCTACAAAATTCCTTCATTCATTTTGTCCTGACTAATCACCAGTGGTGAGTGATCTCAGTGGTGGGAGTATCAGTCAGAACCTTGAGGGGAACCCTCATTCCGGAGGATAGAAAGTCAAGATTGGGCAATCTAGATCTCAAATTTAAAGGAATTTAGAGACCTCTAGTATAACTTCCTCATTTTACTAAAGAGAAAACTGAGTCCTGAGAGGGAAGTGACTTGTCCAAGGTCACCGAACTAGCAAGTGGCAGAGGCAAGATTCAAACTCAGGTCCTGTGAGTATAGGTTCATAAGTTTTTCCACTTTACCACCCTTACCCTGGAATGTTGTTCCCCCTTCTGGCTTCTATCATTTCCTTCAAGATTCATCTCAAATCTTCCTTTTTTTCAAGAAGCCTATCCTGATCCACCCACTCCTACTGCCTCCCTTCTGAGTTTACCCCCCTCCTCCCCATTTACACTGTATACAGCTTGTATGTGCATAGTTATTTACGTGTTGATTCCATTATCAGGCTGTGAGATCCTTGAGCTGTTTTTGCCTTTCTTTTTACCTCTAGCACTTTGCACAGTGTCTGGCTTGTAGTAAGTGCTTAATGAATGCTTGTTGATTTAATTGACCCCATTAACTTTCATTGGTAACTAATCAGAAGTTCCCCTGGTCTTATTAAACATAATAAGAAGTTAAGAGTTTTACTTTACATCATATAGCAAGTTAAGTGTCCAAATTGGGATCTGCCTCTCTAAACTTCCACCACTGGTTCCCAGTTTTCCCTCTGGGGTCATTTGAAACAATAATAATTATTACTGTTATCAGTATAGCTAACAGGTATATAGCTAGGCATTGTACTAAGCTGTTATGTTCCCATCTCCACCTAAGTTGTTTTTTTTCCTATAAGCTAATCATCTCCTTTCCTTCAATCATTCTTCATCTGTTGTGGTCTCAGGGCCCCTCAGCATCCCAGTCCCCCTCTTCTGGATAGTTTCCAGCTTGCCGGTCTTTTCTAAAATATAGCACTAGAACCAAATGTGAAATGAGCTCCAGATGTGGACTGACCAGAACAAACCACAATGGCACCATCACCCCCTGCTTCCTAAATCTGTTTCCATTCATCCAAAGATCGTGTTGGCTTTTCTGGTGGCTAAACCATTCTCTTAACTCCTGGTGAGCATGCTGTGGGTCACTAAAATCTCTAGGGGTTTTTTTTCCACATTAACTCTTATATAACCCATTCAAATGTAAGACTTTACATTTATCCCCATTAGATTCCATCTTATTAGATTCAACTCATCATTTTAGCCTGTTGAGATCTTTTTGGATTCTGACACTGTCATCCAATACATTAGGTATCCTCCCATTATCCAAGTCATTGGCAAAAGTGCTATACAGTTTTCTGAGGTCAGAGGAGCTATATTCTTTTATTCATTTCTTCTGTAGCTTCAGGCTTTGTAGAGCTTTATGTGATGTTCAGTAAATCTTGGAATACCATTAGCTTTTAGTAGTGCAGAGATTATCCCTATTGGTGTGACAGCTGGCCTTTAATCTCGACTTTCCAGGTGTCTAGGGCCCATGCTATATTCTAACCAATTCTTCTTTTGTCCTATCTAGTTATCCATTCCGTTTTCATTCCTTTCCAGCTATCTGTTCACATCAGCATAATCTTCCTGCCCTAGTGGGGCTGCTTAACTTCTGAACAAAATCCATTATATGACAGACTTTGAAGATTAAACCAGAACCATGAGTTGAAATTGATTCATACCAGCCAGCAATTTTGGAAGCTGTATACTTTTTCTCCCTGGTCCTTTGTCTTAAGATGGGGAAAAAGAGAGAAAAAGACCTCACATAAGTGGTTGAATTTGAAAGATTCAAACTGTGGCTTTCTCCAGAGCTTTGAAATGCTGCAATATTTTGCATTTCTAAAGCCCTTGCAAGGGAGCTAAAGGTCAGTCCCAAGTTTAAAGCAACCTGATAGAGTTTTGGAAACTTCATATGGCCTCTTGTTCCCAGTTCACCCTAAGAAATCAACACATTTTTCAGGACAACTGCCCTGGTGCCAGAAAGCAACATGCCTTCCTCCAGGTTCTTGAATCCAATTTTAAAAAGATGTTTTTCAGGCATTGTTAAAAAAGAGTGAGAGAAGAAGAAAAAGAAGAAAAGGGAAAAGAAACAGAAAAATAAAGAGAAGAGTGAATTTTCTGTGTACAGAAATTATCTTCTTTATAAGCACTTCAGGCACCATGATGAAGCATCCCCCTCTCATATTTGGCATCCAAGCAATATCATTTAATCCCTTGACCTCACTGTTCAGTGCTTAACATTAGAACCATAAAAAGGGAGGATTTTAGACAGATTCTTTGGCTGGTACAAGCTCCTTCCTGTCTCCTTGAATGAGATAAATGATCTTAATACACTTACATGCCATAAAAAGCAGCCTTGAATTCTTGTAACAAGCACAAACCATCATTGATTGTCATTCTATTTATAGCCAGCTGCTGACTTCAGGACCTGGGATAGTGGTATGCCACACTACAAAGGAATGCAAATAGTGTCCAGCAGGAAGACAGGAGCCTATGAAATTGCCATCCCAAGCCCCAGCAGTATTCACTAGTAATTGGTACACTCAACACCGATTTCTTTTTAGTTGAGGAGTGGAGTTTCTCCTTTGTTAGAAATTCTGCTTTTTCTGATGGCCCTATCGACCTCCTTTTATGCTGTTTGGAAAACTAGTTGGATCAGGAAATTAGGAGGGGAGGGAGTAGTGGAAAGCAGCTATGCTTGAAGAGACTTTTGCCTTTACAGACCAAGGGGACCCCCTACTTGAGACAATTTAGTCATTGCTTACCACAGGTTCAAGTGCTCTGCTGTCAGGTGGTCAGGACTAAGCAGCAGGATGCCAAGACCTTGACTTTCATTTCAATGTTCCCCAGGGCTGGGGAGGTCCAAGAAGCCAAAGATCTTAATAAACATAAAGGCTATGAGTTGGGATACCCCCACTGCATTTGAATAATGATGAAGTGACCTATGGAGGTTTTTCTTTTCTCCTTTTTTTTCTTTTTTTCTTCTTTTCTTTCATTTTTCTCTCTTTTTCCTTTTTTTTCTTCTTGTTTGATTTCATTGGTATAAAGAGTTCCCAGGGAGGGACCTTCCCCTATGGTTACAGATTTGCATCCTTTCTATTAATGTTCTTAGAGAATCATCGGGACACTGAAAAGTAAAGTGACTGGGCTAAGGTCACACAGCCAATATGAGTCATAAGTCCTAGATAGGGCTTCTGCATGCTATGTATGTTATCATGCTACCTTTCATGACAAGTATGAGAAAACCAATACTTTGACACATTTCTTGGGTTTAAGTCTCAGTTCTATCACTTTATGACCTGAGGTAAGTAATTTACACCTCTACAATCTCAGTTTCCTCATCACAAATGAGAGAATTGGATGAAATTAATTAGGTTCCCTAACATTCCATGATTCTGGAGGTATCAGGAGTACAGGTAAAGGTATGTGTGTGGGGAGGATGAAGACAGATGTACAACTCATTTAATTACTGCCTAACATCCCTCCAAAGTTTCCAGTAGTGAGGAGGACCCTGGATAATAGAGTTCATTCCTTCTTTTTTTTCCAATTTTCCAGAAACCCTCCCTCTCCCCAGGTTACAGTGGGGGTTGGGGACACAGTTGTCATGACAATCTCTGTTCCATGGCCAGGTGAGTAAGTAGCTATGCCTTTCCTGGAAACATGAAATTGTTGGAGGGGGAAAACAGTAGTTTGAGTGGAGCAATAAGAATTATTTTGAAAGGGCTATTCTTTTTAGGCAAGGGAAATCAGGCTGCTGATGTGGAAGTGTTTCTCTTAACCTCCTAGAGTGCTGTGGATAATAATGGAGGTACTCCCTTTGTATAGCTTAGTCAATAGGCCTGCCAGTCCTTGGGGACTTCCCAAGCAGAAGACAAACATGCTTTCTGCCTTCATTCACATGGGTATTTGATCAACAGAGAGGAACTGTTTGTTGGTTTGTCTCACGCAACTAATGTGTTCAAGAGCCCCTAAATAAATCACTGGGGAAAATGCCGTGCTTTGGCAAATGCAGTGCATTGCAGGGAGGGCAGTGATTGCTTTATACAGGTTTTGGAAAGCATTTGGTGATAGGCTGTGTGACAGTTCTGGAATGAGGAATGAACCAGGAAGCAGCATGCTCTGGGAGCCAGGCGCTCCTCCTCCTTGGTCTCAGTAAACATTTATGAGGCGCCTGCTGTGCACCAGGCATCATGCTAAGTGCTGGCGATACAAAGAAAGTCAAAAGATCATTTCTGCCCTCAAGGACCTCACAGTCTAGAAGGAGACAACATGTAAACACCTATGTCCATATTAGCTATGGACAGAATTCTGTAACTGTAGAATGGATGGGTTGAACCAAATAGCCTTGAAAAACTCTTCCACTTCATGATCAGAGCTCTCTCATTTTCCTTTCTCCCCTGTACCCTCAATTTTCCATTACATGAATAGTAATGGTCATTTCACTCCCAGATGTCCCAAAGAGAATCATAAATTCAGATTTGGAAGAGGACTCAGGAGATTATCTTCTCCATCATCCTTGCCTTCAGATACATTTTATAGATTTATATGGAGAGGATGCTTCAAAGGTCCTCTCCTCCACTTTGTTAATTGAGGAAACACACTCAGAAAGGAGAAAGGACTCATCTGAGGTCATAGCTAATGAATGATAGAGCCAGGACTTTCATCTAAGTCATAGGAGCTTGCATTCTAATGAAGAAAGACAAACTGAAAAGGCCCCAGGCACCAAGGGGAAAAGGATGGGCAGGAAACTCTCAACTTCATAGCCTTATCAGTGAATCATAAAATTGATGTGCTCTTTTCAAATTGATTTGAAATAGCAAAGCAGGGGGATAGACCATTCTTCACCTTTGCTTGACATTTGGCTCTCACTCAAACATATAGGGCTATTAGATTGAAGAGTATTCCATCCAGGGACCTACAGTATGTAGGATTGTCCCAGAAGAGGCAGAGAATAAACATTCTTTTGATTTAATAGAAAATGAAGTTCTGGGACGTTTGCTTTACTTAATATCTGGCCTGATCATTTTCATCCCATTTGGAGGGAAGATGCTTTCCATTGTGCTGATAATGAGTAAAAACACCCTATCTTCTGTCCTATTCCTGAAGTTGACCAGTATTTTCATTATTACTTTCTCCTCCTACCCCCTCATTCCGCCATTTGGGTTGTACTGTGAGTTCTGTACTTTATTAAAGACTCAGGCCAGATGTTAGTTATTATTTATGGAATTATACTAATACTATGCACCCTCTGGAGAGAATAGTCATAAATGGTAGCCTTACCTTTTATCCGGGATATTATTCCTGTGGCTTCACTTATTATGCAGATAATGCCTAGATCTGTATAAAATATACTGACCCTGAAGTCTATTCTTATGCTTCCCATCATTTGCCTCAAACTGAAACTAAGCATAGGAAAAATTGAAACCATTACCTTCTCCAAAAAAGCTAAGCCTCCTCCTGACTTCCTTGTTTGCATTCATGGTACTATTATCCCCTCCTAGTAATGACCCAAGCTAAAAACCTCAGACATCTTCGACTCTTCTCTCTAACACATTCACCATATCAATGAGTTTCTAGGGCCTAGCCTGGTAATGTCTCAAAAGTCCCCTTCTTTCCAATACAATTCAGGATGTAATTAACTCTCTTTTAAACCATTCAAATAGCCTGACTGGTCTCCTGAACCTCAGGCTCCTCCTTCCCTAGTATGTCCTTTTTACAGAAGCAGCTAAATAATCTTCCTAAAGCACAGTCACTGCCTTGCTCAAAAATCTTCAGTGGCTCTCCATTGGCCTATAAGAAAAGAAAAAAAAACCTCCTTAGCCTGGCATTTAAACCTCTCCATTTTCTGGCTCCGTCCTAACTCTCCGACCTTATTTCATGTCACTCCCATGTACATTCAAGTCAAACTAGAGTCCAAGCCCTGGTTTGATTCTAACTTTCCCTCTCTGGCTACATACATTCACAAGTCTCTCCTCCAATCCCAGAATGCATTTCTTCTACATCTTTGCCTGTCTGAAATCTTCTTTCAAGCCCCAGCCTGGTGCCAACTGAAAACACTTTTTTCTTTCCCAGATTTCTTATTGTCCATTGTCTGGACTTTTTTTTGTCATAGTCTAATTCCCATCTGACTTCTTTGTGTGTCTCACTCCTTCCTTCCACCCCCATTTCAGAATGTAGGCTTCTAGAGGGCACAATCCCTCACCTTTGTTTCCCCAGTGCTTAACACAGTGTCTTATACATTTATTGTCATTCAGTCATTTCAGTCCTGTATGACTCTTCGTGACCTGATTTGGGGTTTTCTTGGCAAAGATACTAGAGTGGTTTGCCATTTCCTTCTCTAGCTTATTTTACAGATGAGGAAACTGAGGCAAACAGGGTTATGTGATTTTCCCAGAGTCACACAGCTAGTGTCTGAAATAGAATTTGTAATCGGGTCCTCCTGACTCCAGACACAGTTTTCTATTCACTGTGCCACCTAGTTGCCCAGTCTTATAGATAATAGCCCCTAAATAAATGTTGGTCTCATTAAATTGAAGAGAATTGGTATAGTGAAGAGAACAGTATTTAGAGCAAGTCACTTAATCTCTTTGATTCTAAATTTCATAATAGAAAAATGCGTAAAATAATATTTGTACTACCTGCCTGTAATGTTAATGAGATATAAGATCTTCCTTGCCCATTAATAGGCCTCACATACAGCCCATTAAGAGAAGATTGTTTAGAAAGACTTTCACACCTTCTGTTCATTTCTAATTAGGCACTGAATCATGAGGGTTGTGATGCTCTCTGGCTCTAAAAAGAGTATATACATATACTCTCATGTTAGCATTGTGCTTTGGGGTTCACTTATTGGAATAGTGCCCTTGTGATCTGACCAGATGACAGTGGGTAGCTGTTAAGAAGTTCCCCTTTCCCCCCACCTCTCCCTTTGAAAAACCCAGATGTTGGTACTTCTCTCTCTGGTAACTATGTATATATTGTCTTGGTCAGACAGTTGAATCTGTCTGTTGATCTGTGCTAATTTCTAAGACAGTTAGCGGTCCTGTCTGTTGGTGTTGATTTCTCTGCTTTTATTTTCTCAGTTTGGATTTTCTCTGAAGTTCAGGGTGCTGACTTTTCCCCCTGAACTAGTGAATGTAATTTAGAAAGATTGCTGACCCCTTAAACAGCTATCTTTCCTAGTAAAATCTAAGATTTTAGATCTAATTAATTAGATCTAATTAGATTCACAGATCTAAGAACCTGTGCTAGGTCCTGGGTATGCCAGTATGGTTGCTGCTACACCCTCTCGTCTCACAGGGCTGTTGTCAGGCAAGTGTTTTGTAAACAGTAAAGTGCTAGATAAAATAAACTACTATTAATATTAAGAATTACTTCATTGATGTGAAGGAATTTAATAGCAAATGATAGAGTTATAAGGCAATGAGTTAGTATTGTTGTTATTGTCATCATTTTCATTATCAATTTAATCCCCTTGGGTCATCTATCATTAAATGGAAACAGGCAAGTAATCAGTATTTATTAAGCATTTCCTATGTGCTAGAGACTGTGCTAAGTTCTGATGATACAACTGCAAACAAAAGGAAAGGCAGACCCTGCCCTCAAAAAGCTTACATTCTGATAGGGAAGGACAACACAGAAAAGGGAGATTAAAGGGGGTGGGTAAAGGGGGGGAGGTACCTGCATGGAGGCATGGAGAGATGGTGGTAACTTCAGGAGAATGAGAAGAACTTGGAAGGGAGTAAGGGATGCCTGAGACCCATGCCCTTCCCAAAATGGAGGCTCCAGAAGAAACTCACCAATTGAAGAAGGGGGCCACAGGGTAGAGGGATGTTCCAGGGCAAGAAGGCAGCTGAGGTATCATGTTGAAGCCCAGAGAGTCAGAAGCAGAACCAAGAGGGAAATGGATGAATCCAAATCTGAAACAAAAATATAAGATAAAAGGAGCTTAAAACTTTCAAACTGGGGTGGCCAGGTAAGAGCACCGGCTCCAGTGTCAGGATGACCTGAGGATTTAGCACCACACCCAGAAATAACTGGCCATGTAACCTTGAGCAAGTTACTTAACCCCGATTTCTTTAAAAAAAACTTTCAAACCTTCCTGAAGATAGGCTACTAAAATATCTTGGTTCTGATGGCATTTGCTGAAATTTGGTGCATTTCTTTTATGTTCTTATGCATTCTAGTCCATAATAATATAGAAGAATATCCCTAGAACATTCAAATAAATGTCTGTTATTAATATTTTAAAATTATTAGCCCTAAAGAAGACAGTTGAGCAATCAAATGAATAATTCTTTTTATTGGTATAGACCTCCTGTGTGATCATTTAAATCAAAGGATCACAGATTTAGCGTTGGAAAAAATCATAGATGCCATTGTGCCCAGCCCCCTTATTTTAAGGAATACTGATTTCCAGCAATATTGAATGATTTGCCCAAGGTTATATAGCTAGTAACTGTTAGAGTTGTTGTTGAGTCATTTTTCAGTCTTGTCTGACCCTTTGGGGTTTTCTTGGCAAAGCTACTGGAGTGGTTTGCCATTTCCTTCTCTACTTGGTAGAGGCAGGATTCAAATCTAGATTATCAGACTATAAACTGAGAGCTCTTCCCTCTGAACCTTCCTGCTTCCAATACATCCTTCCCCCTACCCCTCTCATAAGGATGTTTTGGTCAAGCACAAAAGGAGAAGAGAGAGAAGTGTTTATAGTCTCATTGATTTGGAATAAACTTCCTTTCTCCATTTTTCTCATATAAATCTGTGTAGTAAATGGACCAAACCAGTGCAAGAGTAAGGAAGAAGCTGATTGTTCAATTTTTATGAAACATAATTTGTCCACTACTTGTTTTCTGCCCAATTTTTCTTATGCCCCCTTCCTCTTAGACTATATGAAGCAGGACAGGTTGCTTCCTTTGGATCATAAATATGGAGCCATAAGGGGCTTAAATGGTGAAGAGAGTATTCTTAAGTGACTCCTTGTGGGTTCAACCATTCATCCAAGATTACACATGGACACACCTCATATTAAGAACATTTTGTTTGGAGGGTGTGGAGAGTACCTAAAAAGAACTTTTTTTGTCTTCTATTTCTAACCTCGGGAATTTAAATGTCTTCAGGAAACCCTTCCAAAGCTCTGAAGTCAGATCTTCACTCTTACATTCTGGTTGTAATTTCCCTTGGGAGATGCACAGTTTGCGAATTTGATTGATGGTTCTGTTCAAAACAAACTATTTGTGGTTCACCCATCCCCAAGACCCCCTTCTGGAGCGATAACATTGAGGATGTTTTTAAATGGTCCATTACAGCCATGGTAGACATTAGTGGAACTGTTTGGGAACAGCTGGATTGGATTATGTTCCCTGAAGGGAAAAGAATGATTCCATTCTCATGATAAATTTTCTTCTCTCCGTCTCCCAGACAGAATCATGAATAAACTGGAGGACAAGCAGGACCAGATGATACCATGAAGAGAAGTTTACAGGTCCTCTATTGCCAACTGTTTAGTAAGTAGAGTCTCCATTTCCTCTTGCCTCTAATGTTCCAGTGTTATCATTGTCCGCTGAGTTCAAGCTGTGTGTGCATCCTCTAGACAGCATCTGCAGGAAAGCCTGGGATTGGCCAGAGAGATGGATGCAGTGAATTATCCCTCTGTTCATTAATCTATATGTTGATTAGTCTCCTGATTTTCTATTATCTGAATATGTACCACTGTTCAGTGTTAACTCATTGTCACATGAGTGTGAGTCATATGGTTCCTTCAGAGAATTAGATATTGAAAGGGTAAATGTTTCTGCGTTGCTGGGTAGAATAAAAAGGTCTTCCATTTCAGTAGAGTTACATGCACTCTTTGGTTAGTAGGAGTCAAGGCTGTGAATATGCCACTAAATTACTGTTGTCTTAAAAGTATTTGAGCTCATGGTTGAGTGAAGAAGTGGAGCATCTAGAAGACTGGTTGTTTTAAGACTGTTCCTCAACAGCTTGGTCTTTCTACCCATTTCCTCTTTCTCTGTGGTATTTTCCTGATTTTGCTCTATACAGGAACTTTGGATTCATGGCTTTTTCATTAAGATTCTATTCTCTTGCCCAGTCCACAATCACCCCTGGACCTTTCACCTTTGTGGATTTCTAACTTTTGATCCCAGGGCTGCTGTTTTATTGGATCTCTGGAGCAGGACAGAATTCTTAGACTGCTGATCACCCAGATGGATAGAAACAACTGGAATGGCACTGGATTTGTTACTCGTGGATTCTTTTTTTAATCGTATTTGTTGGGATTGGCAAACTGACACCATTTCAACCCTAGCTTTGCCACCTCAAAGTGCCATTGGATAGTATAACTTGAGGGAAATTTATATCTTGACCCTTCTAGAATTCTTTCTGACGTCAATGGAAGATGTGTCCATATTCCAGGGCTGATTGTCTGGCTCCTGTTAACATGTGCTAAATTTGCTTTATATTTTTTGAGAAAATAAAAAGAGTTTGGAATGTAATCCATAAATCAGCCCCTTGATTTGAGTAATTCAGGGTAGATTACAGCCTCCATATGAAGCATAGCATCTCTGAATAGCATTCTGGCTGAATTTTTCATTGACTCATTTCTTCCACTGAATTTTAATCCCTCTAACACTGATCATGTTAGCCCATTTGTATCATGGTAGATGGGAGCCAGTTATGTGCAAGTCTTTCCTACTCTATCTCTGGGCACCATTCTAGACTACAGTGACATTTTGGTGGGGTTGGGGAAGGAGGCCAAGACTTAATTGATGGGAGAACTCCTTCTACCAATGCAGATCAATCAATAAATCATCTAGCACTTATTAAGGGCCTGTTATGAAACAAGGGTTATTTTGGTGCTGGAGATATAATGACAAAAAAGCTAACAGCCCCTTCTTGCAAAGAGTTGACAGTCTACTAAAGGGAGACAATATATACAAATATAGGTACATTCAAAATAGATATAAGATTATTTTGGATAGAAGACACTCATAACTTGAGATGAACCTTAAAGGAAACTAGGAATTCCAGGGACTAGTTACTGTTGGTAATTTAGAGGTTTAGTGTTGCCTGGGGGCACGAGGCACTTGAACAACATCCTGAGTGCCCCAACCAGTATGTTCAAGGTGGTATCTTATGGGTTCATGTCCATAGTCAGATCTTTCTGGTTCTGAGATTCCTTCTGCCTCCACTATTCCCTGCTGTCTTTTCTGCGTGAATTTCCAATGCTGCATAACAGAGAAAATGTTTTAGCCTATGGAAGAAACCTCATTAGCCATGATGTCATCTCCTTCATTGACCAGGTACCTGAAAGTGTATGAATATTCACTACGTCACATATCACTCTGTGGGTATCTAAAGGACTAATAACCCCTATTTATAGACTTTGGGGGTTCACAAGGCATTTCCTCAAAACAATCATGTGAACAAAATGCAAATATTATTGTACCCATTTTATGGATGAGGACTGAGGCTTGGAGAGTTGAAGTCATTTGTCCACTGGGATGGGTAAAAGCCTAAAATTGTGATGTGAAATGGAGACTAGACAGCATGGTATAGAGTGAAGCATCAGACTTGTGGCCACCAGTGTCTGCCTGCATAGGAACCATATTAAAATGCAATTAGGAAATGTTTATCAAAATAAATAAAGATACCATGCAACATAAATAATACTAACCTGTGGTTTTCTGAATCATTATGTATCCCGGAAGGGGCTCCTTTCTATTTGAATTGGACATTACTGATATGGAGGAAAGCATTGCTGGAGGCCCTGCTTCTAATCTTGCCCCTGCCGCTTCATAGGTTTGGGATGCCAGTCAGGGCCTTAGCCCAGCCCATTGAGGTATGCTGGACTAGATGATCCATAGCCTCATAGAGACAGAACTGGAAGAAATCCTAGATACCATTAGTCCAAACCCTTCATTTTTTAAAAAATTGAATTTTTTTATTAGCAAAAATTGATTCATTTTCTTTCTCTGCTCCTCCCTATTGAAAAACCAAAATCCTTGCAAAGAAGATACATTGTCAAGCAAAGCAGATGGACCCCATTGGCCATGTCCAAAAAAGTCTGACTCTCCTTCTGCGTCTTGATTTTATCACCTCTGTCAGGAGATGAAAGCCCTTCATTTCATAGACCCAGAAACTGAAGTCCAGGGAGAGAAGTGCGAGGCCTAAGGCCATATAGGTAGTAAGAATATGAGGTGAGATTTGGAATCAAGGCCTCTAATTCAGAGCCATCAGTCTTAAGCAGCAAATGGAGCATGACACTGCCTTGGGCACCTATTGGCTCTATGATGCAGGGACTGGTTTGGATTAGCTCCGTATGCCACTACACAAATCGTCATATGAGCCAAGCAATGTAGAATAAGTTTGCTATTTTGTCTGTTTATTTTACCATTGATATTCTATCCTATATCCCCAAACCCCTCATTTACAAAGTTGGCTAATCAAAACAGAGGACATGTGAAAAATGAAGGGACATCTCCATGGAGACTGTCATGGGAGTTGCTGAATGGAACTGAGTTTGAGCTCTTCCCTTCCCAGCAAAGTTTGCACTGTAAATTCAGAATGATCCAGTGGAGACCCTATTCTTCTGCTGAGCAGACGGATATTTATTGAACCCACTCTAATTAAGCATTAGTCTGGTTCTCAGCCTTTTATACTGTCAGGTCTGCATTCTGATATCCATCTTCATTTTTCTGGTCATTATCTCTCCCACCACCCAATCTGGGGCCCTCATCCTATGCCATCTGTACTTCCCAATAGCCTCTGCTGTATAAACATTAGCTATTATTATTATTAAGCAATCTTCTAGCCTCTCCTAGACAATCCTTCCTCTATGATGCTGTCAAAATAATCTTCTGAAATCACAGCTGTGATTATCACCGTCTGGCTCAAAAATGGTCATTTGAACATTTTCCCCTAATGAATAAAGTCTAAATTCTTTTTTTCTGTTATTCAAGGTCTTTTGTGGTATACTACTCACCTTAGTGCCCTGATTTTCTATACTGACCACCCGTGTTTGTGATATGAGTATTGGAAAATGAAAATTTCTTTTGAAAGCTAAAGAATCATAGACTCTTAGAGGTCATCTGATTCATGTGCCTTCCAAAGCGTGAATCCCTTCTGATCTTATTTGACAAGTGGTCATCCAGCCCCTGTTAGAAGAGCTAAATGATGAAGAAGAAGGGTGCTGAATGATCACCTCACTTAGGGCAAGTAAGGGAAGGTCTACTTGTTTGAAATTTATATTTAGCTTTTGTTTGGAATTGGAAAAACAGGGATGTAAATAAAATAGGTAAAAACTAAGACAGACAGAAAGAAAGAAAGAAAGAAAGAAAGAAAGAAAGAAAGAAAGAAAGAAAGAAAGAAAGAAAGAAAGAAAGAAAGAAAGAAAGAAAGAAAGAAAGAAAGAAAGAAAGAAAGAAAGAAAGAAAGACAAGGTCTCTCTTATGGAGAAAACATATTACATGTATGCATTTTCTGAGATGTGATGTTATCTCAGTACTATTTCTGAAGCTCGAATCATCTCTGCCAGTCACCAGTGATAATGTCAGGAGAAAGAGCTATTTATTTTCATGCAAAACTCCTCTCCTGGCAACAGTGTCTCTTCACCATGCCGACTACAGCATCAGCCATAGCCCCCAGCATGGAGCTAGCATAGGACAGTCATTTCAGTTGTAAACCTCAAATGCCCTTCTTGCAAAACCTACCATCTGAATGATCAGGAATGTTTGCTGTCTGAATATTTCTAGTCCTTTGAGGGAAAAATAATCCAACAAAACAATCTTAAGAAACCAAGAAATCTTTGTGTCAGCATCAAACAAAAATAAAATCCTATTTATGTATATCTGTCATTAAAGGATGCTATTTAAGATGCATCCTTACATTTAAAAATAAATTATTAAACATAAGAGTCTTAGGATCACAGATTTGGAGATGGAAAGAACGTTTAACATCATCTAGTCGATTTTATAGATGAAGAAACTAAGGCCCAGAGAGTTGAAATGATTTGTCCAAGGTCAGACGAGGTAGTAAAAGGCAGAAGTGGGGTTTGAATTGGGGTCCTTTGTCTCTAAATACAAAACTCTATCCACTGACCCATTTAAAAGAGAAAAGTACCAGAACCCACATGTCTGGATGGGTGAAACCTTTGGATTTGTTAACAATGTAGTATTTACAAGCTTCAACTAAGACAAGATGCATATCTACCACATTTTTATTATTTGTTTCAAACACATATTTATATATGGAGTCAGTTGTTTTTGCATAAAGAGATGTACAAATGGCTTTCTCTCATGAGGTTCTGAGAACACCCTCTTCTTGTATGGACAGCCTCTCTTCATCTCCAGGGCAAGTTGTCGTTTAGACCCCACATCCTATGCTGAGATCCATGCCCTGAATATTAGGTGATATATGCATGTACTGTGATTGAAATTTCATGTTGGAATGAGAGCCCAGGGTCAAAGAGAATAACAGGGAAGTTATCAAGAAAAATCTGCAGCTCCAGGCTATGGTACATTTGGCAGGATTTTCTCTTGAAGAAGCATAGTGAACAAATCCTAAAGCCATGGGTTCTACCATAGACGCTATTTTTTTTCCATTCAGGGGGATCAAATGATCCAGTATGCAGAGTTGTGAAGGGAGAATATTCTAACATAGCAGACAGTCAGTACTTAGTAGGGGGAAGGGGTGTCCTCAGTGTGGAGGGAGCAATGGTTCCTTATGAATGTGTCAAGGACATCAACCATCGATGACACAGGACAAACAACGCAAGTCACTGTACTAGTTGTTTAGGAGGATTTGATTAAAAAAGATAACTAGGACAAAGTTTCCTGTTCAAGGACCTTATAGTATCATTGGGAATAGGAACTAAAGCAAAGTCGTTAAAAATGTGCATGAGAATCTGCCTGGAGCTATCATCTGTCCTTGGTCCTTCCCACCTGAGCACTACTCCATGGGTGCTCTGACCCCCGTTTGGGCCCTGGGCAAAGAGCGTATAATAAGAAATATAATGGCTGAGATGTGTTTCTTTGAAGTAGGAATTCTTAATCTTTGTGTATCATACTCTCCTTTGGCAGACTGGGAAAGTCAATATACCCCAATTGAGAACAGTGTTTTTGAATGCATAAAATGATGATGGTAATAATAATAATAGCATTTATAATGTTGTGTTGTGTTCAGTCATGACTGACTCTTTGTGACCCCATTTGGGGTTTCCTTGGCAAAGATACTGAGTGGTTTGCCACTCCAGCTCATTTTACACATGAGGAAACTGAGGCAAACAGGGTTAAGTGACTTGTCCAGAATCACACAGCTAGTAAGTGTCTGAGGCCAGATTTGCCCAGGCATGCTACTAAGCACTTTATAATTATTATCTCTTTTAATTCTCATAACAACCATGGGAGATAGATGCTATTATTATCTCCATTTTACAGATGAGGAGACTGCCAGGCAGAGGTTAAATGACTTGACCAGGTCACACAGCTAGTACATCTCTGAGGTTGGGTTTGAACTCATGTCTTCCTGCCTCCAGGCCCAGTCTCTCTCCACTAATTACATTGAAATATAGTTATCAGAATATTAAAACAAACAAACCTGCCAAGTTCACAGCCCCAGGTTAAGAAACTCTGCTTTAAGGTTGGACTATTTTTTCCCTTTGTTTCCCCAGTGCTTAACACAGTTCTTGGTACACAGTGGTGCTTAATAAGTGCTTATGGATTGATTGAATTATTGGAAGCTTTTTTCATACATTTTATTTTTATATTTTTATTCATCATCACAATGAGGTTCCCCCCCCCAAATATAACCAGAATTTCACTGGAATAGAGAATTCTTTGTGAGGAGACTTCATTTTCCAAAGCAGACAGTCTCACGTTCTATATCTGAGAAGTTAAATGACTTGTCCAGAGTCACACAGTTAATAGGTGTTAGAGACAGGACTGGCAGTCAGGTCTCTCCTGGTCCCAAAGAGTATTCTTCCTGTCATGTGCATACTGCCTCTTAATTACAGAATCCAAGATTGTTTGAGCATCAAGGCCATTTTTACTGTTTCCTTGGGCCTATCACTCAGTTCTTTTAGCCTCTCTGTACCTGGATTCTACCTCTGTTGACTGATTTCTCTTCATCTGGACCCTGCCCCTTTTGACTGATCTCTGTTTGTCTGGGCTCTGCCTGTTTGCCCCCTCTTTCTGTGCCTGGGCTCTGTCCCTGATGACCATTCTCTATCTGCATTATTCCCTTGTTGATCTCTCTTGCTTTGACTCTGGTCCCCTTTGCCTCCTCTCTCTGTGTCTGGGTTATAGAACCCAGTTTATTGACATTTAGGGTGTTGATCCCCTATTACCCAGGTTCTCTGAATGTATGTGCCTGATCTCCTGGATACTGGTTTGCTTTCCTCCTTGGATTCCTACTCTCTTCTCCGTAATACTTGAGTTTCAAACCCAGAGCCCTACTTTCTCACTTGAATTTATGATGCTTTATGCCCTTTTTTTACTAACTTATTTCCTGACCATGATCCATTGATGTCTAGACATAATATTCATTCACCCCGTCTGGTCTGTTTGGACGTTTAGTCCATCGAGCCCTAATTTATTGCTGCCTTAAGACTCAGGTGGCCCAAATGTTCTATAAGTATTTGAAGGAGGCTTTTTAAAGAGTGCTGTTTTCCACTTCAACCATTATTTGCCAAAAATCTAAAATTTCTTTGATTTTAAAAAAAAACTCATATTACAACTTAACTGAGTAAAGTTGAGACTAGAAACCCTAGTTATCAATCTACTTGTATTAGAGCATATCCCAGTTTGTTTAATCTTTTACTTCAGTATTCATAGCTGAGCATTATTTGGCACTAATTACTTTAAAAGAAAGCCTACAGACTGCCTCTTCTCAAAGGAAATAATTTTCTATCCTCCCTCCTCTTCTACCTCATCTTTTCCCTCCATACTATAGCAATTCTTTGAACAGGGTGGCCCACAGTATATCAACATATATACCAAGGACAATGACCTTTCTCTCTTCTCACCTCATTTTTTAATATTTTTCATTATAGTACCTAACAATAGTAATTTCTTGCCCCATCTCTCCAGTAAGATTCCTATTACCTTCCATCCCAGACCACTCTGTAACTGTCTTTAAAAACAAAAATTAAAAGAACCCCAAAATATTCTTTTATTTCCAGATGCATTCAAATTGTTCAGGAAAAAAATGAGAGATTTGGTCCCTTTAAGAAAAAAGTTGACCTGAGCAGAGGCAAAATGTAACAGGGCTTAAATAAGCAGTGATAAGGAAAGAGTGAGTTAGCTAAAGGGAGTAACCATGGACGTGGTTGTCCTCTCTTTCTTTTTTCTTTCTGGAAAACCATCAAGGGGTCTTAAAGATTTTATCTCTCCCTCACATTTTATAGTTTCTTATCTGAGAAAACCCCTACAAATCCCAGAATTTCCATAGGAAACTGTAAAGAGACATGACATGTGAAGAAAAGGTATTTAATGCCTGCCTTCTCTGATAAGCCAAGCAAAATAATTAGAGGGTTTTTTGCCATCAAGAAGGAGAAGAGTTAGAGGGAAGGAGGAGCAGGAAGAGGAGGGGACATGGCACATTCTGAGACTGAGTTAAGCTGGTTTTCTGAAGCCCAAAGCACTGCTGGAGAAG
>NW_027185797.1:4777875-4820373 GCF_028583685.1 Petaurus breviceps papuanus | reverse complement strand
TAGTGTAGTAGCATAGTAGTAGCAGCAGCAGTGTAGTATTATAGTAAGAGTAGGAACAATAGCAGCAGCAGAAGCAACAATAACAACAACTAACACGTGCAGCACTTTAAGGTTTTCAAAGAATTTTCACATGTTGCCTTATCTGGTCATCGTAACAACCCCATGAGGTAGATGTTATTATTTTCCCTATTTTACATATGGGAAAACTGAGGCTGAGAGAGGGTAAGTGACTTGGTCCCACCTGCACAGCTTGTAAGTGTCTGTGGCAGGATATGAACTCTGCCCAAGATATAAAACTCTTATGGACTTCATGTTCAAAACTCTATCCATTATTCCACCTCTGTAATATAAGCTGTGAAGATTTTCAAGCCAAGAAAGCGTGAAGATGTGTTGACTTACAACTGGGAAATAAACCCAGCTCTTGGTAGTGATTGGTAACAGTCTAGTGTATACCGAAGGGTTTCTTTTTCTTTAAATCTTGTTTCATTCTTTATCCCGTGCCCCATGTTGGATGCATGCCATCTGCTGCTTCCTTCTTCAGATGAGAGGTGTAAAAGCAGGGAAAAGGAGCTCCTTAAGTAGGGTCGGACATATCTGGGGGATAAAGATGAGTAAATGTGCTCAGTCCAGTTGTTCTGGGGGCAGGAAGCTCAAGTCTCAACTTAGAGACCCGCCTTACCCCGTATGGCAGGGTTCTCTAAGGCAGGAAGAGAGGAAGGAGGATGAAGAGGAGGAAGGACCTGGAGGAAATAATAGAGGAGGAGGAGGAGAACAATAGCTCCCATTTATATAACATTTTAACATTTGCAAAGGAATTTACATACATTATCTCCTTTGATCCTTACAACAACCTTGTGAGGTTGATGCTATTATTATTCCACTTTTATATATGAGGAAACTGAGGCAAACAGGTTAAGTGACTTGCCCAGGGTCCCACAGCTAGTAAGTGTCTAAGGTCGAATTTGAACTCCAGGCCCCCTGCACCACCTAGCTGCCCCTCATTCAGGCTTACCCTCCCCTCATCATACCTCATGTTCCCATATTACCTTTGTCAATCTTATGGCCATCAAAACTGTCTTGTCTAATCTTAGCTCTGTTTTAAGAGGATATAGCAGTCTGATTAAGTTCATAACTGACATCTATGGAACCTGTTAAGACTCACAAATACTTTTTGTGTTTGTGTATTAGTTTATTTGATCTTCCCCACAACCCAAGAGGTGGATTTCACAGGTGTTTCTGCTCCTCAATAAACTGAGACTTGGAGTTCACACAGCTAGTAACTAGTAGAGGCAAGTGGAAACCGAGTCATTCTGTCCTCGAAGTTCCCATACTTTTTCACTATATCAAGCTCCATCTCTCTTAATCCACATTCTGGTATGAACAACTGATACCTGCCCCCTCTTAGGGGGTATTTGGGCTTTTGGGGGGTGGTAAGGATGGAATTCTTCAGGAAATTCCAACAACCCTGTAAGGTAGGTGTTATTATGATGATAACTACTTTACAGATGAGAAAATAAATAGGCTGAAAAAGACTAAGTTAGTTGTTCAGAGTCCAAGGAGGGATTCAAACTCGGGTCTTCTTCCTGCCTCCAAGTTCAATGTTCTTGTGGTGTTCTTCATATTTCTACTTCTAAACAGAGCCACTTTAGGGGACTCTTTCCCTGATGGCAGTCACTAGAGAAACACTCTGCCTAAAAAGCATCCATCGCCCTGCTTAGGGGCTGGCATTTCTAAACCTACCTAGCGTTGGCAGATTTTTGACCCAACATTTTCTCAATGGGCACGTGAATGCACACGCTCACACACAATAAACAGATCACCTTCAGGTTCTGGGTGCCTGTGCTCCTGCTCACTCTCACTAATTCAGAATGATCATAAAATCTGACCCCAGAGAACAGAACTGTGACCAACAGGTGGAAAGTTCAGGCTTTTAACACCTCTCACCTGCTCTATTACCCTAACTGGTCTTCCAGGCTCAAGCATCTCCTCACTCCAATTCATCCTTCAAGTAACTAGCAAAGTGATTTTCATGAAGGACAGATCTAACCATGTCACACCCCTTCCCCTTTACTTAGTAAACTCTGCTGGTTGTTTTATTACCTCTAGAATTAAATATAAACTCCTCTGTTTGGCATTTAAAGATCTTTACAACCTGTCCCCTTCCAGTATTTCCAACCTCCTTGTACACTGGTCGCCACCACATAATCTATGGTCCAGCCACAGTGGCCTATTTACTGTCCCTCTCACAGGATGCCCCATCTCCTCTCTCTTTGAATTACCTGTTCCCAGGCTTGGAATGTTCATCTCCACTTCTTAGAGTTCCTGGCTTCCCTCAAGACTTAAATCAGATGCCTTCGTCTATAGGCTATAAATGCCTTCTCTCTCAGATTTCATTCCATACCTGTTAATAGCTTAAGTCTACCTATTTATGTCTCTGTTTTCTTTTCTATTAGAATGTAAGTTCACTGAGGGCAAGGACTATGCTCAACCTGGTACAAAATAAAATGGCAGATATGAAAATCCCTCCATTCCAGTTCATCTCTTACTCAGTACTTAGCTGTACTAGAATACTTGGTATTACCATAAGGTGACAGACTTATAACTTCACGTGACCTTAAAAATCATCTAGTCCATCCCCTTCATTTTTATAAATGAAGAAGGTAAGGCCTAAAGAAGTAAAATAATTTGCCTGAGGTTCCCCAGGTAATTAGAGGCAGGGGATGGTTTTGAAGCCAGGTTCTTAGACTCCAAAATCCATCTCTCTTCCCATTGTCCCTTTATAGGGTTAATTTGTGGAAACAAGAATCTAGCACTGGCACCCTGTTTTCCCTCATTATACAAATATTTGCATTTATTATGCACAGATATGAGGTCATCGAAGTTCTAAAGTGAAAGACCTTCACTAAGACTGTTGGTTGAGAAACCATCTTAGGCTGGTGAAGATAGCTAGTTCATGGAAGACCAAGGACATTCAGACCTTTCAAATTTCTAATTCTGATTAAATATCTTTTAAATTTTCCTCTTTAATTGAAAATTTACATAAGTCAACAGCTCCCTTGTGTGTACTTGCATTTCCATGTGAAATTAAACGTTGCCAGCATTCTCTAATTGCGAAGGTTGGTTTGGCTCAGCAAAAAGTAGAAGTATGGAAGCATTTTGAAGAAAGGGAGCTTTATTACATTCAAGTACATATAGTAAGACAGCTGGCAGGGCTATGCGTTTCTGTCAGTATGGGGGGGGGAGACAGGAATCATGCTTGATACCTTAGTATTATAAGTGCTTTAATTAACAGGATAATTTGTAATTAGCAAATTAATTGCTCTGTGTGTAAATGTTCCTGCTTAAGTAATTCTTACAAATGCTCAAAAAATAGCTTGTTTGGTCTTTCACTCTTACATAGTGTAACTCCCCCCCCCCCTTCCATTTTGTTTGCACAATGACTTTTGGTGCCAAACAGGTTTTATTTCCTCCCATCATGCAAAAGTGTACTTCACTCAAACATGTGCCAGCTGAGATTCCAAATTAGTGGAATCCCACTTATTGAGATTTAGCTGCCCAATTATTCTTCATTCCTTGCAGCTTTACTAATTGGACCGGAATGAGAAGGGCCAAGTAGCTTTGGACTAGAGGCTTTTTGGAGGAAGGGAGTTTTCAGGAGAATTTTGAAAAGCCTAATGTAGATGTTGCCTTGAAGCTGCCCTCAAAGCTTCTGTGCTTCTGCATATTCAAATATCATCCTGGTAAGCTGGAAGAAGAGAGCTTTCTGGCCCTCAGGATGGGATTCTGGGGAACCATGGGAGCTAGTCATCACCTGCCACTCAAACCCTTTTGAGTCCTTTGAGGTCTTGTTTCTCCAATCTCCTCTCAGCAGTCTGTCCATTTCTCTTCTCTTCTTGCCAAAGTTTCAGTATTTTTTTTCCTAAATAAGCATCCTCCCCTTGAACACTACCCAGCCTGGACTGCTCTGTCTTTCCCACAGTACTTCCTACAGAGCATTTAGGGGATTCCAGGGCTGAGGGCTGGGCTCATTATTCACCATCTCTCCAGCCTAGCCCTTTTGATGAGCACATTATTGCTTACGACACCACAGGACATCATCAAGCTTGTGAGATGATGACGCTTGCTTACATAATCGGCCCACAAGGAAGGAATTGGCTTCAGTTGAGACTGTGCATCAGGGCCCAGCGTCCAGTTAGTGCTCAGCATAGGCTTATGGTAGTAGTCATAGCAGTCACTAATGAGACAGCTGTGGACATCATTGTGCAGTATTTATCAAAAGACAGAAACAAATGGGGTTTTTTCTGCCTCTGTTTCCCTGTCTCTAAAATAAAGAGGTTTGACAAGCCCATCTCTAAGGGCCCTTCCAGCCCTGTAAAGCTATGAAATAGCTATCCAGACATTTTCCACTGTTACTCCTTCCTGTGATTAGTCTGGTTAATGTTCTGCATAATGACTTTCCCAAGGTCTTCTTGCTGAGTTACAGCATGTACTCCTCACAGCTCAGTAACTTAGCTTGGATGAGAATCCTGGAGACCTAGGAGATGAAAAATTTCCTGAGTTTTCTTTGGAAGTTCTTGGTCCTGATGGTGTAGTTTAGGGTACTTGGCCAGGGTGGGTTGGGAGTAGTGAACCTGTCTTCAATAAAGGGCAGAGAAGTAGAGCCTGGTAATGGCCAGTATCAGAGTCTGCAAGCTGGCTTGGAGCCAGAAGTCCCAACAGGAGAACCCCAATGGTACCATCATGTAATGAATCACCATGGAGGACCCAAGAAACTTAGAACCCAGGCACTCTGGCTGTGTTGACTCATTAACAAGACAACCTAGCAGAAGCCCAACTGCTCTCCCTCAGCAGCAGCCTGAGCCATAAAACATCCAGCCCCACAGAGACCCTCAAATGCTGTGAAAGGAAATGTTTGGAAAGCCAGAACCTCCAAGCAGGCTTGTTTGAATTTGAAACTGAAAGATGGACAAATTCAGCACCTATTGACATGTGGACAGCACAAGTTTTTAAAATGAAGAATGAATGTCTGGGCTATCACTATGTTAAAAGTGGTCAGTTAGATGGTGCAGTGGATAGAGTGATGCACCCAGTCAGGAAGCTTCATCTTCCTACGTTCAGATCTGGTCTTAGACATATATTAGCTGTGTGACCCTGTACAAATCATTTGATCCTGTTTCCTTCAGTTTCCTCATCTGTAAAATGAGTTGGAGAAGGAAATGGTAGCTAGGATCTCTGCCAAGAAAAACCCAAATGGGGTCATAAAGAGTTGGATGTGACTGAAATGAATGAACAACAACAAAAATGCTAAAAGTAAGTGGAAATGCCCCAAACAGCTACATTTTATTAAATAAATTGTTATCTTTTTCCCTTTTGGCTAAGACAATACTATTAATAGTAAAAATGTAATAAAAATAAAGCTAACTCTGGGAATTTAGGAAGAAAAATCCAGGAGGAAGTAGCTTAATAAATGTTTGTTGATTGATTGAAGGTTTGATGGTTCTGTGGTCTGATTCATGGGAGAGTCTTCACCAGTGGTACAGATTTGATAAATGATAATGTTTATTAATTGACTTATTGAAAGTCTCATGGTTCTGTAATCTCATTCATTGGGCATTTCACCAGTAGGGCAGATTTGAACCCAACTTTGCCTTCTCATCTCATTGGAAATTTCTTGTCTATCTTGTCCCATAAATCTTTCACAAGAGGCCCACCCATTGTGTTGGGGGTCTTCCCTTAGATCTTGTATGGATCTTGTCCATTGGTTATCCCAGATTCCTTCTGCACAAATCATGGATTTAGAACTGGAAGGGATACTAGACATAAGGTCCAATCCCCTTACTTTACAGATGAGGAAAATGTGACTCAGGTAGGTGAAGTTACTTGCCTTACATCACATGAATAATAGGTAGGATTTGAACCCAGGTCCTTTGATTCTAAAACTAGTATTTCTTTTTCCTGCTATATGATGCAAACTTCCTAATCACTGGCCCATTTCTTTCTCTAGTCCTAATTTCTTTTGAAATCTCTTTTGTGCCATTTCTCCTACAGAATTCTTTTTTCTTTTTTTTAATTTAGTATTTTCCCCCAATTACATGTAAAAACATTCATTTTTAAAATTAAATTCCAAAAATTCTTTCCCTCCTACCCCACCCCACCCTCCTCATTGAGAAGGCAAGCAATTTGATATAGGTTGCACATGTATAGTCATATAAAACATATTTTTCTATGTAATTCTTTATTCACTGTAATTTAATAAACATTCATTAAGCACCTACTGTGTGCCAGGCACTTTACTAAGCCTTCTGTTGCCTTTTGAGAAATCTACAGCTTTGATTCTTTGGAGATGGTGGAAAAATAGTATCATAAAAGCATCCACACATGGACCTCTCTCACACCCCTAACAGGTATTTCAAATACTCCAACTGCATATCTCTTACGTTTTTCCCTTTACTGCTTTCCTAGAAGTTAATCAGCTGCTGCCAGAAGAAACAAAGCATCCCTGACAAGCAAGCCTTTCTGTGTATTTATAGGAGCCACTGTAGATTAAAAAAATCTCATTTTGTGGATATAGTGTTCCTTTCTTCCTGAATGCTCAAAGCATTTCAGGACGTACTCAAATCCAAATAAACACTCAGTTAGATGTTAGCCCAGACAGGAAAGATTTGCCTTGATGAAATTTTTCTCTTGGAGCAAAAAGGGAATAGGGTAAGAGCAGATTTTCTAAATTTGAGGCTCTCTTTAAGATCCAGGATTCTATCTCCAAAGTAGTCATCATCTTGTCCAGGTAAATTCTCCTGTTTACATTGTAGATGATGGTTCACAAAGCTCTCTGCTCACAGTTCCTTTTTGAGGTAGAGAGTGAAGGCATCATTATCCTCATTGTATAGTTGGCAAAGCTGAGGCTCTGCCTTTAGAACTCTACATTTGAGTTTATCCTGGAGTTGAGTGTAATCTTTTCAAAATTCCTTGCCTAGGAAAATTTAAGCAAAACTACTGTAATTCTCCATCATCTCTGTCCCACCTTTTGAGGTGGGAAGGAGGCAGTCACATATCTTGTTATAATAAGGTTAATGGTTTCGATACTTCTCAGATAATCTTTTTTTTACCCCAAAGTATAGCTAGGATTTAAATGTCCTCTGTGCTTGTTGGAGGATGCAAATCTGAATCATCTGAACCCACACAATCCAGTCCAATCCATTAAAGATTTATTAAGTTCCTACAATGTGCCAATCACTGGGCTAGATGCTGGGGGTACATTTAGTGAAGACAGTTTCTGCTTTCAAAGAACTTAAAATCTGAAAGGGGAGAAAATCTACAAAAAGAGGCAAGAAAACTGGGGAGAGATACGAGGGTGTATCTAGCATGGGGCATCTTGTTCCATAGAGTTGAAACCAGGCAGAGTGTGGAGTGAGCTCAGAATTCAGGTTCTGCCCTCTATAAAGGAAGGCATTGGGAGGAATCCAATACTCCATTCTCCAGCCCTCCAGTCAGAGGGGAGAAGAGGATGAGAGAAGTCGTATCGGTGGAGGCTTGAGTTGGCAGCTTGGTAGTGAGTTTAGAAGTAATGAACTTATCCTAAAGTGGTATCTTGTTCCATGGGGTTGAAACCAGGCAGGGTGGCAGATGGAAAATGGATCAAATGGTTAATTCAGTGAGGTTTTTCTCTTCTGCATGGGCTTTTCCCCCATCTCTCTGCCTGCCTCTCTCTTGCTATTTCTCTCTCTCTCTCTGTCTCTCACTATGTGTCTGTCTGTCTCTCTAATTTCTGTCTCTGTTTCTGACTCTCCCTCTGTCTCTGTATCTTTCTCTCTCTGTCTCTCTTTCTCTGTCTCTGTCTCTCTGTCTCTCTCTCTGTCTCTGTCTCTCTGTGTAGCTCTCTTCCTCCCTGCCTCTCACTCACTCTTGTATTTGTTCCAAAAGTTTTCTTGCATTTCTCTCTTCCTGTTCTATGGCAGGGAGGGGAAGGTGAGTGTGAAAGGGAGAGTGTGAGATGGCAAAACTCTTGAAAGAGCTCAAGTTGATTGCCCACCTAGCATTGATGCCTACAGCTCTCCCCACCCTACCACCCACTGTGGGTGGACATCTATTGCTTTATTAGCATTATGAGTTGTAGTGATCACGGAAAAAGCATATAGCATTTCCAAGTACACCTATACTTCCTCTCTTTTCTCTGTGAACCATTTTCCCAGGATAAATGCAGAGACACTAGTTCAGCTCATCCTTATTGATGAGGGCACGTGCCCTTGTTAGCAGGACATAGACAAACTGAAGAGCAAGAATGATGAAATAGCTTCAGGGAAAGTATGGATGATTATCTGATAAATAGTATATAGTCAATGATATATGTGAAGCACTTTGATAACCTTTATTGCTAACTAAACAAACACTAACTATGGCAGCAGGTCATGAGGGTGTAGTAGAGGGGCCTAGACGAAGCCCAAATTTACCCTTGCCCATCTCGGGGCCTTGGATCATGCAATCTCCCAGGTCTGAAATGGACCTCACTGCCCTCACCAACACTGGTTGAAATCCTTCCTTTCCCTTGAGGTCCAACAGGGGTGCCGCCTCCTCCTTGAAGCCTTCCCTGAAGTCACCATCTGAAAATGACCTGTCTCATCTCAAATTTCTCACATCACTTTGTCTCAGCCACTTATTTCCACTGATCTCATCCTTTCTTTTCTACATTATAAGCTCCTTCAAGCCAAGGTTTACATTATCTTTATGTCTCCAATACATGTAGAAACACTTGATGCTTTTTTGGGGGTGGGGATTGGGGAAGATCTGGACCTGTGGTTTCATTTCCTTACTTCCAGTAAGGAAACCCCCTTCTACCATTGCAAATTACCTACTGCTCTGCAAATTATAGACTGGGGGTTTGCCTAGGTATCTCACAACTAATTTGTATCAGAGAGGGGATTTAAACTTCAATGTTCTTTCCACCATGGCCAAGTCTTTCCACCATGCTATCCTACCTCTCAAGGCATGTTTATTGAATTGTGTTGAATTGGGCCCCAGTTTCCTTGTTTGTCAAATGAGGGAGGCAATGACTAGACAGACTCGTAAATACCCTATCAACTCTGAATATTTGACCCTATTAAGTGAATTAAGTAGGCAAATGATTTTTAATTTCTTAAGTGCTGGGAACTCCTTGTGTTTCTCAAGTAGGCTATGACTCCGTAATTAAACCTGGGGAGTTGCCTAAGGCACAGAAAGATGAAGTGAATTGTCCACAGCTCAGATCCGAAGTGGTATTTGAACCTAGGTCTTCTGGACTCCAGGCTGAGCATTCTCTCCAACATAAGAATTTGCCAATCAAGTTGAATTCTGGTCTCACCTGACACACGTACAAAAGGATGCATCTGATAGTCTCAACCATGTACTCAGTAATGAGGCTATGAGTAGTGCTCAGGCCAAGATGGCATTGCAGACAAGATCGTTTGTGGCTGTCCTGAAGCCTGAGCGGCCTGGAACCACCCGGGAGTTCGCTTTGGCCACTCCAAAAAGACCTTGCCTACATGGGGGATTCTGACATATGTTTGTACCTGCAGAAGTGTGGGAATATGTAAAGTGCCTTAAGTATGAAGGGTCAGAGTGAATCAAGCAGAGCAACTGACCAATGCGGATGGCTCCATAAAGAGATACGAGCAGGTGATTTGTGATGGGGCTATGGAGAACAAAGTCATCTTAGAACCGTATGGTTAGAAGAAAGCATTCTGGTCCAACCTATACCTGAGCCTTGGATACTTTCTATGATAATAATAGTTCATTTCCCAAAGGGGAGAAATACAGAGAGAGTGACAGAGACAGAGAGAGAGAGAGACAGAGACAGACAGACAGACAGAGAGAATGTTTTAAGAGAATCAATTAAAATATCTAGAAGTAAACAAAAAATGCAGGAGACTATTAAATTTAGCAAATACTTAAAAAAAATCCACTAATTACTAGAAGTTCACAGTTTCATATCCTCTTTTTTTGTTCATTGTAAGCTGAAATGTACATTTTAGTGATAAATGTTCATAATGAAAAGGGGAGTTTAAAAAAGGTTTGTAAAGCACTTTGCATACATTCTCTCTGCTATAGAAAAAGCATTACCTGGATGTCAGCCAGACATTGACCAATGTTTCCCACACTGTTCTCATAGGGAACAAACATTTATTAAATACCTACTGTGTGCCAAGGATTTATTACATGCTTTACAAATATTATCTCTTTTGCTTATAGACAAGCTAGAAAGGAATGGACCAGATGAGAAGACATTTGAGCCTTTCATTTGAATTATAGAGTTGGGTAAGGAGAGGTTCTTTATAACATTCTGAAACATTTAGTCCATTAAATAACCAATCTGGGAAGGGCATTTGAGAGAGATGTGCATCAATAAATTGTTGGTTGAGCTGTAAATTGGTATAACCATTCTAGAAAGCAATTTAGAAAAAAGTGACTGAAATAATCATACCTTGTGACCTGGCTAGTTCACTGCTAGGCATAGACCTCAAGAAAATTAGCAATGAAAAGAAAAGTCCCATGTACATCAAAATATTTACAGTAACATCTTTTTAGTAATAGGAGCACGGACCTGACTAATGATTAATGTGAAGATATTTGTAGATCCTATATTTGAGTGCATGCCGCCATCATGGGGTGGGGATGAGAGGGAGGGGGAGAAAATTTGAAACTCAAGGGACTGTGGAACTGAATGTTGTAAACTAAAAGTAAATAAACAAGCCAATTTAATTTTAAAATAGTAGCAAGGACCTGGAAACCAAGTAGATGTGCACTGATTGAAGAGTGGCTCAACAAATGGTGGTATATTAATATAACAGAAGATTGCTGGGTTATAAGAAATAATGAATATAGTGAATATAGCAAAGCTTGGAAGACATATATCCTGATGCAGAGTAAAATGAGCATAACCAAAATTGTATTCACAAGACAAATGAGATAATCTTTGTAAAAAGCACTTAGCCCAATGCCTGACTCATAGTATATCTTATTCCCCTCCCCCTTCCCTATAGCAATACATTGGAAAAGAAAAACAAAAAATCTAAATTGAATGTTGAGAAAGTGTAATGACCAAACTTGGCCCCAGTGAAGAGTTATGAGGAGGCACGCCCTCTCCCCATTTCTGTGCAGAGGTGAGGGACTGTGGGTGTGGAACACAGTGCATAATGTCAGACTTGGGCCTATGTTGGCTTAGTTTTGCTGAACTGCTTTTCCTTCTCCTTTTTGTTTCTTGTTATAAGAGATGGTCCTTAGCCTAAAAGGGCCGGGGTCTCCCATTGCATCTTGGGCCACCTCCAGTCATTCTGATGAATATCTGGTCACTGGACCCAGATGTCTCTGGAGGTGAAAGTGAGGCTGGTGACCTTGCATAGCCCTCCCTCATTCAAATCAAAGTCAACTGCAAGTCATGTCTTCATCTCCCTGATGTTATGGTCCTCTTTGAGAAAAAAGGATAAACAAAAACAATAATAAGGGATAGTCCTCTGGCAAAGGGAGAGAGGACAGCTTCACTAGGCAATGACTTGTTAAAAACAAAAGGTGGTAATAATAAAATATATTTTTTGAAAGTTACTACGTGCCTGATCTTCCCTGTCTTTAAGGAACTTACATCCTACTGCATAGATTATACCACAGTATATATACACACACATATTAGGTATAGAGTCTAGGATCCTAGATTTTGAGGGAGAGGGGACTTCAGAGGCTGGGGAATCCAACCCCTTTGTTTTATAAATCAGGACATTGAGGACCAGGGAGGTACAGGTTAAGTGACTTACTCAAGATCATTCAGGGAGTTTCAGAGGTAGATACAAAGTAACTTGAGTGAGGTGGGAGAGAGCTCCAGAGTGAACAATAATGAACATGAAACCAGCAATCTTGGGGATCTGGAAAGCTTCCTGTAGGAGATGGCATCCAAGCTAGCTTTGATAAAATATAAGGATTCCAAGAGATTGGGATGAAGTGCTCAGTCAATCAGGAAGCCTTTTTTAAGGGCTTTCTCTGCATGAGGCATTGTGCTAAGTCTTGGGGATATAACTCAAAGCAAAACATACAAACACATGGTCCCTGTTATCCGAGAGCTCAGCTCTAAAGGGAGTGAGCGTATTCCAGGCATGGGAAACATGACGAGAGCGCTTTGCAAGCCGTACAGCGTTATATAAATGTTAGCTATTATTGTTGCATGGGAAACATGACGAGAGCGCTTTGCAAGCCGTACAGCGTTATATAAATGTTAGCTATTATTGTCTCCATCATTAGCACCCTCTTAGCGGCCCCTGGTCTTTTCTTTATGTAAATTGCTTCTCTCCCCTATGGTACAGTGGAAAGGACACTGTGCTTGGGGTCAGAGGACATCCAAATGCAAGCCCCAGCCCTGGTTCTGATCAAAGCCCTGCTATTTGCTGCCTGTGTTTCCATAGTCTCATTATCTGTGAAAAGACCCCAGTCTGCACACTGCACCAAGGTCCCTTCCACCTCTAAGTTTGAGCTGTTGGGACTGCAGTGACATGGACAGCCTCACGATGGCCAACAACATCCAGTGAGCATTTGGTCAAAGGACCCTTTCCTGAATGTCCTTAGAGCAGGATTTCCAATTTCTTTTTGATTCTCTCTCTCTCTTTCACCAGCCTTTCCTTGTTAGCAGAAGTTAGCACGGTGGTGAGTGGCCGTTTACTGTGTGTCTCTGCCTTTTTATTCAACAAAATGAAAAGGACAGCAATAGAGGGCTGAGATGGCCGGTGTGTGCAGGGGGGCAGGTCAAGGGCAGCATGTCTCATGGATCGATGTCTTCTTTGGGTAATATGGTCACAGCAGCGGGCAGAGCACAATAACAAAAGTCAAGTGACCTGGGTCTGCTGCTTTCAAGCTGTGTGATTCTAACAAGCAAGGTGCCTCCTTTACTTTCTCTTTTCTCTAAAATAAGGAGCTTGGGCTCACAGTGCAGGGGAATGGGTACTGGATTTGGAGTCACAAGACCTGGGTTCAAAGCCCAGCTCTGTGACTACTTGTTTGACTCTCTGGGCCTCAGTTTCCCTCATCTGTAAAATGAGGAGAAGGTTATGCTAGATAACTTCTAAGGGCCCTTCCAGCTCTAAATAGTTGTTTCTAAATGCAAGGTCCCTTTCAACTATAACGTGCTACAACACAGCATTTTAACATGGATATGAATGATTCTTGTCATTGCAGGGGCCATTTGTATTTTTGCACACAGTGAGAAATGTGCTGACTGTGGGTTTCTGGCTTCTAGCAACTTCATTTTTAGACTTCTCTCAGTACTGTTTATTTAAGAAACTCAATGATCCTACAAAATTAATGAGCACAAAGTTGATTAGTCTTCCCTTTCTATGCAATTACCTCGCAGGATGAAAAAGACATGACTTCCATCAATATTTAGGAGAACTTCAAGAGACTATTGACATGACACAGTAAATTCTTCTAAGAGCAGTGTGGTAAAGATGCCTGAAAGTATATGATTTGTGGTGTAATTTGCTAGAATTACAGGAGTCCATTGCTTTCCTTTTGAATTATCCAGCCTTTTTGGATCATAAACTACTTACCTTCCAACTGAAAGGAATTCTCCTTAGATATATGGCAAATGGAGACTTTCCCAATCTAGCCTTGTCTTTGGGGCACAAAATAGGCTGCTATGTGAATCTCCCTCCCTTCCTCACCCTGTCCAAGAAATAGTTTATTTTCACTGGTGGAATTCTGTCCCTAAAGACTGAAAAAATAAGTTAGAATCATAGACTCACCCTTCTTTTTCTAGATAAGATAGCCAAAGCCTAGGGAGGTGAAGTGATTGGCCCAAAGTCACAGCAACTGATTCATAGCAGATTTTTGAAGGATTGGAGAAGGAAAGGGTTTCTTTTGAAGATCTACTTAGAGATCTTTTCTTCAAATACACAGATAGTGTTTGGGCTTAATGAATCCATTTAAATGTCCTTTCCATCAAAAAGCCTTTACAACCACATCTTGATTATTCAGGAGCTGATTAAGGACTATTTAGATAACATAGGCCTCCTCTTTTCCTCGTGGCTTTCACCTTTGGAAAGTTTCATTGCTAATTAGCATCTACAGCAAAGGAGAGAAAAATGATAGAAAGGGGAGAGTGAAATAAACATCAAACCAATCTATTATTTATAATTGAAGATAATTTTTTCTCATTATTAACAAAGGATTTCAATTCTCTTTCCTCAATTGCCAAGGATGATGGAGAGTTCCTTTGAGAATCTTAGAAATGAAAGGGACCTTAGGCATCATCTACTCTAATTCCTTCCTTTGACATTTGAGGAAACCGACAGAGAAGGAAAGGAATGTGCCCTAGAGTATCTAGCTAGTTAGTGACATATAGTAACAATGATAATAGTAGGAATAGCTGCCATTTGTATGTGTTTTAAGGTTTGTCACTTTACAAGTCTGATTTCACTGGGGAGGTAGGTTCTTATATCACCCCCATTTTAGGAAACCAAGGCAAGCAGAGGTTAAGTGACTTGCCCAGGGCCACACAGGTAGGAAGTATCTGAGGCTGGACTCTAATTCAGGTCTTCCTGACTCCAAGTCCAGCACTCTACCCACTGTCCCACCCAGCTTCCTGACTGTATTGACACGGACAGATCCTTAAATGACATCCAGAAAAGTACCAGGAAGTCCAGGGTGGGGCTGGGGTAGGATGTCAGAGGGGTGTACCTGTCATCTACATTTTTTTGTAAATCATTTTAAATTAGAAAAGTTGGCTTATCATCAGTGTAGTAAATATTAGGCATTTGATGTAGGGCTTCCTTATGACATAGTATATCAGACTTAGAAATCTCAGGTTAGCATTAGGAGACCCTAAAGGCAGAATGAATGGCCCTTGTTTGGGCATTCATCATCACCAACTTAGCAGGTGGGTTTATTGCCAATGTTCATAGCACTGACAAGGTTCCTCTCCGCCTGGCTCCTTAAATATGGTGCCCTGCTTTCCCAGTTACTGGTAGGGCTTTCTCCCTCCCTTTCCTCCTCCCCTGTCAATACTAGGCTTGTTTTATTTTGCAATGTCTAGTTCTCTGTGGAAGGCGAACTGACTGGAGGAGTCATCAATTTCAAATAATCCCTAGAAACCAATCACCCCAAATGGAACTTGACCTGAACATGGGTCATCTTCATCACTCTCCTCACTCGTCCTATCTATTGCCATCACCTTCCTACAAAGCAGAATCTGTTCCTGCTTTGTCACTTTTTGCTTTTCCAGGATGGTGATACTTGACCCCCTCCAGATGCTCAGCCAAGCCAGCCTTGTCGGTGGTCCTCATACCCAATATTCCATCTTCCAGCTGTGTGTCTTTGCACAGGATTTCTCTAATGCCTGACTTTGCTTCCTTCATTCAACAATGAGCTTACACAAAACCTCCTAAATGATGCCTTGCTTGATTTTATGCCCCCCAGCTCCTTATACTTCTCTCCCCCCCCACTCCCCCACTCCTGCATTGCCTTGCATTCATTTTGCAGACACCTAAGTTTCTATATTTTCTTCTTTAATAAACTGTAAGCCTATGGAGAGTAGGGACTGTTTCCTTTTTGTCTCCAGCACCTAGAACATAGTACAGATGTTATGTTGAACCATCATCATCATGAATCATTACAGATATCTGAGCCTTATTATCATCATTTTACAGACAAGGAAATTGAGGTTTAGATAAACTGGGTGATTCCTTCATAGTTGTATTGTTTCCACATGTCAGAGGTGGATTAAAAGTCTGAATGCAAGCCAGCACTAGTCTAGCCAGTAAGACTTGGTACTAGGCACTGTGAAGATACGGAGACAAAAATGAAACTTTCCTCACCATTATGGAGTTTACATTGGGGTGTTGGGGTGGAAGGTGGTGGGATAATATGTACACAAATCACTAAATACCCCAAAGTGGGGATAGTTACTGCACCTGTGATGTATAGGGAACTCCTAAATGAGGAAACCACCTTTCTACCCACGCAGGTTGGCACCTTCCCAGCAATTTACACTCTTAGAAACATGCCTCATGAACTGAGAGCTTGTGTCTTTTTCCAGGTTTACATAGCCAGTATGTAACCTGGGAGGGACTTAAAGCCAGGAGGCCAGCTCTCTACCTCGGTGGCTCAGTGGATAGAGCACTGAACCTGGGATCAGGAAGATGGGAATTCACATTCTACATCAGACACTTAGTAGCTGTGTGATCCTGGGCAAGGCAAACTCCCTCTGCCTTAGTTTCCAAATCTATAAAATGGGGATAATAATAGTCCCTGCCTCCCAGGGTTGTTGTGAGGATCAAATGAGATCATATTTGTTTTATTATTGTTATTTTAAGTGAAAGGTAAGTGTTTATTACAGTATATAGGAGGATAGTGTATACAATGAGACAGTCTGGAACACTTCTATTCATGTGCTATGTTGCTAACAAAGGCTTGAATGTTAACATTGAAGATATTTACAGAGCTAAACTTTTTTTACATATATCCATTTATCATATGGTACATTATTCCTTAGAAATCATGTCCTATAAACTAAATACATTCTTATAGTTTATAATAAGCTTGTAGCAAAATTTGTATCACCAAATAAGATGATAGGGTTTTTTTTGTTTGTTCGGTTTGGGGCAAGGCATTCAGAAGGGTTAAGTGACCTGCCCAGGGTCACACAGCTAAGATGTTAGTTTTTAATGCATAATACTTTTTAAATGTCACAATTTTGTGGCTTCTGAATGTTTAATTACTTAATTCAAACAAGGGAATGGAACAAAAAATATGACCAAAACAAGCCCATTTTAGGATTTTTAAAATTCAGTCCCTTCTCCTTTTACATCATCTCTAACTAGCTAATACACATAAGGGAAAAGTGTAGAAACCCAGATATCCATCAATGCAAATGAAGGAATGATGTTTGTCTCCAAAGCGTCCTATGTTCTGGTGGCAGATCCTGGATCAGTGTAGAATTTATCTTCATGTGCAAAGGCCTCAAATTTGAGTGTGTGTGTGTGTCCTGAGATGAGACTGTCCACACCCACTACCTTTGTAGCAATGCTAAGTTGGTCACATCACCCCATGGAATAACTTGATGTCCATGGATCAAACCAATTTTGAATGGCCCAGCCATCACAACCTTCTGTTCTGGGTAATTCAGGGTCTCACCAAAGTCTCTACCAATGTGAACATCTCCAGCTCCCCTAGAGTCGTAACTTTCTTTGGTGCAAAGGTTTCCAGTGCAGAGAATGTGCTTAATTTTTCCAGGCACCAGCAATTTTTTGAATTTAGCTATTTCTTCCATACTATGTTAGCCATCATGATAACAGTGATGATGGTGATCAAATATTTATCAAGCTATTGCTTTGTGCAGGGGTCAATGCTTGATTGTAGAGATGCAAAGAGACATAAAACATGGTACCTGCCCTCAATGAGTTTATAATCTAGATGGAGATAATGAACACATACCTCAAAAGAGAATTAAAATTACAAGAGAGGGGTGGCTAGGTGGCACAGTGAATAGAGTACCAATCCTGGAGTCAGGAGGACCTGAGTTCAAATTTGGCCTCAGACACTTAATACTTACTAGCTGTGTGACCTTGGGCAAGTCACTTAACCCCAATTGCCCTGCATTCCCCACTCCAAAAAGAAAATAAATAAACAAAATTACAAGAGAGCACCTACTGTCAAATGAGTGGTGCAGACAGGAACTCTCACTGGAATTTGGAACAATGAGTGATCACCAAAGGTAAAATGGTGGGGCAGGCTCTACAGAAGAAAGGAGACTTGGGGAAATGGGGGGATTTACTTAGCAAATAGGTTTTCTGATAATGATCACCTCAGTTCAAATGAACCTGGGTTGTAAACCAAGGATCAAGAGAGATGGGCTCCTTTCCCAGCTCTGTCTCTAGCAGCCCTGTTTTGTGATATACAAGTCTCTTACTCTCTCAGAGCCTTACCTGCATAATAAGTTGGGAGAGAGGAGAAAGGAGGGAGGAATCAGGCATTAGAGTATAGACGATTCCCTTCAGCTTTAAAATTCCCTGTTGCCAAAAATTACAAGTGGTAGTTGAGTTTATAAAAATTTGATTTCTCACCACTGAAAATCGAAGTCTTGGCAGCCTGTGCTTCCTTAAAGACCAAACTCGTTAAATGTGTTTATAATTCATCACATGTGGTAATTTGAACAGGGAGCTATGACCAATTCTTGACAAATTGGTATTTATTTTGTATATCTCATGTATTTACTTAGCTATGAACATGTATGATAGAAGGTAAACTCCCTGAAGTCAGGACCTGTCTCTTGTATTTTATTCTTCTGTGTCTGCTAAAACAGTGCTGGGCACATAGTAGGTAATTTTTTCATTGGCCTTAGTACAGGGATCTCCAAGTAAGGAACTTTCTCTGCCAATGTAGATGGTCACTGTATAGACTTAGAGAGTTGTCAGTGCCCTGAGATGTTAAGTAGTCTGTGTAGTGTCATATGATCTGTAACAGACATCGATCTTGAACCAAGGACTTCTGACTCTAAAGCCAACTTTTTCTCTACTATACTATGCTGCCTCAATCACCCAACAAACATTGTTTATGTGATCAATTCTTATCAATCCAAGTGATTGATCTGTTGATCATCTAAGAGATGGAGGCAGAAGGAAAGAGGGTCATGAACACCCCCAAAGCATGCACTGCCTAGTTCTGCAAAGACCAGTGTGAAGATTTGTCCTTTCATCACCAACCCCCTTCCAGGCAGGCACTCCACCCAGCAGTCACATGGCAAAGATGGCACCCTGATAGGCCATGAGGTTGGCAAGCATGGAGAGCCCATTAGACATGGCTTCGGCATGTTTTGTATAGCCACTCAGCTTTTATTTTCATACTGCTTGGGAATCTCTCTCTAGGGGGAGAATGGTTTGGAAGAATGAGCATTGGTCTGGACCTTCATTTTCTTTGTGTAAGGAACTCCCTGTACAAAAATGACCTCCACAATGCACATCTCAGTACCTGATTCAGAACTTAGAGTTACCCAGGGCATTGAGAGTTACTTAACTGGGAGCAAAACACATGCCTTCTGCTAAGCTTTCCTTTCTTCATCTGTAAAATGGGAACGATAATTCCTGTAGTGCTTGCCTCAAAGGATTGTTGTAGATTAAATAGGATCCCATAGGGATAATACCTCATGATCTTAAAGTTCTATATAATTGTCTATAAAGTCCTATATGTGTGTCCATTGCTGTTGTTTGTGAGGCAGCTTAGAGATGGCTAGCTGGTGATACAGTGGATAGGGGGCTGGGTCTGGAGTCTGGAAGACCTGAATTCAAATCTAGTCTCAAACTCTTCCTAGCTGTGAGACTCTGGATAAGTCACTTAATGTCTGCCTCAGTTTCCTCAACTGCAAAATGGTGGTAATAATAGCACGTATTTCCAAGGGTAGTTGTGAGGATCAAATTAAATAATACTGGCACACAGTAGGTGCTTAATAAATGTGTGTTCCCTTTCCTTCCCATTTGTTGTTATTATTAGAGCTTTAACATGAGAGATTCGGCATTCCTGGTGTAATCTGTTTCTTCTTATGGGAAATCTTCAGTTCTCCTTTGTGCTTACCTGAGGTCTTTCTAAAGTGAGAGGGGGAAAGCCCACACCAAAGAGGTGAAGCTAATGACACATGGCAGGTGCTGCCTCAGTAATATTCAGGGAAAGAAACGTAGCAACTTCCAAAAGAGTTGGGCCATTCCTTTAATATGTAGATGATTCTGTAGCTCATTTAAGCTCATTATTTTTCAGTTAGCGGCTCTGGTTGAACCATCCTTATGGCTATATTTTTAGAAGGCTTAGATTATTATAGCAACTGTGAAAAAGGGATGGGAAAAGAAATCTGGCTGCCAGCACATAACTCTCCTAATTACATTTCTTGAATTGAATTCCCCTTTCTTTTCCCCCTCAGAGAATATTGTCCCCCTGATTGAATGCCATCGCCCTTGGGTGACTGCTGACAAAGCTGCCGGCTGATGAGTGATGTTTGGGGATGCTGGTCCTTTTCCTCATCCAGATGCTTATTCTGTGCAACAGCTGGGCTTCAGGAGAGAGGTTGGGCACCCAGCGTGCCTGGAATGCCATCTCCTTCAAGCAGCTCGATGAACCATTTGAAGAGTTGGTCTTGAGGCTGCTGTTTCTTGACAGAGCTTCAAAGAATTATGGGAGTTGGTGTGAGAGAAGAAGAGAAGAGAAGGGTGAGGAAGAATAGGAGGAGGAGGAAGAAGGGATAAGGGAAAAGCCCCAAGGAGGTCATGTTAATAGCTGTGGTAGAAAAACAAGGAATAATAATGTTAATCTAGGTAGCTCTAATCTTTAGAAAGGGATTTCTAAAAATGAGGCTAATGAGAGAGAAGTTTTGAGAGATTCGTTGAAGATGAAATCTTCAAGAGACTACTGGGGAGGGGTAAGGCAGGGGAAAGAGCTTACACATTGTAAGTGGAGTGGGATGACCTTGACTGCCATGTTCCCCCTACTTCCCCTCTATCCAACTGTGTGTACTGTTCTTCTGACCTCCATTGGGACACTAGTCAGAGCACCCAGAAAAAGAATCCAGGTTGGTTGGAGTTTTGTTTTCCAGAAGTGTGATGTGGTCATTAAAGCTAAGAATTAAAAAAAAACCCTGGGCATGGGGAGAAGAATTGGGAAATAGGAATAATAAGGATAAAGTGAAAAAAAATGTCCATGATTAGAGCCAGTTAGGTCATACATAGAAGATTAAGAAGAGGGAAATGGAGGGAAAGAAGGAAGAGAGAATGGGAATCAATTAGGAAATGATGAATAAATTGTGGTAAATGAATAGAATGGAATATTGTGCTATAAGAAATGACAAAGGGATAGATTCAGAGAAACCTGGGAAGACTTTTATGAACTGGCAGAGTGAAGAGAACAGAACCAGGAGGATGGTTTATACAGTGAACGTCAGCTGTGAAAGACTTAGTAATGATAAAGACTTACTAATTACATTCAGTAACCAATCATGACTCCAGAATTTATGATGAAGGATGCTTCCCATCTTTTGGCAGTGGGGTGATGGACTGTAATGGCAGAATGAAACATATGTTTTCAGACATAATCAATGTATTTGTTCGTTTTGGTTGACTATACTTATTTGTTATAAGGCAGGGCACTTGTGTTTTTCACCTGGGGAAGGGGTTGGGAGACAGTGGAATGCTAGTAATAGAGATGCAAAAAAGGGAAAGAAAGAAAGAAAGGAAGGAAGGAAGGAAGGAAGGAGCGAGCATCACAAAACATTTTTAAAATATATAGGAGAGAACAAAGGAAGTTTAGACAGGAACCTAGATAAGCAGGGTTATATTGGTGGTACCATGTTAAATTTAAAATCTACTTTTTTTAAGCTTCATCTATACATAATAGAGATTTATTGTTTCCTATCCAATTTGTTCTTTGTAGATGGAAATGTACACATCTATTGATATTTGCCAAGTTCAGAATTAAAAAAAAGAAAAATGGAGAGACAAAAATGAAGGCCACACTTATAACTATAAACTCATAGTATAAGGGATATGGGGGTAAAGGGGGCCTGGCCATGTTAATTCATTGGTCTTTTGAGTTCTTGGTGAGGACTTTCTTCTACCAGTACAAATCAGTGCCTTCTGTTCACCTTACAATCTTTAAAGAGGTTAAGGTTAATGGGGCCACTAAGAAGTTAAGTGACTTGCCCAGGGTCACACAGCCATGTATCAGAAAATGGTGAAAGTGGGAATAAAAAGCAGAGACTCTTCAAGCTTGAGCCTCCCGGATGGAGGGAGCACAGCAAATTAGGAGAACAGTTAAGCATTGATTTTGGACTTTGGTCCGTGTCTGGTCTTTGACCTTCATGATTCTTCTGAACTACCAAATGGGCTATTCCTCAAGTAACAGGATCACAAATGTAATTCTGTACCCCTGGAAAGACCTGCCATTAATAGGAATAAACAAAAATTGACATGCCCCAGAGGGAGAGAAACTTAAAAATCTAGGGAAGATACTGAAAAGAACCCACTGATAAAGTTTTTTAAAATAAAGTCCATCCACTAACAAGTACTGATTAAACACTTGCTTGTGTTTATAAGAAACTGTGTTAGATCAAAGGGGATACAAAGAAACATTAGGAATGGAGTTTCCATTCAGTAGCCCTGGGGGAAAGAAGAGAGATTATGGAACAGCCAGGATACCATGCTATTTATCATTATCAATATAGAATCGTAGATTTAGATCTGGAAAGGTCTAGTCCAACACCCTCCTTTTATTTATTTATTTTTTTGCTTTTTGGAGGGGGGAGGGCAGGGCAATTTGGGTTAAGTGATTTGCCCAAGGTCACATGGCTAGTAAGTGTTAAGTGTCTGAGGCCAAATTTGAACTCAGGTCCAGGGCAGGTGCTCTATTCACTGCATCACCTAGCCGCCCCTAACATCCTCCTTTTAAATGTGAGGAAACTGAGGTCCAGGGAGGTTGTGACTTGCTCAAGGTCACGAAGGTAATACATAGAGGGGGAAAGATTCATCCTCTGACTCCACATTGGGTGTTCTTTCATCACTCAGAGCTAAATGGAAATTCAGAGATTGCCTGCAATATTCCCCTAATGTGACACAGAAAGTGCCTGAGGCCTTAACAGAAAAGTGATTTGCCAACGTTTGTGCAGCTTAGACTCAAAAAGAACTGCAGAATCCTTTCCAATCCCTTTATTTTGCAGATGAGGAGACCAAGGCCCAGAGAAACAGAACCTGTGCCCTCATCACAGGTAGTAAATATCAGGAGTGAGATCTGAACCCCGGTCCTCTGATTCCAGAACCACCAACCTTTCCAGCGGACCTTGTTGTCTCCTATCACAGAGTATCAAAGTTAAGAGTCGTTAGGGGTCACCTTGAACCACTCTCTCATTTGACATATATAGAACCTGAGGCCAAAATCAGTAGCAGAGCAGAGACTGGAACCTGGATCTCCATTCTAGGTCCTCTTTATCTTCCCTTCCAAGAACATCTGGTCAAGATGGGGAGATAAAATTCCTCTTTGTGTCCTCTTGCCATGTGTAGCACTGGGGCCCCATATGGAGCAGGAGACTCCATGTATGTTGAATTTCATGGAGATATGAACTGAGCAGAAAGCACTCCATTCTCTCAAGCCTAACACTGTAAATGGTGCAGGAGAAGCAATAAGGCCTGGTTTAGGAGATGAGCCAACCTTAACTGCCGCGCCCTGAAACCCTTAACTGCAATTTTCACTCCTGAAGATTGGGAATAAAGACCTGAGCAGCCAGAACTATTCCTAATTTCAAATTCTAAAAGAAGTAGGGGATAAACCCTGGTGTTTGCAAATTGAAAGGGGATTAAAATCAGAAGGGGAAATCCTATTAGTTTTAAACTTCTTATTCAGGCAGCATTGAAGTGGTAGTAGGTTGGGGCTGTGAAGGAAGAGGAAATTCTGAAAACTAGATGGTTTTAGGAGATCATAAAGAATTTAGTACATAGTTCATCAGCCTAAAAATCCTACATCTGGGAAGATGTTTGCTCACCACTGTAATATTGCAGCAACCCAATCAAGGTTTTCCAAAAGAGTATCCAGGCAGCCCTTTACTTAGGAAAGCAGGAATTTTAGAAGGCTGAGACTCCTAGATGAAAATAGCACAACAGGTCAGTAGAATGACAGTTCATTGATTTTGGGACTTCAATCCAGGTCTATAATTTGGCCTTTGTGATTCCAAAGCAAAGGAATCCTGAGAGATCCCTTAAGGAAATGAGATAAAATATGAACATAGAGGGATGAAAATGAGGTGAGAAATAGGGGAGGACTTTGAATGTGAAAAGGCCTAGGCATATCGTAAAACATTGGTTGAATGTAAAGGAACCAAACATTAGAAGAGCAAGGGAAAATTGAATTGGATTCTGGAGCTAACCACTGGTATAAAGCCTGTATCTGAGTCACCATTCCCCACCACTCCAATGATGAATCTGCCATCTCATCAATGTGGGTATAGTGAAGACTACAACTGCAGTGAAAACTACAACTCATCCATGCCTGCCTATCTTCTTTGTCTCATCTTCTTTTGTCTTTCCTAAGGGATTTACCCAACCCGGGTTTTTCTCTTTGGAAATTGGTAGATACCAGTGGAGCCCAAGTGCTTCTTTTAGTTACCTTTTACTCTTGCTACAAGATCAAAGCATCCTCCTATTTCCTTCATTCTTTGTTCCTCCAATGACACCTTTACCTGAGTTCCTTTGCTCAAGAAGCGCAAATAGGAGAAAAAAATGCAATTCTTCTTCCCTCCAGTTCCCTTCCCCTCAAGAAAGCAGCCTGGATTCAAGTGAACTTTGACCCACAGTGATATCAGGAAGCATTAAAAAGCCAAAGAAAAGCAGAGAAACAACATTTAGTCCTTTTGAAATAATTCTTTATAGTTGTTATATTTTAAGCATTCATTAATGTTGACCATATGGCCAATGAGGGCCCTTCCAACTCTCAAATTCTCTGATTCCATGTTGTCATGGAGGAAACCAAATTAAACAGAGATCTTATCAAAGACCTTAAGAGTGCTCAATCCTGTGTGATTGAAACATTTGGGAGTTTAAGCCATTTCTGTTTCTGGTATGCTGCTCTCTAATTCTCTTTCTCCAATATATTTCTTATTGTGCCACATCAGGGCATTTTCCCCTGCTACTCATTGTCTTTGGGAGGAGTTTTAATTTTCTTATGTGAATTGAATTCCTAAATATTGTATTTCTCTTTCAGAGTTTCTCTTGTTAATTGGACAGGAAGGATGGCTTCTTTTCAACTTTTCACTACACCATATTCTCAGAAGTCCCCAGTGACTAATTTAGCCTGTGATGGGTGTCTGCTGAGCTCTTCTGGGTGTTCATAATGATATAGAGACATGTGCTAAGCATCCATTGTGTGAACATCACTCTTTCAGGGCCAGCACATTTACTGAGATAAGGCTACACAGTCCTTGTCCTTTTGGGGTGTATAGTCTTGTCTTCCTTATAGACCAATAAAACCAAGCCCAGAAGTCACAGGAAGGAGTGAAAAGTGAAAGCAATTTTAATGATCAAATTTTATAACTGATAATACAATTATCAATTGTATAGGAAAGCTTCTTCCCTCTGCAGGGCAATCAGCAAATCAACTGTTCAAAAGATGCAGGGAAACTTTGGTGAGTTTATTTTTCTATGGTCATTATGTGATTGATTTTTGAGAGTTTCTTGGTACTGAGGCTGAAAGCCCTCCAGATATTTTCTCTCTAGGATGCCCTCCAGCTCTTTGCACTACAAATATCTTAGCAGGCATGTGAGCATTTTCTTGATGGCCTAGGTGACTTCAATCATCTTCCCAGTATTCTATAATCATTCTCTCAATATTCCTACTTTCATGGTCCTATCAACTCAGGTAAATGGTTGTCTTCTCTTAACCAGTTGTTATCGGCTTGATAGAGGGCAGTGAGGAAGACAAGGAGAGAAAAGAGATAATGCTGGCAGATGTAGCTAATGCAGTGAGGCCATATGGAAACATTCAGTAAGACTGTGGACCTGATGCTATGGTGTAGTAAAAAGAGCTCAGTGCTCTTAGACTAGAAAACTAAGTTCTGATCTCAGTTTTGCTACTGAGTAATGAACAGTGACTTTGGGCAAGTCACATAACCATACATCCCCATTTCCTCATGTGCAAAATAGAGACTGGGGTTATAAGACAACTCTAAAAGACTCATGACGGAGAGAGATGTCTACATTCAGAGAAAGAACTAGAAAGAACAGAGTTTGAATGCAGATCGAAGCAAACTACCTGCTCTCTTTCTTTTTCTTGTTTGGTTTTGTTTCCTCTTTCCCATTGTTCATTCCACCTGTTACAATCCTTCTTTATAACCTGATCAATGTCTAATGTGAAAGTATTTGCAGATCCTATACTTGATTGCATGCCGCCATGGGGGCGGGCAGAAAGGAGAGGGAAGGGGAGAAAATTTGAAACTCAAAGGATTGTGGAACTGAATCTTGTAAATTAAAAGTAAACAAACAAATTAATGAAGACCAAAACAAAAGATTATTAAAAAAAGAAAGGAGAAAAAAAATAAAATAAAATAGAGACTGGGCAGCAAGGTGGAGCAATGGATAGAGTGCCAGGCCTGGAGTCAGGGAGACTTACCTTGGTGAGTTCAAATTCGGCCTCAGATACTTACCAGCTGTGTGACCCTGAGTAAGTCACTTAGTCCTGTTTGCCTCAGTTTCCTCATCTGTAAAATGAGCTGGAGAAGGAAATGGCAAACCAATCCAAGAAAACTCCAAATGGGATCATGAAGAGTCAGACATGATTGAAAAACAACTCAACAATGGCAAAAATGGCAGTAAGAGACTTACAGATTCTTAGTATTGAAATTATCTTTGTATGTCATCTACTCCAGCCCTCTCCCTTTACATATAAGCAACCCCTAGAGGTTAAGTGACTGGCCCAAAGTCATGCAGCCTGGGGCAGAAATATTAGAAAATAAAGCCCTGAGCCGACAGGAACAATCTTGTTTTTAGCTCTAGTGCCCAGCAAACATAGTGATTACTGAATGTTTGTGACACGTTTCAGAGAGGTGGGGCCCTCTGGGAAAGAGTATTGTCTACCTTAGTAGACAGTTTCTGCATTGACTATCTTTATTTGTTTTTCTTTGTCACAAGGGACAGTTCAAACTAAAGGGGGAATAAGTGGGGACTGACTGTGAGATAAAGGGATAGAATGTCTCTAAGTTTTTTTTTAAAATAAATATTTGTTGAATTGAATTGATCCTGACAAGGACAAGGAGCCCAGATCTTCTGCCTCTTACTCAGACTCATAGTATATTAAAAAGCCAGGGAAGCACATGATCATCTCAGTGTCCCTTCCAGTTCAAAGCTCTGGCATTTTAATGGATTTGGAAAACTTGAGGAGACTGGGTACAGACAGCAGCTTAGGAGCTGGCCAACACTCGCGGGGCTGAAATTGACCCATCTCACTGAAAATAAATGCTCCATCCTTCTGCTATTTCCTTATCCCAGCTTCCAGCCTGCTGCAAGTGGCATCTTATGGTGTTACTGATGCCAGACAACTTGAATAAATTAAAGTATTACTTCGTTCTGCAGGAAAAATCCAGCTTGGCTGATATTTTTAATATTGGAAAATTATTCAGGGTATGGTAGCAGGAATTGGGATCAGGAAGGCCACAGAGAATTGAGATAATTGTTGCTCAGCTATCCTCTTGAGTTCAAAATTAGTGTGGCACCAGTAACCTATTAGCAAATCTTTTCCAGGATTCTCCATTTTCTCACTTGTAAAATAAATGGAATGACCGAGATAATTATAATGATAATAATAACAATAATGGCTCACAATTTTAGTACTTTATGAACTTTATCTTAGTGCTGTTAGTATTTTTCAGATGAAGAAACTGAGGCTGAGAGAGGTTAAAATGACTTTCCCAAGGTCAAACAATTAAGAAGCATTCAAGGCAGAATTTGAATGCAGATCTTCCTGACTCCAAATCCAACACTTGATCCAGTATGGTACAATACCTTCTAATTTTCACAAGTCCATGAATCTATGAAACTTTCACTTTCTTCAGTTTATTAGCAAGGAGTGGGGCTTGATGGGGACTGTGGATATCTCGAAACCCACTTGAGTCTGTCTCTTTTTAATATTCATGATCTGGGGTTTCCATGTGGTGTCAAGGTTGTGTACCAGGCATCTCTTTTATGACCCGAGTTGTCACAGGCTGGTGAATAATGAAATGTTTGGAGGAGCCATTGAAGGATTAACTGGAGGGTCTCAGCCAATCCCTGAGTAGCAGGAGCTAAGGGGCCTTCATGAAGAATTTATCGGAGTGATTCATCTTCGGCTCCTGTGAACAGATTACATTCTTATTCCGTTGTGGAAAGTTTATAGCCAGTCTCCAAGTAGTACAAATGTATTATTAATAATCCTTAGAAAAGCAAGACATTGCTGCATGGTTTAAATATTACTCTTGTTCAGTAATATTGAATTGTCTAACAGGGCCTCATGAAATCACATGAATCTCAATATATTGAAATTTAAATCAATTTGAAACAAAGCCACAAGAAGATTTTGTGTTCTTATATTTGAGACTAGTAAATCTGCATGACCTCTTAGACAGTGTCCAACATCATGATGATTTAGAGCTGGGGTTGATGAATTCGGTTCAAATTAGAAAATGAGACACACTTCTCTGGGTTTCCTATTTTCTTGAACCACTGTCAATGAAATGATGAAGGAAAGAAAGTGAGCTTCTGTGTTAGTGTTTCCAGGGGCTTCCCTGGACAGGATTTAAGAGAGGTACTGTGTTTTGTTCTGGGAAAACTTGTATGAACTGATGCAGAGTGAGGTGAGCAGAACCAAGAGAGCAGTTTACATGATGACCTACGTCAAGAAGAGAAAAGAAAAGAAAACAACATTGAAAGACTTAAACTCTTGAAACAATCAATGGTTTCTTTAGAGAACTGACATGGAAGCATGCCCCTTGCCTTTTGGCAGAGCAGCGATGAAAGGTGGAGGTGGAATGAAGCACACATTTTCCACCATGGCCAACATGTTGGTTTGTTTTGCTTGACATTCATTTGTTTAAAGGAAGAATTGAATTTTGGGCAACAAGGGAGGTCTTTGGAGAGTGGTAGTCATATTTTAAAAATATGAACTTTAACAAAATGCAAAGGAAGGGAAAAGGTGAAAGCATAGAACTCAGAGTTCTAGCCTTTTTTATGCCATATTCTAGCTGCATCCACATTAGGCTCTAGCTTTCTCTGCCTCAGTACTATTGTGAAGATCAAAGCATATTATGTAATTGGTAACAATGAAGTGTAAGTAATAATAATAATTATTATTATTATTATATGGAACTAGCTTCTCTAGAAGGGCTAAAGGGGGGCGAGCTACAATGGGTTAGATGGTTTCTTCTGAATGGGTCCATCAGTTCACTCACTATACTGACTCAGGATACTTCTTGGTTACCTCTCCTGAATTCATTTAGAAAGAAAACAAAGAGATATGTATCTAGGGTCTTTCTGCTACAAGGAAGGTTTGGAATGGATTTTACTCAAGTTCCCAGTATCAGGTAGAGCTTCAGAATGTTGTTTGTGGAGTTTGGGAGAATCTTAGAGATTGCTGGAAGGAGAGATGGAATCTTACTTGGAGGAGGCAAGGAGGGAGAGAATCTGTAAGGGAGCCGTGCTATGGAAGATGGTTTGGCTTTAGCCAACAAGTGTTGCCCTTTGGTGAAGAGATATGAAGGAAGACCCAGTAGTGTAGAGTGGTGATGGGGAACCTGCAACCTCAAGGCCACATGTGGTCTTCTAGGTCCTTGGGTGTGTCCTTTTGACCGTGTCCAGGTTTTACAGAATCAATCCTTTCATTAAGAGGATTTGTTCAGTGAAGTTTGGATTCAGTCAGAGGGCCACACTTGAGGCCCTAGAGGGCCACAGGTTCCCTCTCTCTGGTGTAGAATATTAAGTCCAACCAGTAGACCTTGGTTTCCTGGGAGTTCTGATGTTCTTGCTTGGGCTCCATGCTTTCTTCTCTGCGGATTAGGTAGCTTGTACTTTCAGCATCACCATTAATCACTCAGGAGGCTTCCTGCTGCCTGAGTGGTGTATGAACTGATGCAGAGAAAAATGAGCAGAAGCAGGAGAATCCTTTCCGTGTGGATCCACATTAGCAACAGAAGAGAAAGCAACATGGTCTTCCTTATCAGGGAAAACTGAGGGTCCTATGGGATTCAGAGGCAAGACTCCTCCATTTGGCAGCAGAGGGTCTGGGGTCAAGATCCTGCTCTGTTACTTTCTAGTTAAGGCATCTTAGGTAATGGTGAGCAGCACGGTAAAGGAGAAAGAACATTACCCAGAAGTAACAGGACCTAATGCTCCCCCTTACTCCTTGTCTGACCTTGAGCAAATCACTTAAGCTTTCTCAGCCTCGGTCTCCTCATCCATAAAATGATAGTGTTGAACTAGAGGTACCCTCTACTTTATATCTTAGGAGCCTATGTATGTGTGTGATGATAAAAAGGTTGCGAGTTTTCAGAGCACCTTACACACATTATCTCATTTGAGCCTCATAACAGCTCTGAGATAGGTACTCTAGACATTACACCCATTTTGCAGATGAGGAAACTGAGAGGCAGTCTGTGGTCTTTGTGTAGATTGGGGGGGGGGCACATTACTTTTCAAGTTTCTTGGTTTAAGTTGAGATGAGGGAGGGCAATTTTACTGCTAAGACTGCTCACCTGTATGCCCAGTGAGTTTGCATTTCAAAACTGTGAGAAAGGCACTCTTGGATGACATATTTTCCTTATCTAGAAGTTTGCTTCAAGATAGATGGTGGTTTTGCCTTCCTGACTAGCCTTCCGTGCCATCCAGAATGTCATTGAATCATAGAATTTAGAGCCTAGAGCGATCTTGGAGATTATCTAGTCCAATCTCATTTTACAGTTGAATAAATGTGTACAAGATGTAAAGTGCTCAGGGCTCATTTGCCCCATTTTCAGAAGCCGTCTGTCTCGACTTTGGCATGCCAATGTAGCCTTTGATGATGATTAGCAGCAATTGTATGATCTAAACCTAAACCATATATGCAGTTTTGCCCACTAGAGGTACAATTCCTCTTAGGGATGCCTCTATAGCACTGTACCTGGCTCTTTCCAAAATTGCTATTGCTTTTCCATTTCCCAAGGTGAAAGAAGTCATATCTGCGGGGGGAAAATCCCTATTTCAAAGGCCTATTTATTTCTGAAGCATTTAGTCATAGCCTGAGAGGAAACCGGGCTATAGCATGATTCGGAGAAGAAAGAGGCAAAATGATGATAAAACATGATGCCAAGTCCAGTGCAGCTCGGATTTTGACATTCAGATTGTATTGGCATGAATCCAAGGTGACTTTAAAGGAGGGGGTTAGGGGGAACCTTTTTGCTCCCTCTGAATGGATTACCTGGGCATTGTTTTACACTTGAAAATGCTCTTGTGGACAAGACTCCTTAAATGGGACCAATTCTAGTTGATAGTGTCTCCCATGATGCCTACTTCCTTCCCTCCTAAGGCTGCTGACTTATGTAAGCATTATTCTGTTTAATCCTCATCCCTTAGCTTTGGGGCAGGCTGGTAGTCAGTAACCTCACTGGGAGTTGCTTGAACAAAGAGAAGGCTTCTCTAGTTTTTGTCATCTTTACAAATAATATTATTAAGTTCTGCAGCAGTTTTTTTTTTCTTTGTTTCTGTATGGGATTTTTCAAGTCCCAGGCTCATCATAAACCTGACATCTTACCCCAAATTGCACAGCAGGTGAGTGAGAAAGCTCTTAATAACCACCCAACCATTGTTCATTAACATCCTCTCTGATGTAAAACTTCACATTTGAAGGGATTTTCAAAATTCTCCTTCCATCAACCTCAGTCATTTTCTAAATAAAGTAAGTAATTCATTTAAATGTAAAACCTTGGATAAAAAATTGGCCCTAAACTTAATTGTGGTACAGATTCTTTATTGCTTCTCTTCCCCAATCCCTCTGGAACTTGGTTTTCTCTAAGGCAATGAATCTGACGTAGTCTCTGTTGTTTTTCATCCTTTTAAGGCTGCTGGGTCATTTCCTGTAATCTCTCTCGTTTATTTGAATGACTCGGCACAATTTAACCCACTTTGCCTCCTTCCAGATACCCTCCATCCAATCGGTCCATCTGTTTTATCTTTTGTTTTATCAGTAGTTGAGTCCACTAAATGAGTGAGGCTAATGGAAGCAGTCTTTGGTTACCCAGTCAGTGACAAAAAGGTTCACATGATGTAAGTTTGGTACAGTGAGTCAGTCAAGGAACCAAAGGTAATGTAGGGAATCAAGATTCATTCATTTTAGGTCTTTTGCAGGAAACCTTAGTCTAACCTCTTACACTAGGCATGGGTGGGTAATGTCAATCATTTTCAGTTCAGGGGAGGTTTCTCATTGAAATGCTTTTGAAAAAAGCAAAAATTCAACCCAACAACACTGCCTTACCTAGAAAAAAAAAGTGTTGGGTAATGTCATGCCTGACTGGCAGCTGACATTATCTAGTGAGCCCATTATGGGACCTAATTGAGTTCTACTTTGTGCCCTTCACTTCAGTAAATACAATTGACAAGAATAGTTCACAGCCTCTTTAAGGCGGAAGGGACCTTGGAGATCATTGATTTTAATTCATACCTGAATGAGAACCACTTCTATAAAATACTTAACAAGTGTTCATCCAGGCTTTGCTTGGAAGACCTTTAGTCATGGGAGGGGTGTGTGGTGGCCAGAGGAGGAGGAGAAGGAGCATACATCCACTATCTCCCAAGGGAATCAATCCTGCTTTAGCTAGCTCAAATCATCAGGAAGTTTGCCCTTCTGTCCAGCCTAAATTTGCTTCTTTGACCTGTTTGGTCCCTCAGAAGCCAAGCAGAAGAAGTCTCATCTCTCACAACTTCTGGAGGCCAGCTCTCATTTCTGACCCCTTCTCCAGGATCCCCCCACTTCCTTCAACTAATTTTAATACAGTATAATCTCAAGGCCCTTTGCCAACTTGGCCACCCTTCTCCTGGACGTTCTCAAGTTTATCGATGCCTTTCCTGAAATGTAGTTCTCAGAACTGAACATAATACTTCAGGCATTATCTGACCAGAGAAGAATGCACCGAAATTGTGCCCCTCCTGATCAGCCTAAGAGTTTTATTAGTGTATCACCCAGTTGACTTTTTGAGTTTACATTCCCCTAAAATATTTGGATTACTTTTTTCAGACAGAGTTCTGTCTAGGCATATCTTGTGCTTGTGAAGTTAATTTTTGAGTCCAATTTTAAAGCTTTACATTTATCCCTATTAAATTTCATCTTATTAGATTTAGCCCTATGTTAATGTGTGTAGAACTTTACTATTTATAAAGGATTTCCCTTGCAACAAGTCTACAAGAGAGGTCATGCAAGTATTATATTATTGTTCACATTTAACAGAAGAAGAAACTGAGTCACACAGAGATTAAATGATTTGCTGAAGATCACACTGATGAACAGAGGCATAAACCCAGGGAAGTACTTTAAAGGTCCAGAGACAGTCCAGGACCATGGACAATACAAGCCCTTTGATTCTCTAGGATCTCAAACTTAAATCTTTCTTTTGCCTACTAGTCTGTAAATAAAACTGTTTCATGTTTTTAACTTTGTGAACCCAAGTGATTATAAGAGGAGCTGGTAGCCACCCTCAGAGGGGAACCCAGATACTTATATCCCCTGGGTATCTGGTTTGGAGCAATAAAACAGAGAAGTGAAAGGTCTTCAAGAGAAACATTGGGTCCCTCGGGGCAGGAAGGATTCTCTGACACAAAGGCTGTAGTGCTGTATTTCATAACAGTTCCAGAATACTAAGAGAATCAGGGTGAAGGGGAACAGAAAGTAGGCATTCAAGAGTGACTTTAGGCTGTGATACTAGAGACCCATCATGCCTAAGCATTTTCTCCTATAACATATTTAGCATTTACAACTCTAGACAGAGCATTTAAGCATTCCCATTAAGATGTTCACAGGCTGTAAATAAATCTATCCCTAGAATCTCCCTCCTCTTTCATGACTTGAACCACATAAAAAGTAATAAAATCCAATTCAACAAATACATTTATTACATTCTTCTCTGAGGAGAATGTAAAGTCCTTGAGGGTAAGAAGTTTCCTTTTTGTTTATGTCTCCTCATCACAGAGCCTAAAAAATGCATGTTGAATTGAAATGACAAACATGCAGTCGTTTCTGAGAGTAGCTAAGAGCCAATGACTGAATGGCCAGGCACCTAACGTTTCTTAGGCCTCATTGATATCGTTAACATTCCACTCTCTTTGGGGGTGTAGTGTAGGAAGAGGAGGGGTGCTTCAGATGTTTCACCCCTTCCCAATAGGACCCGAGCCACACTGATTTATTTTCACATTTCTATTTTAAGACGCTGTTAATTCCAATAACTTTTGATGGAGGTTTGAAACCCAACTGTTTTAATGAACACATAAATCAAAGAGTCATAACAGCTCCCTGCAAATGTTCTTGTGCAAAGTCATCATCAAGAATGGAGGTTCCCTGAGGCAGACCTGGAAACATTAACCCTGCTATGGTACATGCTTTGCTCCAGGGCAACCAGAAACTTACCTAGCTTGAAAAAGATGTAGAATAATCCCTGCAACCCCGAATTGAAGTTGAGGAACTTGGCCTTGTGACTAAAATGGCACCCATCCTATCCCTTACGTGGTTGTCCACCACAGACACCACTCTACCCCTGATTTCGGAAAGTAGAGAATTCAGCACAGAATTTCATTTGTCAAAGGACAGGCAACTTGAAATGACTTTACCTTACCCTTTAGGCTGTTGTCGTCACTCTTCATTGTAGTAACCAACAATTGACAATTTGAATTTTCCAAAGATACTTTTCTTGGATGTCTCCTTTGCTTCCAGTACATTCTCCTGAGTGTGGTATCTATCTTTGTATATGTTGTATCCTTCCCTCATGGTGTGGCAGCCTCTCGTGGCAGGGACTATGTCTGTTTTCATCGTTATGTCCTCAACACCTTGCACAGTGCTTCACACACAGTAGGTCCTTAAAAATGTTTGTCATACTGAATGGAATAGAATGGAATGGAATTCAGGCTGTATGCTGGGTTAACATTTCCAGGGGTTAACATTTCACAGAACTATATTTCTCAGAGACAGAAGGAACCATAGAGATTATCTAGGGCTAATCCTTACCTGACCAAGAGTTTGCCCTCTCTTCACATCTCTAACAGATGGTCACCCCATCTTCACTTGAAGGGCTCTTAGGGGCAAAATACGATCTCCCTTGTGCAGCCTCTTTTTCTCTGGGATATCTACTGTTAGCAGGTTTTTTTTCCTTTCATTGATCCCAATCTGCCTTTCTATTCAGAGCGCAGAGCTGTGTCCCCTGGGACCGAGCAGGACACTCTAGGCCTCCTCCTCCCTGACAATCCTTCAAAGACTTGGAGTTAGCCATGGTTTCTCATCTGATCACCCTTTTCTGGATACTCTCCAACTTACTAATGTCTTTCCTAAGACTTGGAACCCAGAACTGAAGACAGAAGCCCTGAGATGGTCTGACCAGGGCAGAGTGCACTGGGACAACCACTTTCCCATTCCTGGACACTCTGTACATTAGCTCACGGATTGAACCACTGGAATTTTGCAGTCATAGCTCTTATGTGTTGAAATGAGAGAGTGTTTTACCCATGGACTCAATTCCCCCTGGTATTTCTAAAAATGTTTTAAAATATTCACTTACTTATAATCTCATACTTAATGCAATTTCCCCATACTCAGGGTATCTCTGTTTCAACATACTGTATCTCTTTTCTATAGAGTTATGTATTATTTAAATGCATTTATTATAGGTTGGAACATGCACAAGCATTGCAGATTGCTTAGAATGTTGCCCTCTGGGCAAATTTTTTATATGAACTGCATCAATCTCATGATCACCTCCTCCCCTCCCCCACCCCTTTCATTCGTAGAGTATCTTGGCACCAAGAGTTACCATGGTAACAGAAAGATTGTTCAAACAAAAAAAAAAGAACATGAGCAGAAATATATTGAGCTTTCTTTCATCTTTCCTGCTGCAGGCTCTTCTGAACCCATCAAGCAAAGAGTCAGAGATTAATAATTTTCTATCAGAGAAGGTTTCCTTTACATATGTGACATCACAGGATTTAGAGGTGGCTTGGATCCCAGAGTTCATCTAATCAAACCTCCTCATTTTACAGATGAGTAAACTGAGACCCAGAGAGATTTTTTTTATCCCAACCACTCTGCTAAGAAAGCTCCAATGGAAACCTTAAATTGAAATATTTAAATATACCTCCTAGATGTGAGAATTACTGTGCTGTAGATCAAGGGAAAGATTGTATGTTATTGTATTGGGAAGTTCTCTTCCCATGGGCTATTTGACTTGGACCCCCTGGGGGGAAGGGGAAGGAGGTGAGCATGGTCAGGAAACTAACATGGTACTGTCCAAGGTCATGAAGCTGTACTTGTGAGAACCCAAGAAGAGGCTAAGAGGTAAGCTTGGGCACAACAAAACAATCAGTAGAGGACTAGAAGCCAAGGATGGGGGGGGGGGGGCCTACAAGATAATGAATATGATTGAGGTCAGGTTTTTAACACAGAATCTCAGCATGATTCAAGACAAATGGACACTAGCAAAATGGTCAGCATAAGGGAAATACCTAAGACCTGACAGTAGAAACAGAAATAGAAGTCCAAGGTTAAAGCAAGGTCCAAGATGGGACTTGGAAAAATTAGACAGGCATTTGTCAAACTCAGTGAATTTGAAGTACCTAATGGGACTGATGCCATGTAGCTGATATCTCCAGTAGATCCTCTATGGGGAGGCTCTGGCTCACTCTGACTTCTCTTTAATGAGAGACAGCAGTTTTAGGTAGGGTAGCATATAGTACAGCACATAAGCTGCTAAGGAATCCTGTATGTGAGAATGGTTATAGTGGGAATTAGGAATGCCTTGCTAAGTTGCAAAAGGTTTATCCCCAGGAGACTGGCTACCAGGTGATGGGGTGGGTTGTTTGTTTTTGGTTAGAGTCTGGAACCATCTATTAAGGTGTAGTGGAATCATGATCCACATTCCTGGAAAGATTTCCCCACAATAACCCAGGATTTTTCAAAGTACTAAAAAATTATATTTTATATAACTCCTACCTAGGAAATGGCCAAAACTACCAATTTATCCATGTAACAGAATACTCTTATACCCACCAATAAATGTGCCATATCGTATTTCAAAGTTACATTCTCCTAGCATATAGGATATTTGCTGATAACAATGGCAACTAGAAAAAATAGTAATTTAACAAATAGTAACCTAGAATCTTAAAAATGCATAAGGCAGCTTCTCAGGGACCAAATTTGTTACCTGTTTTCAAAAAATACTTTTCAATCTTAGTCTCTTCATTTATTTTCATTATTGGTTTCTTAACCTTTTTTTGTCTCTTGGACAATTTTGGCAGTCTGGTGAAGCCTTTTCAGAAGAATGCTTTTAAATGCATAAAATAAAATAAAAATAGGCTTGCAAAGGAAACCACTTATATTGAAATACAGTTATAAAAATATTTTTAAAGTTTATAAGCCTTAGGATAAGAACCATTGTTATGAGGAGTATTATATAATTCTCCAAGGAAATTGATTTGTAATTCACTTAATTTAAATATGTGGTTTCCTGTGGTATACTTTTATGTGAGAATTCAGTTTAATTCAACATACATTTATTAACAACAACAACAATAATAATAGCTAATATTCATAAAATATTAGAAGTCTATAAAGTACTTTACATATATTGACTTGATCTTTACCTACTTTGTATGAGATGTTTGGTTGGATTTGCTAGGTTTGTAAGAATGACCCATTCCCTGCCTTCAGGAAGATGACATTCTATTGTTGGGGATACAATGTGTACATAGAAGAGTAGAAGTGAAGGCATTGAGTGATAGGGAAAGAAAGGGTTACAGAGTGCTTGGAGAAGGGGAAGAACTATCAGTATAAAGGAAATAAAGCAAAAATAAGATAGTACAACTGCTTAAAGGTTGTCACCTTCCTAACCCTGGAGTGGGGTCTCAATGCAGTAACTCTGAACAGTTTCGGTTTTGTTTTAATGATGCTAAAAAGTCAGAGTAGCATCTCTAATGGGGGAGAGAGACAGAGACAGGCAGAGAGAGACAGACAGACAGACAGACAGACAGACAGAGAGAGACAGAGACAGAGACAGAGAGAGAGAGAGAGACAGAGACAGAGAGACAGAGATGGGGGGGGGGGGGGGGGGGGGAGTCAGGCCTAGGAGCTGAGAAAGGCCTGGGTTCAAATCTTGACTGACACTTAATCATTATATGATCTTGGGCAGTTCGTTGTGTCTCAATTTTCTCATCTGCTAAATGGTAGTAAAAGATAGTGGGAGTGATGACCTCACTGGATTTGTGTTTTTTGTTGTGTGTGTGTTCATCTAAAGAAAGTGCTCAATAAACGTTCAGTGTCCTGTAAATGAATTGTCATTAATGCCATCCTTCTGATGGAGATACTTACGAACAATGAACTGGGTGGAATGCTTGCACAATTCAAAAACTAAAGAATCAGCCCTTGTGAATTATTATTATTATTATTAGAAAAGGGAAGTCCTCATCCTTAGAGTACTTACAAAAGGGTAAATCAGAGAAGAGATTTGCTGTCAAAGTCACATCCACCTACCAGTAATTGTTTTCCCTCTGCTTCTCTTGGTACCTAAGATTGCCCATTCTGAAGCAGCTTTCTTGACCTGGAGATATAGTAGTCAATGCTTAGTAGTAAAGTCAGAGGGGGAAGTATACATTGGGCAAAACAGGATATTTGCATCACATTTTTATAGAATTAAAAAATTTTGAATTCTGAGTGCTCCCCCTCAGAAGAGAATTTGATTATCGGCTCAGCCTAAATGGAATATGCTTTTACATCATTTTCCAGTCTAGCAATGGCTTGTGTTTAGTCATCCACACTCTTTTGCCCAGTCTTTTTTTGACCAGTGGCGTGTAACTGTGAGACAACTGACAGCAATTTGTGGCCTTCAAACTGGAGTTTTCTCTGTGGGAAGCCAAGTGATATTTCTTCTCACCCTGTAGAATAAGATCTTGCAAGACAAAGACTATTTTTTGGTTTATCTTTGTATCTCCACTGTCTAGAACAGAATAGGCATTTAATCAACACATATGGAATTGAAATGCAACTTTTGCTACCTTCAATCTGTGAAATTTGGTTTAATTCAACCAGTGTGTTAAGCACCAATTTCATATCTGTATGCACAGTGTCTATGGTCTTGAGGGGAGATATAAATTTTGGATAAGGCATGTAATCTCCCTGTCCTTGTGGAGCTGACAGCCTAATGAGGTATGGCACACATGTCTAGACCTTTTCTTAACTCCAACAACCCCTCTTCTGTAAAATGAGAGTTGAGCTAGGTCAGTTCTTTGTCAACGAATGTTTATTCAGTACTCAAAGTAGACAGACCCTGTTTTTAGCAGTACAAATTAAAAGAAAGGCCAAAATGGTCCCCTATCCTTAATAAGCTCACATCCTGATGAAGGAGATGACCTATAACTAACTAACTATATATAAGATATATGCTGAGTAGATTGGGAGTTCATCTCAATGGGAAGGCATCAGTAGGGGGAATATTTGGGGGATCCAAGAATTTGAACTGTCTTTACCAAGAGTTAAAGTCCTCGGGAGGTAGAGGTGAGGAAAGGGGTGTACACCAGGCATGGGGACAGCCAGTGAAAGGCATGGAGTATAAGGAACAGCCTGAAAGCCTGTGTCACTCAATCTAGAGAAGTCAGGGTCCAGGGAGGGGAGGGAAGACTGGAAAGCTCCAACCTTAAGAGCTAAAGACAGGATTTTATATTTGTTCTTGGAAAGCAATAGAGAACCACCAAAGTTTATGAAGGAGTGGGGTGACGTGGTGAAACCTGAGCTTTAGGGAGATGACTGTGATGGCTGAGATTGGGAAGAGATGTGAGGCAGGCAGCTATTGGGATAGTTCAAGCATGAGGTGATAAGAACCTGCACCAGGGGGCTGTCTGCATGAGCAGAGAGAAGGGACCATATAGGGGAGCCATTGTGAAGGTAGAAAGGGCAGGAGGATCGCAGATTGGACTGGGTCAGGATAGGGCAATCTCTGAGGTCTCCTCCAGCCCCATTTCTCTTTAACTCTGAGTGTTGCCCTTTAAGATTTTCCCATATGCTTGCCTCAGGGCAACTCAGCAAGGTAGGAGTGCAGATGTTATCTCCATTTGACAGATTCTAGGTTCATAGATTTAGAGCCAGAAGGGGCCTTTTACTTCATCAGGTCTAACCTCCTCATCTCATGGATGAGGGATCTTGGGCCCATGAAGGTGAAGTGACTTCATTACAGTATGTGGTACATGTCTTAGAAAGGGGTGAGCAAAGTGTTGGGTGAGTTTGGGGTCAGGGTTAAGGGGGAAGAGATGGTTCCCAATTGGGTGGATTAGAAAGGGATAAAAGGAAGGGAAGATTTTATGCAGAAGCCTTTTAGACATAGGGAAGGTAATGAGCCCAGAAAGCTAAGGAAAGAAAGGAGAGCTAAATCACAGGGTTAGGAGAAAAATATGAGATAATTTCAGAGAAAAGCACCTTGAAAAGGAGGAAGCAGTGGCCAAGAGGTTCTGGTATTATTAACCCTGGTCCATTAAGCCTTTTAAGACATTTTCTAGCCAGCAACTCCTGAGTCTTAAAGTGAGTTTGTCTTTCTTAGGTTATAGTGAATCCCTCCTGGAGTACCATTACTCCCTGTGACTCTTTCTTTAGCACCACTGACTTTCTTTTGGAGCCACCTTTAGAACATACCCTGGACTTTGCCAGGGCCTCCAGGCTCCCAAAGGCATCATTGTCACCTTCTTTCCAGGGTTATATAGGTCCAGAGAACCCACAACTATCCTGGCCCAAGTGCTTCCCAAAAGGGGATTCCCCAATGAAGCCATTCTCAATGAAGAGGAACACATCGGTCTAGATCCTTTTGGACTACCCTGGTTTTCAGGATTCACAAGGGGCTCCTATAGTTGCAGCCCTTCTCCAGGTATCCTCTAGAATATCACTGATAATACACAGTGAAAAGAAAGCTGGATTTGGAGTGAGAGGGCCTGCGTTGCTGTCCCAGTTCTACTTACTACTTACTTCCTGGGCTTCATTTCCATAGATCATTGGAGCTGGAAAAGACCTCAGGGGCCATAATCTATGACCCTATAATCCAGGACCCCTGTTTTTCTCTGAGGCCCAGCCTATACTCTTGGACTTATCCCTGTGACTTTCAAAATCATTCTTCAGGGGCGGCTAGGTGGTGCAGTGAATAGAGTATTGGCCCTGGAGTAAGGAGGACCTGAGTTCAAATCCGACCTCAGACACTTAACACAAAACTAACTGTGTGACCTTAGGCAAGTCACTTAATCCCAATTGCCCTACCTTCCTCTCTCCAAAAAGCAAAAAAAATTTTAATCATCCTTCATATTTAAGATGAAAGTATAGGATGACCAAGGGCTAGAGTGTGGCTGCTCTATGCCAAGATGTTCTGGCAGCCCAGGCAGAGTTGGTACATGGGGGCAGTGGTAGGGAAAGGGGAAAGGGTAGTAGTCATCAGATGCCAGTTTTTCATCTTTCTACTCCATCACTATCAGACGTAATTCTGTGTCACCTTCAGGCATGAGTCCTTGGCATGAGATTTTCATTTTCAGAGCATGCTTTCTCAAGAATCTGTTCTCATCTTGCTTCATTCCTCTCTCCCACCTTTGAAATATCCCATAATGCATTAAAGCTCTGAAATTATTCCTCATGGAATGAAAACATTCTTCAGTCCACCTTCAAGTTTCAGACTTAACTGGTAAAAGGAATGAATATGATGGATTTGGTGTCTTTCCTGAAATTGGCTCTGGAATGAAAGATAGCCTGCAGATGAAATGTTTACATCCGTATATGTACTGATGTTTCCTGGATTCTGAGCCTCCTACACTGTGCACAGTGGACTGATTGCCCCTGTAACTAATCCCACATCTATTTTCCATTGGTTTCAACAACCCTCAGGAGATCAGCCCAGCAGAGGAAGAAGCACCAATCACCAAAGAGCATGATGGGATGGGGTGATCCAACAGGTTAGAGGACTGTGACCAGACTCTGAAGCTACCCCAGAAGGTGGGGCTCTAGGAGCTTGGGACAAATAGTCATATACAACTTAAGCCTCTACAATGCTTTCTGTAAGCTCAAGGCTCTGCAGAATACGCAAGCTACACATGTGCACCATCTTCTCCATTTCAAAGCCACAGTTCCTGTCCAAGAGCACTTTGTACCCACATCCTTGAAATGGGTAAGTAGACATTCTTGCAGATATTTTCCTCAGTTGCTGCAGGGGAGAAGGAATCTCAGAAATTCTTCTCAGATACTTCATCGTCATTCTGTCTCTTGTGAGTCTCATCTCAAGACTTCCCTCTGGATACCTCTATCCTCATTCATACAAGCAAAGACCTTCAGAGAATTTCCCCCTCTCCAGGGGACTCAGAGGGTCAGAGCCCCAGGATCAGAACCCAGAGCACCCACCCAGGTGGAAACAGATAGACTTAAAACATGGTGGGGAAGAAAAGGCTTGGTCACCTGATGCTTTAGGGGCAGCTTCTCAGGGAATAAGTCCCAGGAAGAAATCTCTCAGATTCATGAGGCAGCATTACCAAACAAGGTCATGGGATAAGTCTGGGCTGCTACTTCTCTTAGCCCTGGCTGGGAGGTTCAGCTTCCTTGGGGAATATGAACCATTCTGGGGCCTGGCTGGAAGAACCCTAAGCAGCATGCTGAAGCTTTGTGTGTGGCTGCTTCCAGAACTTGCAGAGAATTCTCCAGGGTTCATCCCCATCTATAGCCAAATAGCATGGGAAAGATTTGGTTCTTTGCTGTTCAATTTTCTACCAACTC
>NW_027185797.1:4721403-4772875 GCF_028583685.1 Petaurus breviceps papuanus | reverse complement strand
CCCCCTTTACAATTAAGGAAATTATAGAAATCAATTAATTCTTGATCTTGGAGTTTATCTGAACTAACGTTAGCCAGGTCCACCAAGGAAAGCCTCTAATAAGCAAGCAATGATTCAGTAACAAAGTGAAATGGCTTATTTGTAAGGGTGGGGGAGGCAGCATGCCTTTTAAATTCAGCTCATCTTCTGGAGGAGAAAAATGAAGAGAGTCAGAGGAGCCCAGGTTCCCATTCTTCCTCAGGTGGACACTTGGCTGCCATTAGTGATAAAGAAGGGAGAATACCTCATGCTCATTCCTCAAGGAGAACATATCGTTGGCCTGGAGACTTTGGGAGATTAAAATGGCTTCATTGGGAACAGTCCAAATGGAAGAAGACTTGAAGGCAAATGGTCCTGTTTCTTTGGCACTTTTCACCCACCTCTAAAAAAGTCAGACTACTCGTACAGTCTCGTGCATTTGATTTTTTTCCTCCATGATGGGAAATTGCTATTTGTAACAGGTCACGTGGAGACCCCCCAATCAATGGATCAGGAGCCAGTGCTGCCATGAAGCTTTTCTTGGTGATTCTCTAAGTAGATGACTCCTGATGTGACCCACTCTCTGTGATTCTCCCAGGATTCCCAGCATGGAAGGTAGCACAGCTGGCAATAATGGTGCTTTCTTCTCTGTCCTTCTTCAGAATGTCATTGTGAGCCATTGGCCTCCTTCTATCAGCCCTTCACAAAGTCAAGGATTTAGTGGAATTAAAACACAAACTGCTAGTACACCCCAGTTAAGATTATTCTCTGACTTATTAAAAGAAGGAATCATATTTTCATCTTGAGTTAAACCATCCCTGACAAGACATCACGTTCTCTCTAAAAGTTCTTCTTAAAGTTCTTTCATGGACCCGTGGACCTCAGTGGGCCTGGACTGGTCATGAGGGGGCACCTGACGCTGATCCATCATCAGAAAGGACATCACTGGGCCCAGCTCAGAAAGGAACAGGCACCATTAGCATCTTCTAGCTCTAGTCCAGGCGTCGGCAACCTATGGCACGCATGCCAAAGAGGGTATACAGGTGGTTTTTCTTTGGCATGCGAGCCAGTTGCTGCTGCCACGACCCCTTCCCTGCAACTGGAGAGCTACTGTCAGGGGCACGACCCCCTGCTCCCTGCACCTGTGGTGAGGACCAGAAGGAAAGGGGTTGGAAGCTCACCCCCCTGCTTGTTAAGGTGGTCACCCCTGCCGTAGCGACTCTGGTGGGATAATGTGATGGTCTGGGTCTGATTCCTGTGGGTGAAATGTCCACATCAGGCCTATACCATCACTTTAATCAACCCTTGCTGAGTACCTGGAGTTGGTTTTCTGTCAACAGTGGCTGAGGAAGGGATAGAAACCGCCTCCTCATCTTTCTCTAGGTCTCCTCTGGCTGCCCACAATTTCATCTCTTGAATAAATTGGAAGCCAAAGCGAACAGATTTCAGTAAGGAAAGCAGGTGAAAATGATTGCAGCATTCATTAAAAATTCATCCATTCATCCATCCATCCATTCATTTAGTAGGCTTTAGTTAAGTGCTTGCTTTATGCAAAAACACTGTTCTGAGAACTGGGGAAATACAAAGTTAGATAAGGCATAGTCTGGGACCTCAAGGCATTTACAGTCTAGTAAGAATATAAGATACAAGCATAGATAACAATAATAAACAGTCTAATAAGATGAGAGGTTCACCAGAGACTTCCAAATCCAAGGATCCTTTGAGGTCCAAGGCATCTAAGAATATGGAATATATCAGTTAGAGGCGGCATGGTGGTGTCAACAGCCAGGAAGATTTTCACCTCTGACATCTGCTGCCTGGGAATATCTGGTTAAGTCATGGTCAAAGCTCTAAGACTTTTAGCTGTAGAAGGGTTGTGGATATGTGCTGGAAAACAGGAGTTTCCTATACCAGTAATCTATTAAAAAATCCATTTCAAAGCAATAACAATAACTGAAATGGATAGGATGCTTTAAAATTTGTAAAGCACCACACAGACATATATTTATATATTTTATGTCATGTAAATATGTTGCTTATATATATATATATATATTATTTAAGTCTCCCAACAATCCTTTGAAATAGGGGATTATTACCCCCACTTTATGAATGAGGAAACTGAGGCTAAGAGAAGTGACTTCCCATGACTACATAATCAATAAGTATCAGAATCAGAATTTGAACTCAGGTACTCTTGACTACATAGCCTAGGGCCTCAAGGCCACATGTGGCCCTCTAGGTCCTCAGGTTAGGCCTTTTGACTGAGTCCAAATTTTACTGAACAAATCCTTTTATTGATGGGTTGCACTTGAGGACCTAGAGGACCACAGGTTCCCCACTCCATACCTGGGCCTTTGATTATCTCAAAGGAGTCCAGTGATGGAGGCTAGTTGGATTAGCCCCCACTCTTTATTATCAAATTGTCATCTCAGTGTTATGACATTGTATAACCTCACTCACAAGGCCTGCAATAGGAAAAGTTAGCATACTATTTTATTTCAGAAGCAGGTAGTTCATCAACAAGCATTTATTAAGCCCCAAGTATGTGCCATGCCCTGGGGAGATGAAGACAAAAGTGAAATCAGCCCCTGCCCCCCAAGAACTTATATTCTGTTGGGAGAGACAACATCTACAACAGAGATGTCAGACACAGCTTGTGTAGCCTGCAGCACTCCCAAGGGTAACCCAAACCACATTGGCAATATTTAACAAAATAAAAATGCAGTAAAACATACGGAAGATGACATTTGAAAAATTAAGTCACTGTGCAGCCTACAGGGATCCTAATATATGATGAGTGGCCCCTGTTTCTTTTTAGTTTGATGTACACACATGACAGGGGTGGGGGGGGGAGGAAGGGGCATATAGAGGGTGCAGTAGATGGAGTGCTGGGCTTGGAATCAGGAAGGCTCATCTTCATGAGTTCAGATCCAGCCTCAGACACTTCCTAGCTGTGTGACCCTGGGCAAGTCACTTCACCCTGTTGGCCTCAGTTTCCTCATCTGTAAAATGAGAGAGAAGGAAATGGTGAACCACTCCAGTATCTCTGCCAAGAAAACCCCAAATGAGTCATGAAGAGTCGGACATGACTGAGGCCACTCAGCAGCAGCAACAAAATATATGACTAGAGATACACAAAATGGATTCAGAATAGATTAACTCAAACTCTTAAATAGTCCTGTAGAAGGTTATTTATTGGAGGTAGTGGAAGGTACCAGTAGTTGGGGGAGGGGCAGGGAGATGAGAAAAGGCTTCACATAGAAGGTGAGCCTTTAGCTGAGCTTTAGAGGAAACCAGGAATTCTGACAGGCAGGGGTGAGGTAGGAATGCATTCTGGTCATAAGGGATGAGTCTGTGTGCAAAGATATGGTGATGAGAAGGGGCGGCTAGGTAGTGCAGTGAATAGAGCACTGATCCTGGAGTCAGGAGGACCTGAGTTCAAATACGGCCTCAGACACTTGACACACTTACTAGCTGTGCGACCTTGGGCAAGTCACTTAACCCTAATTGCCCTACCTTCCCCCCTCAAAAAAAAATATATGGAGATGGGAGATGGACCAGCAAGAAGGCTGGTTCATCCGGACTGAAGAGTGCAGAACAGGAAGGAATGTATAATAAGGTTGGAAAGGTAGGTCAGGGAGAAGTCGTAGAAGGCTTTAGATGCTAAACAATTCTGATTTTATCCTCAAGATTTAGAGAGCCACTGTAGTTTGTCAAGTGGGGCAGTGATGGTGTGAGACCTTTGTTTTAGGAATAGCATTTCATTAAATATTATTAAAACATACGAAGCATGTAAGGATTTTGTCAAAGTTTTAAGCCTTAATTATGAAGTGGTAGAAAGGAGGAAAGCACTGATGAAGAGGGAGATAAATACGTACACTCATACTAGTAAAAGATTGCAATCTGTTTGTCTTTCCGGGTAAAACTCTCAGTTAATCAGTAGCAGGCATTAACAGCCTGGCTCAACTTGCTTCCCAGAGCTGTCCAAGTCATGTGTGCATACTGTAAACGAGCTAATCCAGGAGACAATGACTTGTGCTCTGCTTATGTCTAGGCATATACACTGTTTAGGGAAAAAAGCTGGGCCTGTGGCATTTCTGAGTGATCAAAGTAAATTAGAGAGATGGCATTACACTGTGGACAAGGGGAGGGCTAATAAGCATTCAGTAAATGCTTACCATGTGCCAAGCACTGTGTTAAGTGCTTAATAAATATTATCCCATTTGATTTTCACAACAACCCGGGGAGAGGGTGGGGGCGGGGGCGGGGGACAGGTACTATGATTATCCCTGTTTTACAGGTGAGGAAACTGAGGTACAGAGACATTAAGTGCCTTCTTCAGATCACCCAGCTGGTACGTGTCTGAGGCAGGATTCCAACCTAAGCCTAACCCATGGCCAGGTCCCATTCTGCCACACTTTCGATTCCACAGAGCACTTTCCTCCCAACAGTCCTTCAGATACATGGTCTATGTGTCATTATTTTCAGTTTACAGACAGATTATGGGATAGATTTAGAGCTGGCAGTGACCGTAGAGATTAATCCAGCGTCTGGTTTCACAAATGGAAAAACTGAAGGTCTGAGGGAGGAGGGACTCGTCCAAGGTCACATGAATGGTGGGTGGCAAAGTTGAGACTTTATATGGTTGGTGACTACTTTGTATGTATTTGTAGCTATTAACTTTTTTTAAAATTATATGTATTTGTATATGACCTTCCTTTCTCCCTCATAGTCTCACTTCCTTGTGGGTAGGGATTATTTTGTTCTTTGTGCTTCACACACACACACACACACACACTCACACACACACACATACAGTACTTATATTGTACTGTAACAACAGTAGGTGGTGATTAAATGCTTGATTGACTGATGAGCCTGAGCATCTCAGACTCCAGAGCCAGCATTTTTTCACCCAGCTGCCACCCCTCCTCATCAGGCCAGCCACCAGCCACCAGCCCACCACCCACCCATCCACCCAGCTCTGAGACCAAAACTCCCAGCTCCCAGCTAGGTCTTCCCTTGAAGTTAATTTGATCTCTGCATTTTATGCCTGTGATCCTAAATCAGAACATCCCCTTCCCCTGCTCATGGGTAGTATTTATTTCTGTATTTATTTACCAAAAGTTTGGTTTTGTTATTTTCCACAGAGGGTTCAGAGCAACAATTAGGTTTGGCCCTTGGCTGCCTCCTCAACTAGCCTTGAAGAGACATCCTTTATTAGTTCAGGGCTTCTGAGCTTCAGGAAGGGGGTGCACTGGAATCAGTTTTTTAAAATCCTGTTGTTCTTTCTGCATCAGCCTCATTTTTCCTACCACTTTCATGCAGGTCAGCCCACAACCCCAGAGCTCCCCTTGCCCACCCTCTTGGTTCTCCATGGTTATGTTAGTTAGTCATCAGTGCTGGGTGACTGAGAGGATAGAGTGCTGGGCCTGGCAATGTGTCCTGAGTTCAAACCTGGCCCTAGACACTTACCAGCTGTGTGACCCTAGGCAAGTCACTTAACCCTGTTGGCCTCAGTTTCCTCATCTGTAAAATGAGCCAGAGAAGGAGAAATGGTAAACCACTCCAGTATCTTTGCCAGGAAAATCCCAAATAGGGTCATGAAGAGTTGGACATGATTGAGTAATTCAACAACAAAGACAGCAGGGCTCCTCCAGGGTTTGAAGAGAAGGAAGAGGATCGGGATAATACTAATACTAAAGACAAGAGATGGCGTTTAAAGATCCCCCATGTACTTTATATATGTTATCTCACTGGGATAGAGGAGAGAAGGGAATAAGCATTTATTAAGTGCCTACTGTGTGCTAGGTGCTATGCTAAGTGCTTGACAAATACTGTATCATTTGATTCTTATAAAATACCCCAATGGAGGTACTATTATTTTCCCTACTTTATAGATTTAAAAAAAAACCTGAGTCTAAGGACAGTTCAGGTCTGACCCAGGGCCACGCTGCTGGCCAGGTCCTCCTCTTGCCAGGTCCAGCAGTCCCTCCACTGTGCAAGCTAGCCACCCCTCAAATATTTACAAAGTCATTCAGGAGGCAGGTCCCTGGGGTTGGGGCAATCCCCAAAGGCTTCATGCAAATGATGGTGCCTGAGTTAACATCTTAAAGGAAGAGAGGGGGCGGCCAGGTGGCACAGTGAGTAAGAGCACCGGCCCCAGAGTCGGGATGACCTGGATCAAATCCGGGCTCAGACACTTAGCACCACACCCAGAAATAACTGTCTGTGTAACCTTGAGCAAGTTACTTAACCCCAATTGCTTTAAAAAAAACAAGGAAGAGAGGGACTCTGGGATGGAGATAAGGAGGGAATTCATTTCTGGAATGGAGGAACAACCCATACACAAAGGTACAGAGACAGAGAGGGTAGTGTGGGAGGAAAAAAGGAAGACAAATGTGACAGGATCACAAGGAAACTTCCCAAGCCAAGCTCACCCAACTCTCTATGTTTTCAAGTGTCCTTGAAACTTTTCTGGGGGAATAAACAAAAGGGGACTTCATAAGGAGAGAAGGACGTGAATCGGGAGTGGGACAAGAGGAACAAAGGAAGGTCCGTTTAGTAGGTGCCACCAAGACAATGTGCTTACCTTGGATGACAGCTCACAGTCATTACGCTTGCTCCTTGAGAGAAATGTTTATTAAATAACCAACTGTTAATTTTGGGGAGATCCAGGATTTTTTCCCTTCCTATTTCCTCATTTGGAAATTAGGTTAAAGTATAGTTCTCTGAAGGGCAGGGCTGATGAAGGAATGAAATCTTGGGCTAGACTTAACCAACTGATCAACAGGTAAAGAGATTCTAGTCTAGGTGAATTGTGGCTGTTTGTTCTAGTCAGACAGGTCTGAGTGCAGTTAGACTCCCTTGGTCCAGATTCCCCGGGGTGGGGGTGGGGGGTGGGGAGGCAGAACAAGTCTCTTTGTCCAAGACTGAGTGATCAGAGTCATGTCACCCAGCCCTTCCTTAGAATAAGCCCACCTCTTACTATAATATTCATTCTCTTATTAATTATTAACCAGTCAGAGTTGATTGCTGCCTGTCAGGGACACCCATTCCTCCAAAGAAATAGAAATGTCAAGAGGCCTCCAGAAGGGGTCTTAGGTTTAAGAGAGAAGACCAGATGACCATCCTTTTATTAATTATTCACTAGCCATAATTAACAAAGTGATCAATTACCCAGAAATTATGTCTCTTGGACTTTTTATATAGCACATCCTGTAGCATAAACTGGACCTGACCTGGACTGGATTCTCTGGTCCTGGTGTGAGTACATTGTACCTGATGTCAGGTGATCCTTGTTCTATAGGCTTGTTTCCCAAGTTCAAGGGGGATTTATACACAAATTCCATTTAATCCTTACTGTGGGGCTGCAGGGAGAATTGTAGCCATAGGCAGCATGGATAGGTCAGTCAGGGAGGCAGTGAGCATTTCTTAAGCAATTACCTTGTGCCAGGCACTGCAGATGGGTTCTGGGGAGACAGATACAAAGAATGAAACAATACCTCCTCTCAGAGAGCTTACAGTCTAATAGAGGAGCCATCAAGTACCTATAAAACTATCTACAGGAGAAACTTAAAGTTCACAAATACAGATGTAGACCAAGTAAGAACAATGCAGTTTGAAAGGAAGGGCAGTTTGGGGGGAGATAAAGAAAAATTTCATGCAGATGATGTTTAGTCTGCATCTTTAAGAAAGAGAGGGACTCGGGGGTGGAGGTAAGGAGGGATGGCTTCCCAGGTATATATAATTCACCTAGACTGTTTTGCAATCTCTTAAATGCCATATAAATGGCTATCTATTATTATCATAAGAGCATAAACTTTGAGATATTAGAGCCTGTTTAGTTCAACCCTTTCCTAGCAAAGTCAAGAGACTTGTTCAGTGTCACACGAGGTGGCAGAGCCAGGATCAGAACACAGGCCCTGTGACTTCCAATTCAGCTCTGTCCAGTGCTGGGGAATGAGCCAAGTATGAATGCTGGCTCTGCCTCTGACTATCCATGTGACCTTATGTTATCTCTCTTGGTTTCAAGTCTCCTCCCCTGTAGAATGAGAGGATTGGATTCAATGACCCCCAAGTTCCCTTCTAGCTCTCAACCTATCAGTGTTATGATTCCAATATCCCAGTGAATTAGAGAAAAGTGGTCACCAACCCCATGGAGAAGGAGAAAAACTTGGCCAGAGTGTATTATCCAGGAAAGGGAGAAGAGAGAGAGGCAAACAAAGCCAGGCCGTAGGACTCCCCCATCCTTGACTCTATCCATTGAAGGGCTGCTAGAACATGTGATGTTAATAGACTCAGGCTGGAGTTCTTTGGACCTCTTCTGGAGCCCATGTTTGGATCTGAATTTCCATCATTATAGCCCCAGTTCAATTGATTGAAATGTCAGGAAACATTGTTTCCTACAAAAACCCACCCCATCCACTTAGACTTTGTTCCTCACGCTTTCTGATTTTCCTTTGCCCCATCATTACTATTCATTCCCTTTAATAGAGGCTTTGAATAAGAGGATCATTACAGTCTGATTGGGGTGAGATCCACTTTATGCTTGGAGTTCGGGGTAAAAACCTCTCCCATCTTGTGCCAGTCTTAACTAGGGAGATTTTCTGATTCATTCCTGTTCTTCAGCTTATTCATTCAATTCAGTAAATATTTATTAAATGCTAACTGTGTGCATGACACTAGTCTGGGCTGGAAATATCTTCCCCCCCCCCAAAAAAAAGACCCTGCCCCCAGTGAGCTTAAATACCAGAGAATGTAACATCTAAATGATACAGTACAAAATAACTGGATAGAAAATAGCACCAACAGCATAGAAAGTAGCACCAGAACCTTGGAGGAAGCAAGGGACTCAAGAGTGAGGAGAGAGTGCATTCAAGGCACAGGGCATAAGGGTGATAGAATGTTGAGTTCAGTGGAACAGCAAGTAAACTGATTTGGCCAGAAGAGAGAAGGGTAACAGGTAAAACAAACCCGAGAAGGGAAGAAGACTGAGAAGAGCTTTAATAAATGACAAGTTAAAGAGATTGCATTTTATCCAAAGCCACTGAAGGTTCTTGAGCCAAGGAGTGACATGGTCAGATTTGTATTTTACAATTTAGGTTTTAGGCTACTTTAACTGAGGCAGAGGATCGGTCAGAGAGGGGAGACAATGGAGACAGAAGAACTAATTCAGTCACAGACATTTATTATGTGCCTGTTGTGTGCAGAGCACTATGTCAGATGCTATTTCATACAAAGCAATATGGTATAAAATATATAACACTTTAAGGTTTACAAAGCACTTTACATATGTTATCTCATTTGGCATAATAGAAGGAACACTGCAGTGAGAGAGAGTCTAATCTCCCTCACTTTCCAGGTATATATGACTTTGGATGATTCACTTAATCTCTGTGAGTCCCAGTCACTTAATCTGTAAAATGTGGATGATAATATATTACTTATTAGCTATTGCTATTTGTTATAACTCATATTTCTAAAACACATTAGGATTTTCAGGGCATCTTTCTCACTACAGCACTATAAATTAGGCGAGGGGTTGGGCCTATGGAGTGCTGGCAAATGTTTAACCACCAGATCTCTAAAAAGAAAAAAATGTACATAGGATAACCTTTTATGTTTAATCTGAAGGATTAACATTCTTTGCATCACTTTCTCAAATCTAGGTGATCAATGATAAATCAAACAATAAATTAAGTCCAGATTTGTAGCTTTTGCTGATTTCCAAGGTGTGAATACTCACCCTATAAATTTAACAATCAGCTCCTGAGCTTGTTCAAGCTGGTTCTTGCATGCCCCCTAACTGAGCTTCTCATGATCTCATCAGGATCCTTTCCTCAAGGATCCATCATCCCAAGAATGAATCTCTTTCATCTTCCTGTGTATTTCAGTACCGGTTTTTAGAAGAAAAAAAAAACAGCTATGATATTTGTGAATGAGGAGAGGAGAAAGAGTGTGTGGGAGTAAGCTAATTGCCTTCCTAAGGAATCTTTTCATAGTCCCAAGAAATGACATTTTAATAACTTGTGTTTCCACATGTAAATGATGAGATGTTTGAAAGGTGGGACAATGCCTGAAGAATTGCTGTTAGAAGTATAAAACATAGCACTAAAAGTAGGTGGGTTCCTATTCCTACAAATAGTAATGATCTCTGATTAAAGTCAGCCCCAAAGCTTTGACAGAATCACAAAGCTGGGATCTCCCAAGCTGAAGGTAACGTCTCCACCTTCCAATTTTCCTAGAACTCTTTGGCTGGTGCTCTCCCTTGCCCCCGTGACACTCTGCCTTGTCTTGCATTTATCTTCATGTACACAGTGCACACATTAAAATGGGAGCTCCTTGAAGACAAGGACTGGATAAAGTCAATCTTCTGTATCTGCTCTTCCCCCCTCCCTTTTAATTAAATTCAACAAACATTTATTAAGTGCTTATTATGTGCTAAGCACTGTGCTGGTCCTAGAGATGTAAAGACAACAACAAAATAGTCCCAGCCCTCAAGGAACATACATTCAGTTGGGGGTGGGGAGACATGAAAAATAAAATTAAATACAAAAGACATAAAATATTTTCTGTGGGGAGGCATAAGTCTCCTAGGAAAGACAGTTTCCTGTTGTGCTCCTTGAGGGCAAAGCCTTTTGTCTTTGTACCCTCAGTATTTAGCCCAGTCTCTGGCATTGTTTTACCTGTTCCCCTTCATGAGCTCTATCTTTATACATGCTTGTTGATTGAGTGGTTTGTGACCATGGAAGTAGAAAGTGATAGATGCTGTAATGTTAATGGGATTTAAGATCTTCCCCACCCATTAATAGGCCTAAGTTGGAGCCCATTAAGGGAAGCTAGTTTGGGAGAGACTTGCTTGTGGGAAGGCTTTCACACCTTTTGCTAATTTCTAATTAGGCACTGAGTCAGGAGGGTTAGGATGCCTTCTGACTCTGAGAAGTGTATATGTACTCTGAGTTGGTGTTTTGCTTTGAGGGCTTGCTTATGAAAAGGTTCTTGTGATTCCCTGGTCAAGATTCAGAGTGTTCGTATGTTCAGAGCTCCCCAACTGCTCAGATGTAAAGGCTCACTTGATCCAAGGATGTATGTAAAGTGTAGAGTTGTTTCAGGCAGTCAGAGCTCTGTCTGTTGGTCTTTATTTCTCTGCTTGGATTTTCTCTGAAGTTCAGGGTGCTGACTTTTCCCCTGAATTTGTGAATTAAAAAAGATTGTTGGACCCCTTAAACAGTTCTCTTTCCTATCTAAGAACCTGTGCTAGCAACCTCCTGGATATGTCTGTGTGGTTGCTGCTACAGATGCAAGACATGATTTGCAGTCATGTCTTCTTGACCCCCTCTGGAGTTTTCTTGACAAAGATACTAAAGTGGTTTCTCCAGTTCATTTTACAGATGACCAGTTGAGGGAAACAGGATTAAGTGACTTTCCCAGGGTCACACAGCTAGTATGAATCTGAGACCAGATTTGAACTCATGAAGATGAGTCTTCCTAACTCCAGGCCCAGCATTCTATTCGCTATGGTGCCACCTAGTTGCCCAACCTCAAGAGATATTTTGATATTGGAATTGGCAGGACATGGCAACTGATTTTATGGAGGAGGAGAAGAGTTTGAAGATTTGAGAATGCTTTAGGTTGTGAACCTGACTTTCTAAAAGGATGTGGGCACCCTCAACAGAGGTGAAGAGATTTGAAGAAGGGGCAAGTTCAGAGGGAAAAATCATGAGTTCTGTTTTGGATGTATTCGTTTGAGGCATATCCAAGAATAACACCCAGATGAAAATGTCAAACTGGCCATTTGCAATATGGCTCTAGGGGTCGGGAGAGATTAGGCCTGTTGTCTATAGATCTGGGAGTGATCTGCATAGATGATTCTGAGGCTGAATCACTAAGTCACTGAAACAGCCAAGTGAACCTACAGGCTAAGATGAGATCACCAAAGATGATAGGGAAAAGAACAGAAGAGGGTACAAGACAGCCATAGTTAGGCACTGGAGATCGATGATGATAATGACCCAGCAGGAGACTAATAAGGAACCGTCAGAGGTGGGAGGAGAGGCGGAAGAGAGCGGTGCCCTATGAGCCAAGTGAGGCTTGGAGGATCCAGGAGGAAGCAGTGATTGGTACTTTCAACAACTATAGAGAAATCAAAGCGATTGGAGGACTGAGGAAAAGGCATTGGATTTAGCCAGTAAATAATATTAATAGTCAGCTATAAATGTTATTTTTGGCATAGGTCTTTTTATTTTCCCTCAAATCATACCATGTAAGCAACAGCCCACCACAGCTATTCAAAAGGGCACCCCTCATTGGGAGGAGTAATTTATTAATATGCTTTTGTTTCTGACAATAATAACTCACCCTTAATGTAGTGTTCTAAGGTTAATAAAGCACTTTCCTCACCACTGGGTGAAGTAGGTATTATGGGTTCTATAAAGTAGCCTCGTTTTCTAGATGATTAAACCTAGTCTCAGAGAAGTGATGTGTCTTTACCAAGGTCACCCAGCTGGTAAGTGTCATAGCTAGAATTCAAACCTAGGTTTTCTGATGGCAAAGCCAGAGGCCCTTCTCTGCCCCCCCCCCCCCGCCATCATCCTGAATATATAAAGGATGGATTGGAGGGAGATACTGAAGGTAGCTAGGATAAAGGGAACTGGACTTTGTGTGATTTTGTTCCCTATATTAGAACAAGACTTTCAGAACATTGAGGTGGCAAAGAAATTCCAAAGGATGCCTCTGTCCATGTGGGGCGGAACTGACAGGCTCCAAAATCAGAGACTTTTCCCCCTTTTCTAGAGAAGGGACCTTTAAAATCCAACCCCTTTATTTCATAGATAGATAAACTGAGGCCCCTAAAGGTAAAGCAATTGTCTGAAGTCTTTCAGCTCATTACTAGAATTGAAATCTATGAAAACTCAACTCTGGTACAGCATCCAAACATCCAGGTGGAAACAAATATCTTAAAATCCATGTGACTGTGAGGAGTGACAAATGCAGAGCCGAATTAATAATAAACAGCCTATTTGGGGTCTCTCTACCCTTACCCCTCCCCTGTGGCCCCAGTGCTCTCTAGGTAGTTAGATTTTCATTCCTTCAATCATTATTAAAATCCAGAGCCCCGGATTTGTTCCATCACTTGAGAATTAAGACAAACATTTCACAGCAACAGGGAAGGAGATGAACTGTGAACACCAAGCCCACCATCCTCTCCTTCCTTCACTTTATTCTTCTGGTCCCTCTATTAAGAATAAATTGCAACTGTGAGCTAAAGATAATGGGCATCTTTGAGGTTAGAAGGGTTTTTCCCACTTTTCAAGCCCAGAAATGTCATCTGTGAAAGTGTGTTTTCCAGCTGATGTGTCAGAGTGATTGTATATCTTAAGTAATAAATGGCTAAGTCTTAAATCACCCCCTATATTAAAATAATCTGCTAAGAGGGCAATTTCTGGCTAATTAAGCCAATGAAATGGTCACATGGCCTGAATTGGACTGTCAAAATCTGTCAGCCTGCAATGGCTATTAGGTAATTACATTTTGTGGTGTCATTAGAAATATTCGGGTTTGTGGAAAAGGTGGAGGGAAGGAAAAAGAGACAGGGAGGATTTTTCTCTTGTCTTAAAAATGACCATTTTAAAAACACAAGCAGAATTCTGGGTGCTGTGCAGACACCCACCCACAATAGCAAGTTAAAATTAATATGGCACTTGTAAAAGTGGTCAAATGAGGCAATTGTGGAAATGGCAGCCTTGTTAGTTGGTACAAGTCACTGAACACAGGTGGCCTTGAAGCCAGCCAGCAGAAACTACCTACTCACACTGCCAGGAATAAAAAAACTTCTCTAGAGAGGAATATTCCTTAAGTCTCCCTGGGGTGTTCCAGGGTGTGCTGAGACAGCAAACCAAGTCTCTTGTTTTTTAGTTAACTTCCCTGATGATTCATGATTCCATCAAAGCACAAATGAATCCATTTGACATTAGATACATCATGATCTAAGCCTTGGCTAAACCTCCTTTCCCTCTTTTGCTTGGCTCAGGATTACTTCTCTTCAACTGATGGGAGTGTTTCTGTCCTGTAGGCTTCCACTAATCAAAAGAATCCTCAAAGTAGTCCATCTCTGTGCCTGTGATTTTCCTAATAGAATGTAACCTCCTTGAGGTCCGGAATGTTTCATTTTTTGCCTTCAGATCCCCAGAACCTAGTATAGTGCTTAGCACATGATTGGAGTTTTATAAATTTGTAAAAATGAATTCAATTCTCTCTCACACTGGGCATTCCATCTCCTACCTCTATCCCTCTTCACTTCTCCTTATCAGATCAATCCCTAGCTCCTTGACCATTCCTGCCCATGAATAAACTATGATCCTGCCTTCAAGGAATTTACAAGCTAGTGGGGGGTGGGGGAATGAGATTATATTCATAAAGCATTTAGCATAGTGCCTAGAACATAGTAGGTGCTATATAGATGCTGGCTATTATTATTGTTATTATAAACATGCCCATCTATAAATATGGTACCAATTAGAATATGATGACTTTATAGGTGAGGTCAGATAGAGTGATTGGAGATTCAAGGAGAGAGATTCTCCTTCTGACTTTCAAGGGAGTTAGAGGTGTGAAAAGAGCCACTGAACTAGGGAAGACTTTGTAAAGGAGACGTCCTTTGACCAGGATCTTGAAAAATGGGTAGACTGTTTGTCAAAGGGGAGAGACAGAGGGAAGTCAATTCCAGGCATAGAGGACATCCTGAGCAAAGGGAAGGATTGACTTTGGAGAATAATTCACCTTAGCAGGGGCTTGCAGAAATCAAATGGACTTCTATGGGACAAGATTGGAGCATGCCGAAGGTTAGGGCTGGGGAGACTTGACTGCCCCACTAATGAGCTTTGACTTGACTCAATCACCTGTGGGGAGCCATTGAAGATTTTTGAGCAGGAAAGTGACCTGATCATCATTACTTTGAACAATGCAGCATATCCATAGTTAACAATCAACCCTGGCTTGGATGAACTGCTCTGCTGGGGAGGAGGTGCCAACTTCAATAAAAATCATAAAACACCTTCCACTTAGCTGGCAGCTTTGAAGTTTGACCCTTGGAGCCCTCTGTTTCTCTCCCCTTGGGTTCATTTTTCCTTGGCGTTTGTGTAAGAACAGTTGCAAACTAATGGATTAACAAAGTGTCCCTACCCACTTCCTTTTTGGGAGCTGTAATTATGGCTGTGCCTAATGACTAGTTTCCCACCAGGATAATATTTAACATTTTCTCAGGTGCTCAGGAGCTTATTAACTGAATGCCTTTTGTTTCAAAATAATAATAATAAAAGTTGTGTTTGTTGTTACCAACTGACATTTTTTTTCACTTAAGAGTTTAGGAGTATCTTTCTTGGCAGGATTTCCCATCTCTGACCCACATCCTGCCTGTTAGACCAAGAGTGCATCTTTCTACCCTTTGGGGGGAAAAATCACATTTTGTCATATTAGGAAGGGACCTGAGAGGCTATCTCTTCCTATTCTCTCATTTTATAGTCAATATGTCAGTCAACATTTATGAAACATTTACTATGTGCCAGGAACCATTCTAACCACCCCCCAGCCCACCCTAGAAAATCAAAAAAGGCAAAAATAACAGCCCCTGCCTGCAAGGAGGTCACTTTCTAGTGAAAGAGAGAAGATGCCATTAACTGGGAACACACAAGCTATATACAGAGTAGCTAGAAGGACATCTGTGAGGGAAGGCTGCCAACGGTGGGATGTGAGTTGTGTCTTGAAAAGGTGAGGAGGGAGAGCTTTCTAAGTGTGGGAGGTAGCCAGGGAAAAGGCCACCCAGGTGGGATCACCTCCCAGGAATAGTGTGTAGGTCACAGTAGCTGGATTGCCCCAATTGGTCAGTGTATCAGGGGTTGTAAATAGCAAAGCTGGGGGTCTAACCCAGGTCCCCTTGCTTCAAATCCAGTGTACGGTTCAGCTTTCTGCAGTCCTGAGTGGGATTTAGCTCAGTCTGAATTGCTTTAGTCCAAGTTCATACTGGTTTGGGGGCTAGGGACTGGGGGAGTTAAAGATTTCTCCTAAAAGCTGATACTGAGTTTGAAAGATTCCCTCAAGTCCCATCAAAGAAACATGGAGTGCAGAGCCTAGCTAAAAAGATTTGTCACTCACAATTACACCACCATAACTTAAAGGCAAGATGGCTGAATGTGAGTGTGAGGGCCTGAGTTCAAATTCTATATCTGTTATTAACTAGCCTGTGTGATCTCTAGAAAGTTTCACCATGGCTTTAAATTCACCTAAAGAGGTAATGTTGGATATTAGAAAGGACAGCAAAACTGAGTTTTCTTTGCCACTTATGGCCCTGGGCATGTGTCTTAACCTTTCTGGACTTCAGTTTCTTCAGTTGCAAAGTGGAGGAAAAATGAGATGATCTCTTCTAGCATTACAGTGATGTGATTTTGTTGCTGGAATTAAGAAAGCAAGCAAAAAAGCAACATGCATTTGAGGGCTACTATGTGCCAGGCATTGTGTGAGATGCTGGGAAGACAGACAAAAATGAAACCATTCTTCCTCAGACCTCAAGGAGCTTTACTCTGTTAGGAAAGTTATTGGAATAGAGATTGAGGATTTGAATCACACCTTTAATTGGTAGAAGTTCATCCAACCTGAGTTCAACTGCAACAGCCCAGCCTATCTCTCTCTGCTGCCTCTCTGTAGGCTGGAGGGCACTGCTGGCATTTCAGGGAAGGATGCAGCAGCTGAGACCCTTCCCATTTGTAACTGTGACTATGCCCTGGCAAGTTTAAGGCTGGGGGGGGGGGGATGGGCAGGGATTTGATACTGTGACTAGCAAAGACCAGAGATGGATGTGACAAAAGACTTCCTTTCTCATCTGGTATGAACATTTGATTTGCCAATGCATTTTAAAAATCCCTGGAGAGCCAAGGGGGATTGGAGTCTAGAAATGGGTCAGAGAATGGGAGGTCTGGGAGAAAGACGAATGTGGATTGGCTGAAAGGTAGTCCCTATCAGGAATTCCAAATGAGCTGTCTGGCTCTGGGACTGTCTAATCGGGCATTTGGTGTGTTACTGAGCAGCTTATTCTCCTGCCAAAAGATTCCAAGAAGAGAGAAAGAAAGGCAGAGGGAAAGGGAAGGAAAGAAAGGCAGTGGGGAAAAAAAGGAAGGAGAGAGGGGAGAGAGGGGAGAGAGGGGAGAAAGGGAAGGAAGGAAGGAAGGAGAGGAGAGGAGAGGAGAGGAGAGGAGAGGAGAGGAGTGGAGTGAGGGGTTATTAACCCACAACTTCCCTGTGCAAATGTAAGCTGTGCCGTCTCTGAATTGCCTCCAAAATTATGAGGCATACAGAGTTAAGGGGTGCATTGGGTAAGTTATTTGGCTCCTCCAGAAGCCAGCTTTGTGAGGAATTTTGTAGCCTTCATAAAAACTGTTTTCTGAGTAATTTGACATCAGTATTCCCCATGATCCCCATGTAAGAGTTGTCCTACTGCATCTATGATAGACTTCCCTCAGACTAACCTACTTTCAGCCTTTGGTTGCAACTGTGTGTATCTGAATCTTACACCCGTTTTGGTTTTTTGAATGTATAAATAACCCTTTGGTTTACTGAGCCCTTCATAGTTCCTGAATACTTACTCAGTATCCCATTTTGTCCTTAACTTTCTCTTGGACCTGGGTTCATGGAAAGATGGCAGAAGCCACATTACTGTTGTTTTGAAGGTCCTGTTCCCTCCTCGCCCCCCAACTCTTGCAAGCCCCAATCATGACTCTTCAGAGCTTTTTTGTAGATTGGCAAATCCGGGGTGTGTAGCTGAAGACAAAGTCCTCTGATCACATCCATCTTAAATCAGTGATGCAGGAAGGCTAAGGATTTTTGTTCTTGCCTTGAGGAAGAAGAAACTGGCAAGTCAAGTGACTTGTCTACGTCACACTGAAGCCAGTCCTCTTTCTCCTGTCCCACAATGCATGAGAGGCAGACACTGAAACCGGCTCACCTCAAGGTCCAAACCTCACTGGGTTTGTTTTTTCCTAAAAAGCCTAATAAAGGGAGTTCACTAGAATGGAGCAATAGCCTTCACTAGCTGATTTGAGGCAGCTGGGTGGTATGGTGTGTAGTGACTTGGAGACAAAAACAACCTGAGTTCAAATCCTGCCTCATATACTTAGTAGCTGTGTGACCCTGGACAAATCCTTTAACCATTTTCAATCTCAGTTTCCTCATCTGGGATAGCATGTGAAAAATGTTTCTCAACCTTACAGCACCGTATAAATTCTCTTTATTTTTATGAGGGGGAAAATATTGTTGGGGGGGGGGGGGTTGGAATGATCAGAATTTGGAGTCAGAAAATCTGGATTCAAATCCCCAGCTCTATCACTGTGACCCACTGTCTACTTAACTTTCTCTCCATAGGCATCAGTTTCCCTGTCTCTAAAATGAGAGGTTTGGATGAGATGATCTGTGATCCTCATCATAAATTCTGAACATGAAAAGGCCCCAGGAATTGTACCCTAGAGTATGATTCTGTTGGAGTGTAAATCCATGAGAACATAATTGTGTTTGAGCAGTTCTTAAGCTGTTTGGTCTCAGGACCCCTTTCCACTCTTAAAAATTATTGAGGAGCCCAAAAACTTTTGACAACATGGGTTACATATGGCAATATTTACCATATTTGAAATCAGAATATTGTGCTATTATTATGAAAATTGTTTTGACCTCATGGACACCCCCATACCATACTTTGCGAAGCCCTGCTCTAGAAGAGTGTGTCAGATCTGGGGCTTGTATGGAATTGTTCTCCTTTTCTAGTCTCCCATTGAAAGGATATATTCAGGACAACCTTCATCCTGAGATTTATTATTGCAAAGCCAAGCACTCATGCTGTGTTGAATGAATTGGGTTGGGCTGGATTTATAGGATAATTTTCAGCCTTGTTTGTTGATAACTGTTCAGTTCGTGATTTAATTTTTTCCAAAAGAAGAGAGTGCAAAATGAGTTAAGGATCAGTTCTCCTTTCTTTGTAAGTTTTATGAAGCATTTATTTACAGATGAGAAACTGAGGCTAAAAGAGTCCCCAAGACTCCTGACTCCATCACTCTTCCCATTATACCCCCCATCTTTTTAAAAATATTTATTTATGTTTAATTTATGGAATAAAACAAGCATTTCTAGAACATAATATAGTAAAAAAAAAAAAAAAGATGATTGCACATGAAACTGCAAATCTGTTATGTCCAACTTGCTGCTCCTTTTAAATCTATAATAAAGTTATCATGTGAATTTCTTCCCCTCCCCCAAGTTTCCTGTGACTAGCAAACCATGCCTGAGCTGCAGAGGAAAGGAAATAGCCTTCCAGGGGAGGCTTTCTTTGTACACAGACCAAGACTTTAAAGGGTGAGCGCCTCTGAGTGGGTCTTTTCTGCCTCTTCTCAAAATGCTTCATCCTTCTTGGCCCTTTGTACTATCCATGAGCTCTATAGGGCCTCACAGAAGCTCTTAACCTTCTAGGATTTTTACCATCAGGGTGACTTTGCCACAGGGAAATAAATTCAGGGATTCTTCCAGACCCCAGGACAATATTAGTATCTGTGACAGGTGCATGGGGTCCACAGGAGTCTTCCATTGGGATGTCTTTTACCGTTTTGGCATTCCTCCCAGTAGGAGAAAGTAACCAGGGAAGCCTGTTCCGTCTAGATCACGTGGACCTCTATCTGTTTGGACAATCTGCCCAGAGATTCCAGCCCTCAAAATGACAATGTAGAATCAGCCAATGGCAGGTCGATGCCTCGGGCTTAGCTATGACTGCAGGCCTGATGGTGTTTTCTGAAACCTTTCCCTTCCCCTGAGGGCATGTTCATAGCAATGATCATAGATTCTGTCTCATTCATCTAATGAATTTTATTCACCTAAAACCATCCTATTCAAACTCTACTTTCCAGAATTACCAATGACCTTCTACTTGATAGATCTATAGGCTTATTCTTGGGCCTCATTTTCCATCTCTTGGCCACACTTCACGTGGTTAAAGGGCTTTGTAACCTTGAAAAGTCCTATATAAATGTGAGTTGTTATTCATGTCTCAGTCCTTCTGGGTGATGAAACTCTCTCTTCCTTTGGATTCTACAACCTTATACTTGCCCCGGGTTGTTCATGCCCCTGGTTGTTCATCTACAAAGAGATGAGCACTCCTTTATCAGCTGTTTCCTTCTCCTGTTTCATGACTCTGGGCATTTCTCAAAGTTTATTCTTTAGCCCCTGATACCATGTCTCTCTCTCTGTCTCTCTCTCTCCCCCCCCCCTTTTTGTCTCTGTTTTGCTTTGCGTGTTTCTCTGTTTATTTGTATATATAGATATAGAAACACATACACGCATAAATATATGTATATATACATATATACATGTTGTTGAGCCATTTTCAGTCATATCTGATTCTTCGTGACCCCTTTTGAGATTTTCTTGACAAAAATACTGTAGTGGTTTGCCATTTCCTTTTCCAGCCCATTTTACAGATGAAGAAACTGAGGCAAACATGGTTAAATGACTTGCCCAGGGTCATACTGCTAGTGTCTGAGACCAGATTTGAGCTCAGGTCCTCATGGCTCCAGGCCTGGTGCTCTATCTACTGTACCACCTAACTGCCCTATATATAACTGTATATGTGTATGTATGTCTATCTAGATATGTTGATGTATAGATACATACATACATACGTAGGTACATACATACATACATACATACATAGGTGGTACAGTGGATAGATAACTGGGCCTGGAGTCAGGAAGATTTCTTGGGTTCAAATTCAACCTCAGGCACTTACTAGCAATATGACCCTGGACAAGTCACTTAATCCTATTTGCCTCAGTTTCCTCATCTATAAAATGAACTGAAGAAGGAAATGGCAAAACCACTCCAGTATCTTTGCCAAGAAAACCCCAAATAGGGTCACAAAGAATTGGACATGACTGAAAATGACCAAACAACAATAAACGTGGGGGGGAGGGGAGGAGAGTCTCTCCCTCATAGAATTCCAGCTTTTATCTCTATTGAAATGATTTCCACATTTACAGCTTTAGCTCTATCTCTTTCCTGAATTCCATTTCCATTATCAGCACTTGCCTTCTGCATATTTCTCCATTCTTGGAGGCATCAGACATTCCCTCATAGACTGTTCCCTCCCAATCTCACCATCATGTTGCATGGCAAGACCTTAGTTCAGGTCCTTATCTCCAACTGCCTAAATTATCATCATAGTCTACCAATTGCTCTCTTGGTTTCTATTCACAAACATGCTGCTGCTGGAATCATCTGCCCTAAGAATAACTTTGGTCTTGTTATTCCCCTGCTTTAAACCCTTAAGTGGCTCCCTATTACCTGTAGAGTTAAGGACAGATTCCTTAGTTTGGTGTTAAAAACCATCTGTGAGCAGGCACCAGCTTAATAATCCCCAATTTGGTGTAGTAGATAGAGTATTCAGTTTGAAGGCAGAAGCTCTGGTTTTGAATCCTTGCTTTACCACATATTAACTGCATAGTACAAAGAACACTGGATTTGGAATAAGAGGATATTGTCACTTCCTTCTCAGGGCATCCATAAAATTGGGGGCTTGGAGGACTGGATGACCTCTGAGAGCCCGTCCAGCAGCTCTAAATCCATGGCATTAGGCTCCTTTGGCCTTAGAGAGATTACCTGTATTCTCTTAGCTCATCATCTGTGAAATGGGGATAATACTTGCAAACCTTAGGCTTCTAGGGGAAATGCTTTGTAAATATAAAACGCTTTATCAATTTTGCGAACTGCTATTAGGGTATTCAGCCCACATTCTTTAACTAGGCTGGCATACCAACTGCTCCCCCTGCCACACCGGGCACATCTTTGCATCTTCTGGGTATCGGGATTCCCCCATCACCTCATCCCTTCTATCGAAAATCTAAGCTATGCTTCAGCGTTCAACTCAAGTCCCACCCTCTCTATGATGGCACCAGCTGTCAGGGCAAGGGAGTTTTAGGTCTCTCCTTACTCCCTCTTTGCTAACTTTCCAACTCTTCTTAGCAAGGACCAGGCTTGCCAGTTCGTACATTTTATTTTTTATTATCGCCAAGCAAATACACAGGCCCTTCTGGCTGTAGAGGGGCTAGTAGCTCTAAGGCCTGAACCAATCCATTTGAAATTCCCTTATTATAAACACTGGTGAAAGACTGGCTCATTTAGCATCCCTGGGGTCTGGGCTGCTGACTTCTGCGTGGCCAGGCCTGATTGGATTTCCACAGCCTTCTGTGGCAGGAGTAATCACTCGAGGGCACTGAGGCAGTACCAGAGTCTCTGACAGAGCATTTCTAGAATCCCCAGGGCTTCCATTGTTGCTCCAAGGCCTTGGAGCTGGTCAGGCTATTGGCAAAAGTTTTTAAGTAACAGAATAAATTTCCTGTTTTGATTTACAAGGTGAATAAGTTCATAATCCTTCAAGGGACTATGGCAGAAATATGGAAAATACAGGAAAGTGGTGGGTGCCAAGTATGAGTGGATGCTTGTTCTTTTTTCTCAGGTAACTTGATTGACTTAAACTTGGTTCTTTAAATTCTTTCCTTGGCAGAAGCCTGGGGAGACTTTGCTGAGGGTGGATGTTCACATTGGGTCTAAGATCATCGGCATTAGAGTGACCATTTCCTTATCCATCCCCCGCAGCCAGTCTAGACAGCAAGAAGGCAGAGCCAGCCTCCCTAAGGTCCCACAGGGTAACTGAGTGTCGGCCCTAAAAGCACAAGACAGCCTCTGGTGAATAGCACCATACAGGCTGGACTTCCATTCAGCCCCAGTTAAAGGGCCTTTATGGGGGCAAGAGGACTCTAAACAACAGGCCTCAATACACAACTGCCCATTCAGGACAGTCTTCTTTTCACAACTTAGTGACCATTATTATCAGTATAATTGACAACATGGCATCTATTTGTCACTGACCGTCCCTTGAGTCCTGCAAGGCATTCATTGTTCTCTTGCAGAGACCAGAGAGAGCTTTGAAATTTACCCTTCAGATATGCTGCTGCAATGCAGGGGCTGACCAAAACTGCTCCTCATGAATCCTCCAGACTGGTGTTGGCAGGGGAGGGGGATCAGGACCCCTCGTGGTTCTCATCAGATCAGGGTTAGATGCCCAGCCATGGCTGGCCAGCTCCTCCTGTACCCCCATCTCCGTCTCAGTGCATACATAGACTCATTCATCCTGTTGTACATTCTATTATCTCTCTCTCTCTCTCTCTCTCTCTCTCTCTCTCTCTCTCTCTCTCTCCACACACTTTCACAAAACGTAATTAGTTAAGGTTATATCCAAAAACAATAGCAGGCTATGCCCTTGCACCCTCAGGCATGGAGCTGTTACCCTTTCACTGGAATCCCCAGGCTCTAACAGTATAATTTACCATCGTAAACACTCACAATACTTATCAAACATGCAAAACTCTTAAGGCTTCTACCAAGGAATCTCGGTGGTATTCGGGCTAGCCCAGTGCAAGTTGTAGAGAAGATTACTGATAAAGTATATATTAGGACACATGAGGTCCCTTCCTATTTTTGAGATTGTGTGAGTCTATCCTTCGGTGCTTTACCTGATCAAATGCTTCAGGCAACAATATAATCTGTCTTGCACCTTCCCCCAAGGGTTCATAAAATGGAAAACTATTGGCCTAGTCAATGAAATATAACCTCTCCTGAGAGAACAAGCAGATTGATAAAAACCTAATTTCTGTAAGTCTGAGCTGAAGACGCATTTATGCCAGGATAGAAAACAGAAACCTTCTCTTCATGAGAGCTGTGAGAGAAACAGAAAGGAAGGAGAACATCTCAAGAGCAGGTGAACAGTGATACCCTGTCACTCAAACCAACATTCTGACATTGAGGCAGAATTTGTCATTTGCTGTTGGGGACCTGAGCGTCACTATTTTGGCAATGTGACTTTTCAGACTTTTGTACAATGTGGATCTAGAAAGTTCCAGTCCTTATATTTGGGGCTGAAAAAGAGGAAAGTATAGATAGACAGCTTGATAGAATATTTATTAGGTTCTTACTATGTGCCAGAAACTGTGTTAGGGATACAAATGCAAGTCTCTACAATGGTCTGTACGCTTAGGGAACTTATATTCTAATAAAAAAAAAAAAGAAAGAAAGCATAGAGGGGAGCTAGAAAAGGAGGAGGTGAGATGACTTGGAGGAAAGTACCTGCATAATAACAAGGCTGCTAATAGAGAAGTCAGACAGTCTGGAAAGTAAGTGGATTTGGGAGTTATATGAGTACGGCTGGGGCATCTCATGAAATAACCTCAGAGTGAAATCTCCTGTTATCTTGGGTCCCCCATAAAAATACTTCCCGAAGAGCAGCAGTGAAAGGTGATGATGACCCCAAATGGTCCTATTTCCCTTTGTGGTGAAGGAAAGAAATAAGCTCAACCCACTTAGAACCAGTGATAGCTGCTGATAAGGATAAAAGATTATGAGGAGGCTTAGTACTGCAAGGAACCAGAAGAGATTAGAGTTAATGATACTGATGTGTGAAATCACAAGCCAGAGATGAACCTTGCTCGACTGTGTGCTGTACAAGGGCAGGGATTATGTCCTACAAAAGCTTGACATCTACTTCAGAGTGCTGGACAAAGTAAACACAGCATACGTTGAGTTGGACTAAAAGTGAATGAAGGCTGTGATGCACAAGGGGTGGAGGAAGAAGAACAGAGATCAAAATGAGAGGATGCCTTGTGGAACGTCCATAGTCATCTGGTCAGAGGAGGCTAAAAGTTAGTGAATGAGTCATAGGAGGAGTAATCTTTTAGTAGCGGGAGAGCCCGGAGAACAAAATGTTATGGAAATTTTAGAAAGAGAAATTTCTAGAAGGAAAAAGAGGTCTTCAAAGTTAATTGTTAATAAAGAGATGAAGAAGAATAATGACCAAGAAAAGCCAATTAGATATTCATTAGTGGCTTTAAGAATAGAGGCCTTCATTAAAATGCAGTAATCAGGGGTTTGAAGTCCTCCCCCCCACTTTTCTCCCTATTGAACGGCCCTCAGCAAGGAGGGAAGCAAGAGCTGTTGTCATTGAGGGGAAAGCAGAGGGATGGACAAAATGGAGATCCAGTCTTCTAAATCATAGAATCATAGATTTACATCTAGAAAGGTCCTGATAGGTGATCCAGACCAACCCCCTCATTTTACAAATGTAGAAACTGAGGTCCATGAAGGTTAAATGATTTGTCCAAGTTCATAGAGTTAGTGGCAGAGCTAGGATCTGAACTCAGATGTTCCAGTTTGAGATGGAACACTTTGTACTGTCTCATCCCACCCCTACAAATGGGGAGGTACAAAATAAGACCCAACTTCAAGGGAAGGATTATGAGTTCAATGTGAGGCTTGTTTTCTGGGTCTCTGGACATTTGGCTACCAATTTTAGAGACAGATGTGTGTGAGGGAGCAGTAAAAGTCCGGAAATTGTGGTGATGGATACATCTGCCATTGACCTGGGGACATAGCCTTATACCTACCCAGGCCTTTGGTATGTGCCAGGCCCATAAGACCTTCACCACTAGCTTTCTGTGGGATATTCCCTCCCCAGGGACACCTACAATGCATGAGAACACAGAGACCATTAGGGAAAAGCACTCAGGTAAGTGAAGTGGGTACCTACTGATTGGGGAATGACTGAATAAATTGTGGCATATGGATGAAACACAATATAATTATATCAGTCATTCAGAGGTAGCCAAGGAAAGGAAGAGGTAAAGCTAAGGAGTAATGGAATTCAGATAGCTAGCTAGATGGATGAATAGCTAAATGAATAAGTGATTATAGGAATTCCATCCCCAAAGAATTTTCATGGATTCATAGATGTTCCTTTATCAGTCTCCTGAGCTTTTCCATCAGCATTCACAATTCATGTTCCCATACCATGCCCTACTCTCTCCATTTTTCATCGGCAGGTCAGCTTGGGTTTAACTCCACAGACTATTCTGCCTCCAAACTGGGAACCCCCTCATACCCTGTCTCCTGCCCCACTTTTTAGCTTCCTTTTGTGTGTTGGCTTGCCCCATTAGACTGTAAGCTCCTTGAGGTCAGGGATTGTCTTTTCTTATTTGTGACCTCAGTGCTTAGCATAGTGCCTAGTAGGCTGTCTGCTTCCGTTTTCTTATCTGTAAAGTGGATATAATAATAGATCCTATCTGACAGGGTTATTTTAGGATCAGATGAGATAATATTGTAAAGTAGTTTGCAAACCTTAACGTGCTATGCTAATACTAGCTTTTAGCTATTAGCTATTATTAGGATAATGGATGACAACTTTATAATTATATTGCTAAGAATAATAGTAATAGCTGGTATCATTAATGCCGTAAGAATACAGGAATTCTCACCACCGTTTTGTAGAGCACATAACTTGCCCATAGCCACACAGTTAATAAATGTAGGAGGCAGGATTCAAAGCCGGGTCATCCTGACTTCAAGCACAGTCTTAGGTACATGATGGAACCATCCAGCTGTGTGTCAACAACAGGTATAAAATACCTGGCCTCAGATAAGCAAGAAGTACAAACAGTTATGACGCGTCTACGGCGCACACTCGTTCATCTGACCCTCACAAAACCGCCAAGGGTGAGTTCCTCTTGTTTTTCCCATTTTACAGATAAGGAAACAGGTTTTTCAAAGATCAAGTGGGAGAGAATGGTCCCCGGGTCCCATTTGCAAGGATAAGGAGCCATGATTGGGACATGAAGTACTGACCACGTGGAGGGGATAGAGTGACGATGGATAGGGGCAGACCTTCTGGGGGAAGGGGGGGACGAGACCCTTTCCTAATGTCCTGCCTCACCCGCATATGTTCTGTATGAAAACTGAAGATTATTTTTAGCTTATAGAGAATAATGACATGGGTTCAGGATGAACCCTGCTAGACAAAAGCTAAGTACTCTGGGAATGTGGACCATGAGGACACCTCTGTCCATGAGGTCAGTCAGTCAACAAGAATTTATTAAGTGTTTGTCACGTGCCCTGCGCTTGCTAGGCTCTAAGATACAAATTAAAAAGTTCCTGCCCTCAAGATGCTTACGTTATAAATAGGGAAGACACATGTACATATGAAGTATATACAATGGCTTACGAATAGGAACTGGATCTTTCATTCCCCTGGTAGAGTACCCTTTAGTGAGAAGCCCCTCCTACTCATGCAGGACAGCTCCTTCTCTGTACATTAGTGTCTTTGGTGGTCCAGACTCACATAGAAAATGGAACCACTAAACTGTACATAAGGATCTCTGCAGGCCACACGTTAGCTTTAAAAATGCAGTATTATCTATGTTTCGTTGTATTTTTATTTATTTTGTTAAGATATTTACCAGTTCCACTGACATGCACTTTTCTTTTGTTAACCATTTTAATCTGGTTTGGGCCACGCTCTGTAGTGTTGCAGGGTGCGTGTTTGACAGCCCTGGTCTAGAGCACTGACTGATCAGTAAGTGAACTGCCCAATGGTCACAGCCAGTATGTATCAGCAGGTCTTCTGGTTCTGAAGCCAGATCTCAATGCCAATTATGCCATGATACTACATAGATATAAGGTAGGTGACATTTGAGGGGAAGGCACTGGTAGCTGGAGGGACTGGGAAAGGTCCTGTAGAAGGTGCCGTTTGAACTGAGTCTTGAAGGAAGCCAGGAGTTCTAAGGGTCTGCCCTTAGATGGGGAGGAAGAACATTCCAGGGGAGACATGGGCAAGAGATAAGAGATGGAATGTTATGGGCAAGGAATATGGTTGGGTAGGGGAAGGCATGGAAGGGGGGGAAGAATAAGAAGACTGGAAAGGTAGGAAGGGCTTTAAATGACAAACAAATCCTGGATGTGTGATCCTGGACATAATGAGAATCTACTCATTGTGTAGTAGATTGTCTACTGAGTCTAGGAGAAGTCTACTGAGAAGAGGAGAAGCATGGTCAGACCTCTAGGAAAATCACTTAGTCAGCTGTGTGGAAGAAGCCTCAGAGAGAAGAGAGACTTAAAACGAGGAGGCCAGTTAGGAGGCAGTGAGGTAATTTGTGATGAGGACCTGAACTCCAGGGGGGTGGGAGTGGAGCAAAGGGGACATATATCAGTGACGTTGTGAGATAGAAGTACCGAGATCTGGAAACCGCTTAGACCACGAGCTGAGCAAGACTGAAAGATTGGAGCTGACAACCCTGGAGGACCTGGAGGATAGTGGTGGAAGTTTGGAAGGGGGGCGGCTTTGGGATTGAACTCGGCACATTCTCTTTTGGACATGTTGTGTTTGAGGTGTCTCAGGGACATCTAGCAGCTCCTTGGGACAGCAGATACTGAGCTTGCACCAAATAACCCCAGCCATGGGCATCTTCACAGCAACTATATTCACCCTTTCTTTCAGGGTCAGGGAGCATTTGTGGAACTAAAATAAAAGCCCAGGGACTCTACCAGATCTAAAACATCCTCCCAACATCTCCCTGATTAATATAAGACACCAGTTCTCAAAGTGTAGTCCAGGGACTCCTGGGGGTCCCTTTTGGAGGGCCCATGTGGTCAAAAAAATGTTTTCATACTAATACTAAAACATTTCAGTTTCTAATATGGTAAATATTCATAGATATAGCCCACACAAACATATGCTCTTTGGAATCTTCAGTAATTTTTAAGAGTATTAAGGGGACCTGAGACCAAAAGAATTGCTGGTGTAAGTAATCCTAAGCCTGCATTCAGGATAGAATCATAGGAGTAAGGATCTAGAATTGGAAATGATCACAGAGCTCATCTGGTCAAATCTCCTCACTTTACAGATGGAGAAACTGAGGCCCTGAGAGACGATGTGACTTTCCCAGGGTCTCACAGGTAACAGAGCAGAGCTGCTACTGGAACCCAGGGCCTCTAGCTACAAATTTAGCTCTCTCAAGGGTAGGTAACAGAATCAGGCCCTTCCCCTGCCTTCCCATTTACCTCTTAATTATTATCATCATCTGCTTGCAGTTGTCCCCTTCCCTTATGTGCACATGTTACATATGACATTCCTACAAAACCTTCCTTGGCTTGACATTGTGTCTCACTGACAGTCTGGATAAGGAAACCTTATCAAATGGCATTAATGAAGCCCCCTCCTATGCCTGGCTGCCTTCAATGCCTTATTGCCCCTTGTCAACAGGCTTTTTCCTATCCCTGCCCAGCATGATTTTGCTCTCTCTGTACACTTGCCTTAATGACAGCACTGAATGTACTCCCCATTTCTGTAGCTAGTTTATCTCTAATAAAAAGGCAACCATCAGGTTATTGCTTGGGAAGGAAGGACACAAGAGTACCTCATGGACTAATACTAGTCACAGCATTATAAGAGTGGAAATCCAACCAGCTGGTTATGCTGCCGCTGATGGGCTTTTAATTATAGGAGGATGTGAGGGAGAGAAGTTTTCAGGAAATAAACCAATGTAATCCAACCTAGATGGAAATTGCCCCCAAATGTCTACATTGAAGGTTTTAATTATTGTGTCATTTCAGTCTCACTGTCAGAGCTGATTCAGAGAAGTGACAGATTTCCCAAAATACCGTGCAATTTAATTATAATTAACTCCTTAGCAATTTAATTGCAATAAAATCCTCTTTCTCCTGAGTTCAAGTGCTCAGGGCCCCCTCCCCTTGGTATTGGGAAGAGTGAGGCAAGAGTCAAGGAAGCCAAAACCAAGGATTTATTCCAAAAAAGCAGCTTTGGGGTCAAAGAACAAATTATAGAAATAATAGACAATTTCATCAAAGAACATGACAACAATGAGAGAACATATCAAAGCTTTTTAGATGCAGCCAAAGCAAGTCGTTGGGGGAAAATATATAACTGAACACCCATCCATCGCCAACAAAAGAGAGAAAGAACAGATCAGTGAACTGGGCCTGGAACCAAAAAGCAGCTTTTTAGGATGCTGTAGGGTCAGCACAGCATCAGCCGAATCTCATATACTTTCTACCACTATAGTCCTGCATAGTGGTGGTAAATCATGGGTGTTAGAGATGGAAGAGACCTTGGTGATGGAGTCCAAATCCATCTTTTCCACATACAGAAGGAAGGCATATGGAAGGCAGGTGACTTGCTCACCGGACACACAGGCAGCAAGTAGCTCATTAAGAGGTGGGGAAAATGATGATTGAGGAGTGAGAGGACCTGGGTGTAGATCCATTTACTAACTGGGTCTCAGTTTCTTCATCTAGAAAATCAAGGTACATCTCCCACCCTCCTTTGCAAGGGTCAGGGTCATATTCTGCAGTGAAGTACAGACAGAACTGTAGTGGGACATGGCTTGGCCACAAGGACTACAAGAGCTCAAAGATGAAGGAGCTCTGAAGGGAGCAATGGGAAAACCTGACCCAGATATCAGATTCCCTGAAACATTTAAGACTAGACCAAGCAGAACTCAGTGATGCCATGAGACAGATCGAGACAAAGCTAATAAATGCTGCCACTGTCATTCCATGACTACTGTCCATCAGTACAACAACGTGCCCTGTTTGAACGGAGCTTGTCAGATGAGTGGGCAGCAAGGGCGCTCAGTGGATAGAGCACCAGGTCTAGAGTCAGGAAGACTCATCTTCCTGAGTTCACATCCAACCTCAGACACTTCCCAGCTCTGTGACCCTGGGCAAGCCATGTTAACCCTGTTTGCCTCAGTTTCCTCATCTGTAAAATGAGCTGGAAAAGGAAATAGCAAACCATTCCAGTATCTCTGCCAAGAAAACCCCCAAAGGGTCACATGTCTAAAATGACTGAACAACAAACTACTTGAGTGGAATATAACCCATGGCTTGAAACCTAATTTTATGGGACTATTCTTGTTGGTGGAAGTCCTGTGCAATGGTGTTTTTGACCCCTAGGTTACATAAACAAGCCCTTTTGAAGTGCCTACTAAGCACAGTATGCCAGACATGATAGGATACATAGACAAATACAAAACGCCTGCCCTGGGGCTTAAAAGTAGGGTGACCCATACTTCTAGCTGTGTGACCCTATGTGGCCGAGTCCTTTAATCTCTTTCTGTGACTCATCTATAAGATGAGAACTTTGGACTGGATGGTCTTCAAGGTCCCATCCATCCCTAGATCTCTGATCCTATGTACTGAGGCTTGTAGGGGGTTCAGGGTTCTAAGGTGAAGCACCTTCCATGCATGATGAGATGCCATCGAGAGAACAGCATAGGCAGTGTGAGTGAGTGTAAGACACAATAAAGTTTAATCAACTTGAAAAGCTGGTTTGGAGGCATAGTGTGCAAGCCTTTACGTGTCCAGCTGAGAACCACTGAATCAGTAACCATTCACACCACACAATGACGAATATGTGTTTGCCCCGGAATAAGCCCATGACAAAATGTCATTTTAATCAAGTTCTTTGCTTCTGTTATGTCAAGGAGGTTAATAGAATTATTTCTGGCTGACTGGCTGCATGGGTGGGGGTGTCCCTGCTTGTCCATTTTTTCCAGCAATGCTGGCTTCCTTTGTGGAGGAGCTACTTCTGAATTGTGATCAGACAGCTGAGGTCAATAAGGGCAAAGCGAATGCAAAGAGAGGGGTAACTGGGGAGATTTCCAAGGCAGCTTGGCCATTATTTTACATAGGTGATGATGTTATATGGGGCCAAATCAAGCCTGAAGAAAGTTGTTTGGGGGCCTTGGATATGTAGAATCACACAAATTAGCTTGAAAATACAAAGGCATAGGATTGATAATACCTCCAACTTTGTCAAACACCAGTTATCTCTAAAGTTCATTGCCCAACTCAGTCAGTTATTGGGAGAAGGAGAAAGTCACTAAAGGGGCATAAAAAGGCTGAGAGTAGACAGGGTGGGGGTAAAGGGAGCTGTTCTCCACCCCGACCCATCAAGCTCACTCTAAATAGGGAGCAGAGGCTTGGTTCACAATAATAGACAATGAAGCCCCAGGACAGGAACTATTCAAATTATGTTTTAATCAAGCCCCAGGAGAAAAGGGAGTGTTATAGATGAAGTCATTAATAGAAAACAGTGATCTTCCTTGCCCCTGTTAATGTTAGTATGCCTCATTCCTGCACAGCTTGGTAAATTGGCATCTGCTCTCTCATTTGCTCAGATGTTTATTCAGGGACATTTCAGAAAGGTTCATCCTATAGCCTTGGGGCCTTACTTTGGGTTATTTTCTTAAAATGCATTGTTAAAAGATCAGAAGAACAGCAACAGACTCAGGTCAAAATACCAAAAACCAAGGGGCTAGGAAAGGACAGAGGAAGGAATAGCTATACAATTTAAACTTCTTTCCAGAGCTATAACAAGGGCAAGGTGATTGGAGCTTTACCCCAGGGTGAGAAAATTTAGAGGGTGCTGACAGCTCTGTTCCAGGGTCTACTTCTTACCCTTCTCCATTCCAGCCCTTGGTCTCAACCCTCAGTGGTCTTCTTCCCGACTCAACAACTATGGTAACATCATAGATTTAGTTCGAAGGGAACTTGAAGGTCATTGAGTCCAACCCCTTCCCTTTCCAGATAAGGAAACTGATACACAAAGTTAATGTTGCCCAAGATCACACAGGTAATAAATGGCTGACTCCAAATTCCATACCTTTTCCATTGTACTGCTTCCTGTCCATCAAATTCCTTGATAATCCTAACCAATCCTCCCCACCCTCACCACTTGCCCAAGATGCAAAATGGCTATTTATTGTTTTCTTCCATCCTCCATTCAAATAACTATCAATCAGTCTATCAATGAGCATGTATTAAACACCTACCATGTGTTAGGTACTCTATTAAGTACTTGAGACATAAAGACAAAATTGAAACAGCAATGACCTGGATGGAGTTTACATCCTGTTGGGGCAGGGGGAAGGGAGGGAGGAGACATGTTAAAGGACCTGGGTTTGAATCCTGTCTTGCCAATGTGACTGAACAAGTCACCTATCACCTCTCAAACTCTGTTTCTTCATCTGTAAAATGAGAATTGAATTCCAGCCCTAAATCTGTGGTTCTCTTTGCATATAAATTTAGTATAAATGGAAAGTAAATATAAGGTGGTTTGAGGAGAGAAGGCACTAGAATCTGGGTGATCAGAAAGGATGTCATGTGGAAGGTGTAGCTTTAATTGAATCTCGAAGGAAGTGACCTGAGATTTCCTCAGTGGGAATATTCCTTTCATTGGTGCAGATTGCAGCCTCTCTGTGACTCTGAGAGTTGCTTGGCTGGTAGCTGGACTGCAAGGCATGCAGCAATTGTTGGGCCTTGCTGAGAGCCTTCCAGCTGATTAGGCTGTCCTTTCCAGAGCCTGTGGTCCCCTGATGCAGTCTTCAAGAACCCAGGGTCAAATCTTGGCCCCAGCGAAGAGATGCAAAAAAATATACCCCTGCCTTCCCACTTAGCTGAAGTGGAAGATTAAGGGTATGGTGGAATATTGCATATGCTACCAGATTCATTTGACGTATGAGCTAGTTTTATGGGATGTCCCTCCCTTTAAAAAATTGTCTTTGCTATCAGAGATGGCTCACTGGGAGGAAAGAGATATATGTGCTAATGAGAGTGATGTAAAAACAAAAAAGAATCATAAAAACGTAAGATAAACTAATCTTAAAAAGAGCCTGTGGTCCTCTCCAGACCATGTGGACACCTATCAAACAGGGCTTTGGTGGAATATTTGTGTGCCCACCCTTTGGGTGTGGGAGAATTGCCCCTTATGCCTGTGATCCTTAGTATACCTCTGCAGGGTAAGTGCAATTGGGTGTAAATAGTCACCTTTGCAGAATCAGGGAGGTTGGCAGGGAGGTAAACAACAGTTGCTCAAAGCTTTTTGCAAAGCCTCCAACAGATGTCAATCAGACAGAAATGTGTTTGATGATCGGGTGGGATTTGGAGGCATTATAGTTTTGTCTTTAGATAAAGCTTTTTGTAGAGTTCTCTTTTCAATTTTATTTTATTTTTCCAATTCGCAAAAATCTATCTTCTCTCCTTCTTGCCATTCTCATCCCATGGGAAAAAAAGGGGGAAAAAGAAGAAAGAAAGAAGAAAAATCAAACCCTTGTAAGAAATATGCTTAGCCAAGCAAAACGAATTCCCAGATTGAGCACGTCCAAAAAATAGATGTCTCATTCTATGCCCTGAGTCCTACCCTAATGCCTTCTTTGGAATTGTAGGACTGTTTTTGTTTCGTTTTCCAAAACAATCTTATTAACTCTCTTTCAAAATCTTTTTCTCCTTCTGATTTCATTTCTTTTCATCACCTCCATTCACCCAGCCTCCTGTGTTTCTAATTTTAGGATGTAACCTTAGACTCTTCTCCTTCCATCCCCCCTCACATCTAGGTGATTCCACTCGACTACTGATGACCATCTTCCTCTCTTGATTCTCCCTGCCTCCATCCTGCTGCAAAGACTCATTGCCACCAGCCATACCTATTTTATTAGATCTCCCTGCCTCTGTTTCCTCCCGCCTCCCCCTTAAACTGTTGTTCTGTCATTTTTCAGTCATGTCTGACTCTCCTTTACCCCGTTTCGGGTTTTCTTGGCAAAGATGCTGGAGTGGTTTGTCATTTCTTCTCCAGCTAATTTTATAGATGAGGAAACTGAGGCAAAAATCCTTGTCCAGGTTCACACAGCTAGCATGTGTCTGAGGATAGATTTGAACTCCTGATTCCAAGCCTACCCTTTTATCCACTGTGCCACCTACCTGCCATCCTGCAAACTACTGCCAAATTAATCTTTCTCATGCGGTAGTCACTCCTCTGTTCAAAATTCCTCAAGAGTTCTCTATTGCTTTTGAACAACTGGTCAAAATTGTGTCAAGGTAGACTTGGGCCTGATGTAAGGGAATATCTCCTAACAACTAGAACTCTACAAAACCAGGATGGGCTGCCTTAGGAATTAGTGGATTCTTCCTTACTGGATGTCTTCAGTCAGTGAGTAGATGACTGCTTCTTGTAGGCTGTGCTTTAGAGGTGACTTTCTCTTTGTTTGGAGGGGGTGGGGGTCTCAACTTCTCTGGGCTATAAAATGGATATAATAGTATTTTACATGCTCTTGAAGATAGAAGGTTGAACCAAATGATCCTGTGAAATTCCCTACAGCTCTACTATCAGTCTGCCAAAATTTCATGTTTGGAAATTGATTCAAATGAAAAGTTTTGAAAAGAAGGATTGCAAACTATCAACCATATGGGAAGAGGTGGGGAGGGATGTTCCAGCTCAGTAATGATGAAATAAATACAAATTAAAACTACTCTGTGAATGCAGTTCACACTTATCAAATTGGAAAAGATAAAAATAGTGTTGGAAAGACTGGATGGATGGATGGATGGATGGATGGATGGATGGATGGATGGATCGATGGATCGATGGATGGATGGATGGAGGGATGGATGGATGGATGGACGGAGGGATGGAGGGATGGATTGATGGGCACAATAATACAAGGTTGGCATAGCTGTGAATTAGTCCAGCCATTCTGGAAAGCATTTTTGGAACTATGCTAGAAAAGTCATTAAATTGTTAAATTGTTCATACTATTCAACCCAGCAATCCCACTACTGAGCATATCTCCTAAGAAGGTCAAAAACAGAAAGAAAAGTGCCATACATAACAAAATTAATAGCATTTATTGTGGTTGTGAAAAAAGAGGAAACAAAATAGATGCCTATTTGAGGAATGACTAAGCAAATTTTGTGTCTGTATAAAATTGAGTACTGTAAGAAGTAAGAGTATGAGGAATTAGAGAAAGTTGAGAAAATTATGTAAACTGATGAAAAGTGAAGAAAGTAGAACCAGGAAAATAATATGTGTCCCCTTGCCTTGTATATACGTGGCATGTGGAAGTGATAAAATGGATAGAAATAGAATGAATGGAAGGGCCAGCCTGGCAAGAAGGAAAGTTAGGGAAGTAGGCAGCAAGAAAACATAGCTGGCATTTATAAGACCCTTTGGGCCAAAAGAGCACACTCAACCAGGCTTCAGTTGTAAATATATTGCTCTATAGGGTGGACACCCATTTAGCACAAGTAAATAAAGGCAAAATGACCCTGATCCAGTAGTTTCCAAAATTCAGCTTCCTACCAAGGACTGTAGTTGGAATTTTGTTTGCTTTTTTATACTGCTGGTATAACCATCATTAGTATCACTATATTCACTACTGCGACAAGATTATTCAACACAGAAACCCTCCTAAGATCCAGCAAAAAAGCTTTATTCAGGAGAACTAGGTGGGTACTAGGTCCAGGCCAGTGTGAAGTGTACAAGGGATGGTTACCTGCTCAGGTGTGGGGTGGACTAAATGAAGTCACTTCTAACACAAAGACTTCAGTTCTTTGGCTGGTGAGGAGGTAGAATCAATGTCCATGCAATGACCTTGTTGAGAGCAGCCCCAGGATTGGGGTTGGTGCCAGACTTCTCTTTGGCTAACATGGAACCACAGCCAATGAGAATGCTGCTGCACCGACTTCTTTATTCTGCTCTGCTCCTGGCCCCTGGTGGGGCTAATTTGCAGCCCTCCATGCTCTTGGGTAGCTGGTGCCTCCCAGAAGAGAAGATGAACAGCTCATCTGGGGATTGAAACAGGACAGTTTATAAAAAGCACAGGGCATGAACAGCCCTGCCCCCAGAGTCCTCCCTGTATCTGGGGGCAGAGGGTTTTTGTGTATCTGATCTACTTCTTTTGGAGAACCAGCTTCTCAAGTCGGCAAATGCTGCTTGAGTATGTCTACCATGTGTAAGGAACTTATTATATGTCAATTAATAACATCAGAGGAGCCTCAAGGGCTGGTTGTGACCATTTTCCTATAACAACAATAAGCAAAAACAATAACAGCTGGCATTTACATAGCTCATCCACTATTATTAGATATTGTACTAAGCACTTTACAAATATTATTTCATTTGATTCTCAAAACAACTCTGGGAGGTACGTGCTGTTATTATTCCCATTTTGCAGTTGAGGAAACTGAGGCAAACAGAGATTCAGTGACTTGCCCAAGGTCACACAGCTAGGACAGATCTGAGGCTGGGTTTGAATTTGGTTTTTCCTGACTCCAGGCTAGCTTTCCATCCACTGTACTATGAAGCTACCTCCCCTGTCATTAAGAAAAACCACAATTAAAGCAAACTTGCCAGAGTATTAATAATATATAATGTAATTAATGTAATGTAATATAATATAAACCAATAATAGTATAATAAAATAACAAAATAACCTATTATCCTTATTATTACTCACATTTATATAGCCCTATAAGATTTTTTTTTAAGCAATTGGGGGTAAGTAACTTGCTCAAGTTTACATGGCCAGTTATTTCTGGGTGTGGTGCTAAGTATCAGAGCCTGGATTCGATCCCAGGTCATCCCGACTCTGGGGCCGGTGCTCTTACTCATTGTGCTACCTGGCCGCCCCTGCCCTTTATGATTTAGAAAACACTATACAGACATGAACTCATTTGACCTTCCCAACAACCTTTTTAGGTATAAACTGTTATTAGTCCCATTGAGTACTTAGTAAATGCTAGTAAGTACTTGACATGTGAGAAAACAGACTCAGAGTTTGGATAATTTGCCAGAGGTCATATACCTAACAAATGTCTGAGGCAGAATTTGAACGCCAGTCTTCTTGACTCCATGTCCAACTGTACCGGACTCTTAATTATATTCAGAGACCTTCTGAAAAAGCCGTGGAATCATCTGCGCCATAACCCACCCAACTAGCACATCCTTTGGGCCACTTAAGGTCATTCCTTCCTTCTCTGTCCTCTGTAGAACTGCACAACAGCCAAGTCCCAATGTGCTGTAGGAACCTCTTCCCATAATTGAGGTCTCTGGTTATAAAAGCACTGAGCCTTCCAGGCTTGTTTGTCCTAGCTTGGATTGGATGGGAAGACAGCCACCCAGCCTGGAACACAACAGGGGAGCTAGGAAATTGCTTCATGGTCATAAAGCAGCCGGCTCAAGAAAGCTGTGCACCCACATCAGAAATCAGAATCAGGAGCCTTAGAGGAACCTTGGCAGTAAGAAGGGCTTTGACCTTTGCCTGAAGGACGGCTCCTGGATGTAACGCTAGAGAACATATGCCAAGTGACAGTCTGGTCCATCGCCTCTGATCTTTGGTCCTCCCACCTCAACCTCTCCTTCCCTGACTGCCACCCCCTCTCATTTCTTTGGATCTTGGGGAGGAGCCTAAGGTTTAGTCATGGGTCCAACATTTTGTGTTTTGTTAGGGACAAAATGGTAAGCGGGAAGAGCATTGGACTTGAAGCTAGTTTCTTGGGCAGGCTTAGTGGTGAAAGGCAAGCTCCATGAGGGTAGGAACTATAGCCCTTGTTGTAGGAACTTAATCCTGAGTTCAGATCCCATCCCTTTCACTTGGTAGTAGGTGTGACTTCAACATTTTATTTTCCTTCTCTGTGCCTAAGCTTCCTCATCTGTACAATTAAAACGGCTGAATGAGATGAGCTCTAGAAAGCTGAGTCTGATGAAAAGACCCCTAAACCTGAACTTGGAAGACTCGGGTTCAAGGGCTAGCATTGTTACCCGCCATACCTCTGTAAAGGGGAAAGGGAACAAGCATTTACTTAGTTCCTACCATGGACCAGGCCCTGTGCTTAGTGCTTTACAAGTATTATCCCAGTTGATCTACAAGCCTCAATCTCCTCATCTGTAAAATAAATGACATAAAATCCTGTCATACAAATGTATGAACCAAAGGAAAGAAACAGACTGGAAACATAGTGAGGGCAACAGGTAAGTGATTGACAGCCCAGTATCCTCAGTATTCCCTGCACACTAGGTAGAGCCAAGAGGCAAGTGTGATACAGGATAAAAGGCCCTGGATTTGGAATTGGAGGCCCTGGGTTCAAATCCTTGCTCTGCCACTCATTACCTGTGTGACTTTGGGCAAGTCATTCCATTTCCTTGTTGTTCAAACATTTCAGTTGTGTTCAACTCTCCAAGACCCCATTTGGTGTTTTATTGGCAACGAGAGTAGAAGTGGTTTGCCATTTTGTTCTCCAGCTCATTTTACAGATGAGGAAGCTGAAGCAAACAAGGCTAAGTGACTTGGCCAGGGTCACACAGCTAGTAAGTGTCTGAGGCTGGATTTGAACTCAGGAAGAAGAGCTTTCCTGACTCCAAGCCCTGAGGTCTCTGTACTGTGGTGCCACTGAGCTGCCCCTTCCAACTCCCTAGCCTTCACCTTTAAGATGACACTGGATTGATTAACCTCTAAGGTCACTTACTGACCTAAATTTATAATCCCAAGAGCCTGTGAATTTATGGAGGATAGGAACAAAAGTCAAATGGATCAGGCAGACTTGGATGGGGCCCGGCTTGCATTGCTGGAGGGATTCCTGCACTAATGAGATCCGGGATTCCCCTGAGTATTTGTGTAAAATGGGAGTAAAGTCCTTTGCTATTCCCTCCACCTTGCACACTGGTCTGTCCCCAGTTTGTTGGGAGGTAAATTCTTTGTAAACAGTAAAGCATTATATAAACATCAGCTGCTATTAATTTCATTTGTTAGCTTAGTGTTTCTAAAAATCTCTGGAATGGAGGCAAAAGAGGCCAATGGAAAATTTTCCAGGGAAGGGAATTGTCAATCAGACCTGACTATGTTTTGAACTTATTGGAAAGGCTTCCCTGGAGCTCTTTGAAATTATAAAAATGAAGATGTAAAAATTCAAAGCAAACCCTTGTGTTTGTTTTAAATTCTAATTTGGAATTAGGAGAATCATCATAAGACCAAAAGAAAAAAGTTATAGGTCCCAGAGATGAGGCAACCCAAGATGGATTCACTTGGGGTTTTCTCTCCTTTCAGAGATGATTATTTCTGGACAATTTAATTTAAATGCTGGTGTATCCAGGAGATGGGGATTCTCCTTATGTAACAGTTTTCTTAGCCGCAGAAGGATATAATCAATTTAAGTAGCAGTGTTGAGATACGTTTTTATTGGTTTGCCTGGTTTGTTTTTCTTTTTTAATCTTTTATCTTCTCTATTGATTGAAACTAATTAAAACTAAATGTAGTGCAGCTTTTATTAAAGAAGCACTATAGAGATGGGCTTGTTCGGGAAGCCAGGACAGTCAATCCCTTTTCATGATGCCTGTTAGTTCACAATGGGGCAATTCTGCAGGGCTACTTCAAGCATTTCCCGAAGAATTCTTCTAAGAGGAAAGAATGACTAGGAGGGAGGCTTCCAATGTAATGAGAGTAAGCCCCTCTAACTGGATTAATGAGATATCACCCAAGTTACCTGCCCGGAATCATAATTAAGGTATGGCCACCCACACAAAATGAGCCGAGGGCAGCCTCCCCTACTCTGGGGGGAAGAAAGGGACAGTTATCAGTCGGTCGCTCCCCTAAGCAAGAGGCGGGCTTCCTGGAATGCCACAGCATTGGTCTAGCTGGTAGCCACTTTTCTTACCTGGATTTCAAATGGGAGAAGAGAAAGGCTGGGGTTCTGGTTTGGGCGACATATACTCCCCAAGTGCAACATGGCCTGGAGGATGATAATAGAAATGGCTCATCTTTCTAGAAGGCTTACCTCACAACAACCCTGTAAAGGATTATATTATTATATAATATTATATATTATATTATTATCCCCAATTCTTTAGTGAGGAAACTGAGGCAACAGGGCCAGAATTCAAACCCAGGCCCTCTGGCTCTAAAATCTGTATTATTTTCACTTCCCCACCTTACACACACACACACACACACACACACACACACACACACACGCATACACACACCTACATATATGCATACGTGTGTATATGTGTTTATGCATGTACATTCACATATATGTGTATATACAGACCAGCCCCAGGTCTGTAGGTTACAGACATGCTCTGATAAGCATTGACCGGAGAGGCTTCCTCCCTGAAAGTTTTCTACGCTATTGAAATCCCAAACTCAGATACAAACAAAAGCCAAGATGGAGGCAGTATGGGGAATGGATGAGGAGATGGCTTTTGGAGCCAGAAGAGGTCAGTCCTGCTGCAGACACAAATTAACCGTGGGACCACAAGCAAATGCAGAAGCATGCTGGAGCCAGCTCTTACCCACTCATGAGAGCTTATTGTTAAATTAACAATAATGATGATGGTGACAAAATGTTGTTGTTGTTCAGTCATTTTTCAATGATGTTCATCTCTTCCTGACCCTGTTTGGGGTTTTCTTGGCAAAGATACCGGAGCGATTTGCCATTTCCTCCTCCAGCTCATTTTATAGATGAGGAAACTGAGACCAACAGGGTTAAGTGACTTGCCCAAGGTCACAAAGCTGGCCAGATTTGAACTCAGAAAGATGAGTCTTCCTGACTCTAGGCCCCAGCCTCTACCCACTGCACCACCTACCTGCCCTAAGGACAGAATGGCCATCATTTACATAGAGCCTACTAAGTTCTGGGTACTATGCTAAGCACTCTAGAAACATGGTCTGATTTCATCCTCACAGCAACCCTGGGAGGAAGGTGCTATTATTATACCCATCTTACAGCTGAGGAAACTGAGGCAAACAGGTTGTGACTTGCTCGAGGTTACACAGCTAGGACGGGTCTGAGGCTGGATTTGAACTCAGATGGTCCAAACCCTAGGCCCAGTCCTCTGTGTACTATGGTGCCACATGTTACAAATCAGGGCTTGACTTATTTTGTCAATTGTCTAGATATAAGAATGTGATGGAGAAAATGCCAATAATTCAGGCTAAATTTAAGTGTGCTATGTATGCATTTCTTTCCTGAAGAACCAATTGTTAAACATTTACCAGCACATTCCAGAGAAAGCCCCTTAACATCTCAGCATCCTGGACATCACTGTCAAAAGAGATGAGGATCTGCATCATTAGATGGAGTTTGCTCATTGGGAGTCCTCTATGCCAATGAGATCACAAGTCTGGACCACCCCTCCCCCACACACACAAAAGAGAAAGACACAATGGGTAAAGAATCAGAGAAACTTAGGAAGACTTACGTGAACTGATGCAAAGCATAAGTAGAACCATGTAAGAGAATAATATACACAATGATTATAATAATATAAAAGAAAACAATAATAAAAGGCATCAGAATTCATGTTAATCCGGTAATTGATCATGCTTGTGGAGGATTGATGAGGAATTGAAGGAGGCCATGTGGTCCAGTAGAAAGAGCTCTTACCTCCCTGGGCCTCAGTTTCCTCAATTGTGAAATTAGAGGGTTGGACTAGTCAACCTTTGTAGAGCTGAATATGTGTGTGTGTTCCATATATATATATATATATATACACACATATGGAACATAAGATCCCTTTCCATTTATAGGCCTATATGACCATATGCATTCCCTTTTTATCTTGGAACAGCTACGTTCTTGGGTCTAAAGGTATGTAGTTATTTCAGTCACGGATATCTTGCTACTTTGAACTCCAGCCCAGTTCACAACTGCGATACATTCATTACATGCTGAGTCACAGAGAGCCCATCAGGTGAAAAAAAAAATATATATATATATAGATGGAGATTTATATTGCCTTGGGGGAGGAGTTTGCCTGGGGGAAGCTTGCTTAAGGGGAGGCTTGCTTGCAAAAAGTTTTTCACACGTTTTGGTACTGAGTCAATTAGGCACCCAGTCTCATGGGTTGTGATGCCTTCTAACTCTTAGACTATTAGTTGAAAGTGTGTATATAAATATATATGTGTACATACATATGTATATATACATACATATATATGTAAATATTCTGAAGTGGGATTTTGCTTTGGGGCTCACTTATGGGAAGAATGCTTTGCCTACGAACTCTTGATGTCCCTGCTGAGACTCTGGGTAGCTGTTGTTAAGCTCCCCTCCTCTCCTTGTGAACCCAGATGTTGGTCCTCCCTGGTCCAGTGACGTGTATAATTAGTTCTGTTACTCTGTTAAGACCATTGGAACCCTGTCAATTGAATCTTTCTTGAGTACTTATGTATCTTTCTGCATTAAGTAAAGTAAGATTGTTAACTCCCTTGAAGCTGTCTTTCCTTTAGAAAAGCAGATCAAAGAACCAGTGCTAGTTCGGCTCCTGTGTGCTAGTGTAATTGGTCTTACACCTCCATAGCAGCTGCAAGTATCATTTACTATACAACCTTCCAATTCTAAATCTATTATCCTATGAAATATCCCTCTTCTCAGTTTAAAGGTGGTAGACTCTGGGTGTGGAAAGAGACACATACTGTCTGACATGATCCATGTGTCAGTTTGTTTTGTTTAGCTGTGGTTATGTGTATGTGTTTTTTTTTTCCTTGCTGCAAGCAAGGTTCTATATGGGGAGGGTGATATTAAGAAATTAATTCACTATATTAAAAATATTTTAAATACTCATTTATATTTGAGCATATCACCCAAACCAAGCTTAGTTAATGTTTTCATTCATTTCCTTACTGTGTCAGGCATAACAGACATGCACATGCTTTAGTCATACTTCTGTCTGCACAAGACAGATGCTAGCATATCAGGGCCTCCTTCAAACATATGCCAGCCAAGAACTGTAGTTCAGTGTTAATAGGATTTTTATTAATGGTGGTGGAATGAGGTCACTCTCTTTCCCTAAGAAGGCCCGTAACTCGAACACTTTAAAAAGGAGACCCAAACCTAGAAAGAGAAGCCTAGTGAGAAAGCATAGAGTGAGAAAGAAAGAGAGGAGAAGAGAGAGATGAGAGGGAAGTTCCTTAGTATACACAAAGGCCCTGGGGAAGAAGCCAGCTGTTCTTCAGGGAAACTGACAAGATCACAGAGAGAGGGACAAAAGGAATGGAAACAGTAAGGTCTTCACCCATTTTGCACCCCACGAATTATTTAATCTGTGCATGGTGGAGGGCCCTCATTGCGGTTAGAACTAGAACTCAGGCAATTAGCGTTAAGTGCTTATAATGTAGCAGGCATCATGCTTACTGCTGGAGATACAAAAAAAGGCAAAGAAAACACTTTCCCTGACTTCAGAGGGTTCACAGTCTAAATATTTGTCTAAACTGATCTATGCCAACAATTGCAGCCCAACGATGCTGAAAGTGTCCCCTTCATGTGATGGGAGGGAGTGCTACCGAATAATGATTCAGGCTTCCAAGAGCATCATTGAAACATTGAAAAATACACAAAGGAGAGCAGAAGGAAGTTCAGCAGAAGATAGACAGGTGGGGCAGTGCTGGAACTACCATATTAAATCTAATCTGTTCTTAAATTTTAAAAAGCTGCACATAATAGATGTTCTTGGTTTCACATTCAGTCCTTTTCTCTGTTCTTATTTGTTTATGCAAGTGTTTTCTGTTTGTAATAAAAATAATCATTAAAGTTCATTTAAGAAAGTATTTGTTTGGTGCTTGGGTATGGGAATGGCATGTCTGGAAATGACCCATATAAAAAATAAAAGGCAGCAATAAAACCTATTTTAAAATATTAATAATCACTTGCTTTATATGTGGTTTTATTGTTTACAGCATGCTTTCCTCACAACCATTTTCTGAAGAGTACATAGTGTAGGTATGACAGATCATACTCCTCATTTAAATGGTCAAAACCCTCATCAGCTCTACCCCTGAACCGTTATACAGCCTCCCATCTGGTCTCTCTGCCTTCAGTCTTTTCCCCTGCTCAGAAACCATCAGTGGCTTTTGCCACAGTGATTAAATAAAAATATCTTAGCTTGATCCACAATCTTGCCCCAACATACCTTTCCAGCCTTATTTCATGACACCCCTTTCATTCATTTTACATTCCTGCTAATCTGACCTACCAACTGCTTCACTCTGTCCCACTCCTATGCGTTCAACGCTCCACCCTCTTTTTTCTCTCCTCTGCTCTGACTGTTCATTTTCATCTCTACCTTCTAAAACATCTCTCTTTCCTAAAGGCTAAACACAGGTACCCCTCCTCCATGAACCACCCCCTCAGACTGCCCCTGCTGCAGCCGAAAGTTTTTCCTCCCTCCTTAAATTTTCCTAGAGCACTTTGTCTGAATCTCTCCTTTTCCCTATCACCCTCTCTTTTATATTGTCTTTATTCAGGACCTATTGGAGACACTGTGCTTCTCCAGAATGGTAACTTGTTTTCATCTTTCTGTCCCCAGGGCCTTGCGCACAACAATCCCTTAACAGATGTTAATTAAATTGGATTGCTTAATGTGTACTAAATCTTGCATTGCTTTCCAAACACACTGGCTTGGGAGACAGAGAGAACCTACTGCCCATAAGACATTGGTCGAGTCGCTTAATTTTCCTATAAATTGACTTCCATCTTCCCAAACCATTTTGCTCCTCAGAGTCCTGATCTTCCTTCCTCAAGTGACCAAGACTAGTGTTCTCTATTCCTTCCCCATCTACTTCTATTTACTTACTAGCAGTGTAGACATTCTATGCCCCAAGCAGAATACAAACTTCTTGAAGGCAAAGACTTTCACTTTTGTCTCCAGCATCCAGGAAGAGGAGTTCCAAATAAACATTTGTTGATTTGAATTAAAATGTGCAAATGGGAAAGGCTTGGGTTAAGGTATTAGTGTAGGTATTACAGATCTTCAGCAAAGTTAAGGGAGTATCTAATGAGTAGTGTTGCCGGATCACTTTGCCTCTCCAATGACCGCAATCCCAACAGGCATGTGCTTAAGAGAGTCAAAAGATCACAGATTTAGAGCTGGAAAGAACTCATTTTACAGATGAGGAAATCAGGGCCCAGAGAGGATAATTAACTTTCCCAACATCGCCCAGTGAAGTGGCAAAGCCAGGACTTGAACCCTCTGTCCCCAAATCCAGTGCTCTTTCTACCATTCAGTACTGTCTTCACCCTAAAGCTTAAGGATAGAAAAAAAATGTTCCTTTCCTTGAGTTCCCAAGTTAGTCCCTCATGACTCTTCCCACCATGGGTTTCTTTGTCAAACTCTTAATGAGGCCAGTTGGGCATCTCTTAAGGAGGCAGGAATGGTGACAATTGCAATGACTAATTTGGGGAACTTTTCTTAAAGTAAACTAAGTGGGTGCTCCTGCCTTTCTGTACCAGTAGCTTTGAGCTGTGTCTGGTCCTGATCCTGAAATCATTCCCCCCTAAGAAGTAGCAAGCTGGCTGGATGGGCACACCTGCATTTCTTTAAAAATAAGACTCTTTAGCCTAACCTGTTACCTTTGAGTTAATTATTGAAACAGGAGTGACCACCCTAATGAGAGAGCCCACTGGGAAAGGAAAAGTGATAGTGGGGAAGGAAGGAGTGATATTTACTTAACAGATCCATGATTCTACTGATATGTGTTTAAACATGTTGCAATCTCTCAATAATATTAATGGTCTCCCATCGTCACAATAGCCAAAGTATTCCCCACCCTGTAGCCAGCATGGTGGTGAACATAGCTAGGCTGATCCTCAGGCAGAAGAAATACAGTTTTCCTCCAGAACCACGTTTTAAAACTTACCCAATTTTTTCACATCTTCCAAAATTTGTTTTCCAATGGCATAACCTTTTTGAAACCAGGAACTCCTCACTGTTACAGGGAAGCATCACAAAATCACAATATTTTAGAGTTAGAAGGGACCTGCCATCTAATCCAACCCAGAGCCACATCCTTACTACGATATACCTACTTCCCCAAACAGCTTATTTCACTAATGAGCATCTGTGATTATTAGGAGGGTTTTCCTGCCATCAAAGTCTAAATTTGATTCTTTGAAATCTCCAACTTCTGGGGCCAAGTAGGACAGATATTATTTGTATTCAATGTAACAACCCTTCAGATACTTACAGAAAACGATCATGTCTTTGGATAAAAGCTGGATGACCACTTGTCATTTATGCTATAATGTATTGTTGTTGTTTGTACCTCATTCTTGAAGAGGACCATTGACTTCAGGAAGATGATGCCATTACTTGCAAGTGAGTTGGATTTAAGTGAGAGAGGGCTGTGCAAGGTCATCAGCCTCACTTTCTCCTCCAGAGCTATCTGGATCCAGTGACAAGACACAGATCAGGATAACTGGAGATGACCCTCATGCTATAACAGAAATTCTTTTTGAATATGAATTGGATTATATGGCCACTAGGATCCCTTCCAGCCCTCAAATTCCAGGATTCTATGTTTTCCCTGAATCTTCTATTCTCCTGGCTTAACATACCTAGTTACTTCAAGCATTCTTCCTGGCATGAACTCTTCAGAAAGAGCAGATGGTACAGTGGATTGAATGTTAGATTTGGAGTCAGGAAGACTTGAGTTCAAATCCTACCTCGAACCTGTTCTTAGTTGTGAGACCCTGGACATGTTAGCAAGCCTTGTTTTCCTCATCTATAAAATAGGGATAATAATAGCACCTACTTCCCAGAGTTGTTGTAGGGATCAAAAATGAGATCATTGGGGTGGCTAGATGGCACAGTGAATAGAGCACTGGCCCTGGAGTCAGGAGAACCTGAGTTCAAATCCGGCCTCAGACACTTAACATAAAACTAGCCCATGTGACCTTGAGCAAGTCACAACCCCAATTGCCCTGCCCTCCCCCCTCCAAAAAGCAAAAATAAATAAATAAATAAAGATCATATACATAAAATACTTTGTAAACCAAATGCTAGCTATTAGCTCTTCTGGTTGCCCTCCCTTGGATGTTCTTCAGTTTAGCAAAGTTCTTCCGAAACTGGGTCTTCTTAAACCCAAAATGCTTCAGCTGAGGAGATGAAGCTCTTTTTGAAATTGGTAGTACTTAACAAATAGCTTACCTAGAAACAAGAATAGTAAGGGGACAGAAAGTTCATCGGAAACAATCTAATCAACCTTTTGAAAGCTTAGGGCTTCATTTCATGGATGGTGCTACAACTTATGTGATGATAATTCAATCAATTCAATTCAATAATAGACACAAAGTGCCTACTATGTGCTAACTACTGAGGATACAAAGGGGGGGAGGGGACAAACAGAAAAAAATCCTTGCCCTCAAGTAGTTTACATGGGGGAAGAGGGAAGTACAACATGTACATGGATAAATATGGCAAATATGTAGGAGGGAGGGAGGTTCCTAACAAGTAAGAAACCAGGAAAGACTTCAGAGGTGATGCTAAGTTTGAGGAACAGCTTGCAATTCAATTTGGCTAGAGTTTCTGAAGTGAAGCTATATGAAGAAAAGCTTGAATGGTGGGTAGGAGCCAGATTATGGAAGATCTTAAGTGCATTTTATCCTAAAAACAATGAGGCATCTCTACAGGATTTTGAGCAGGGGGTTATATGATTAGATATTTGTCCTAGGAAGATTATTTTGGTGGTTGTGTGGTTTATGGGATTGCTGAAGGGAGAAGCCAGGGCAGGGAAACCAATACAATAGTCTTCTTGTTGTTGAGTCTTTCCAGTTGTTTCTGACTCTCAGTGACCCCACTGGAAATCTCCTTGGCAGAGATACTGGAGTGGTTTTCTATTTCCTTCTCCAGCTCATTTTACAGATGAGGAACTGAGGCAAAGAGGGTTAAGCAAGTTGCCTGGGGTCACACAGCTAGTAAATATTGGAGGCAGGATTTGACCTCAGATCCTTCTGACTCCAAGGCCAGCATCCTATCCACTGCACCACCTCTCTGCCCTGTACAGTAGTCTAGGGGAGATGAAATAAAGGACTGACACTGGATGACAGCCATGAGGTTGGAGAGGAGACATGAGATTTGGTGGAGGTCATCTCATCAAGTCTGTGCAGAGGGAGGAGGCAAGGTTGCCTCTGAGGTTAGAAATCTGGGTGAGTTGGAAGGATGGTCATGAAGGTTTAGCTGGGAAGATAATGTGTTCCTTCTGAACATGTTAAGTTTAAGGTGTCAAGGGGAGCTGTTCAAATTGTAGTAACAGATGCTTGACTGGAGTTCAAGAGAGAGAGATTAAGGCTGGATATATAGAGATTTGTAAAATAAATACCTATTGACTGATGAGCCAAATATAATGCTGGGTCCACACATCATCCGAACAACAAATAATTCAGTGAAAAAAAAAAAGAGCAGATAATCTGACTGCCGAATGCCCCACAAACCAGACAGGAAGTTGCATGGCTGAATTTCACTCTGCAACTGGTCACCTTGATGTCCTGCACTTTGACTTGAGTTAATCATCTGGAGACTCTCACCAGGTAAAATTGAAACAAGGCTCATTGTGCTAATTGACCTATGAGGTGTTCCTTCTGTGAAATTAACTCTTATTTAACAATGCACGCAAGCTGATGCTATTTCCCCAAAATAATGCTGTGTGAGTAGAAACTCTGCCTTCCTTTTCCCACCTCCACACACAGCCCCCTCTCCAGCCTGTCCCCAGTTGTTAATGAATTCTCACTCCTCCTCCTTATCTTTATATTTGCTGTACCCGCCCTCCCTCCATGTAAAGTAAGTTTCTTTAAGATAGGAACTATGGAACTGGGCATCTTTGTATCCCCAGAACCTAGGACAGCACCTTGCATTTAGTAAGTATTTAATAAATATTTGATGAGTTAAATCAGATCCTCGGCATCCCTTCCCCCACCTGCATCAATTGAGCACTTTTTTCTAGACCCTACCATTTTAACAATATTACATCTGTTCCTCATTCTCTCTAATTATAAATATAATTATCATATCCCATTAGCACATTTTATTAAACCAGACTTCCTAACACTTAGGAGTGATAAATATGAAAAATGGAGATGACAAAGGTGGTATGTCTGGAGAGGAAGGAGGTGGGGCAGAGGTTGCTGATCTCCCTTAGATATTGAGGAAACAGTCAGGAATGAGCTGGTTGGTAAGGGAGTAGTAGTCAAGAGGGGGCTATGCAATAGTTAATGTGATGGGATGGTCAAACTTTGTTTTCTGGCTTACTGCATTCATGCTTTTCTGTACTTTTGGAAAATGATTCAGACCCCTAGAAATGTTGTTTGCTCATTAAGCTGCTTTTGAGTTGTGAATTCATTTAAGAGTGTAAAATAAATACATAAGGAAATCGGAAACTCAGAGGTGTTAATTAATGTCCACTGGCCATATGCAGCATCCCTGATAGTGTTGCCTAGCAACCACAGGAAAGCAAGTCACAGATCAACAAGGTCTTAAGCAAAGAGAGGAACTGAGCTTATAGCCAATGGAGACATCATTATCCCACTACTATTTGCTATACTGTGGGTGTGGTTAGGGTAGGACCAAAGAAGGGCCTCCCTATATTTTATCTGCTTTAATGATTGAAAGGTACCACTGATTTAGGGGTTGGCTCCAAATGGAGGGAGCCTTAAAGAGTGTAATAGGAAGGTTTTCCCATCTCCTATTTCCTTTGATACCAATGATGCAGTGAGGTAGGCTACATTCAATTTTATAACCAGGCAGGGTGCCTACCTTGACAAAGAAACCAATTCTTCTCTTCAGATTTGCTGTTAGGACCTAAAGATCATTTTATGCAGTGGCAGCAAGGAGTCTATTAGCTGCAGACTTGAAAAGAAAATATTCAAACCACCCTGGACTCAGCTGCTGCTCATCTTAACATATCTCAGGCTGGTTACAATGGAAAGCAATGTTTCTCTTGGCTCACCTCACAGATTTAGCCAAAGTCAAGACAAAAGATGTGTTGTTTTCTATTATGTGGCCTGTCTTCTGTCTTGTTCCTTTTGAGGTTTGAGGAGTTCCCCATCCCCCCTCTAAAAAAAACCCATACATTATTTCATTGTGGTACTACTTGCATTCATGGGACTAAACTGTTCCAACTCCTTTGTGCCTCTAAAATAGCTTGCAATTGTTGACCGACTTCATTGTTAATAATCACTTGGGGGGATTCTGAACAGTGGCGATCAGTGGATAAAAGCTGTGATTCTAGGGGGCCTGGGGAGGAGAAACAAATTAAAGGAGAGACATGGCACATAATCATTTTTCAGATCCGAGGTCCCTGTAAGAGTGTCCCGATCATTATGACCCAGGTTTTCTTTTGTGTTTGGTGCTACCTTGTTGAATAAAGCCACGCACAGCGGTTGGCAAAGCTGTCGCTTAAGCCTCACTAGGGTCTTGTCATTCATTGGCTTTTGGTTGTACTATTTTACTCTGTTTGATTCACACATGACACAGAGAGACATATGCTAAAGTGTAGCTGTTCATGTCAACAGTTGTGGAAATATAGGTCTAGAGAGGGAAGAGACCTCAGAAGCCATCTGGTCCATTGCCCAAGGGATTGAGCCCTAGGAGACTGGTGGTGTTTGCCCAAGGTCAGCATGTATCACAGACTGGATGTGAAGCTGAGTGTCCAGCTCCTGAGCCAGTTCTCTTTCCACTGTACTAACATAATGTTGGTCTACCTTAATTGCCTGCGGTGTCCATTCCTGATTCCAGATGTTTCTGTTTGTGTCCCAGAACATCAGAATCGAAACTCCAGAAGTTGTCTATTGCAACGCACTACAATCCTTTCTATAACATCTCTGACTAGTCACCATCCACATTACTCTTTGCTTTGCTCTCTCTAATGAGGAGAAATCTACTACCCCTAGAGGTGAGACGTTCCTCCTTGGGATAGCTCTC
>NW_027185797.1:4717246-4721393 GCF_028583685.1 Petaurus breviceps papuanus | reverse complement strand
AATCTACTACCCCTAGAGGTGAGACGTTCCTCCTTGGGATAGCTCTCATCACCAGGAGACTTTCCTTGACAGCAAATCTCTAAATCTCATTCTGGGTAACTAGATGGAGGCAGCTAGCTTGGTGGTGCAGTTCCCAGCCTTGAAGTTGGGAAAAGTTCAAATCCTGCCTTAGATAATTATTAGCTCTGTGACCTTGGCCAAATCACATGACCTTTCTCAGCTTCAGGTCCTTATCTGTAAAATGGGGATAATAATAACACCTACTTACCAGGATTGTTGTAAGGATCGAGTGAGTGAACATATGTAGTGCTCTGTAAACCCTAGAGTACTGTTATCATTTTCCATGTGACAGCCATCCTGTCTCTCCCCTCCCTCAAAACTAGTCAACCTTCTTATGGATGTTCTCCACCTTACCAATTTGATAAATAGGGAGAGACAGAGACAGAGACAGAAAGACAGAGAGAGACAGAGACAGAGAAAAACAGAGAGAGACAGAAAGAGATGTCTTTTATTGATACTTTTTTGTTTCTCACACCACAGTTACTTCTGTTGTACCTGTTTATGTAAACTGGGATGGTTTCCCTTTTTTTAATCCTTTTTTTTAGAGGGGGGAAGGCAGGGCAATTGGGGTTAAGTGACTTGCACAAGATCACACAGCTAGTAAGTGTTAAGTGTCTGAGGTCGGATTTGAACCCAGGTCCTCCTGACTCCAGAGCCAGTGATGTATTTTCTATGCCACTGAGCTGCCCCGAGTGGTTTCCTTTTAAGGGAATGGACTCCTTATTGGTTTGGCTTCCTTTACAACTGAGGCACAAAAAGTCCAACCTATGAAGAGTTGGTGTGGAAGGTTTTAATGGAATAATTCTGCCTTGTGGGTATGTCTATCTAATCTGTCTTTGCCTTTTGTCATGGCAGAAGCAGATGTGGAGGAGAGTAGGGTTTTATTTGAATTTAGTTAAGAACGGTATTCTTTTTCATCTTATATGTAAAATTGTTTTTATTGCATTTTTAGTCCAGGATGCTCTCATTGCATTCTAACCCTGCACCTGAATCCCTGTGCCATCCAGTTAGTCCTGGCAGCCCACGATATTTGGCATTGGTCAACAACAGTTATCTGGTTAAATCTGTTGTTGAAGTAAGGGAAAGGTAGTGGGAAAGAAAAAGAGGCATGGGATGACCAACTCCAGGACCGACCCTGGCGTCCTGTGGCTCTGGCATTACTGACTGGTGTAGACCGTGAGCCCTTTCAGCGGAAAAAGAAGAGAGTTTCATTGTGCCTTTATGATGAATCCAACGTATACTTAAGGGACTTGACAGGGAAAGTGGAAATACCATAAAAAGAAAATATCCCCTATAATTTTATTAATGGTTTTAGAAAAGCTAGATTGCCAGAGTAAGCAAAATTAAAATAAATTCACTTTGGCATTAAGAAATTAAAGGCAAAGGTGAGTTGCTTTTTTTTTTTTCATTTTTAACTGCCTCAATGGCAAAAGAATGACTTAGGAATTTAGTAACATCACAGAAGGGAAGGACAGTACTAATGGGAGTGGGAAGGAAAGGCTACAGGTGGGAAAGGAAGCCTCTGACTCAAGTAATCCTGCCGAGGTTAGGGCAATAAAGAAAAAGAATGGAATAGGGAGGAAGGATGAAAAGTAGAAACCAATGTTGGTGATAAGCCTATTACAACCCCTGGGATTATACCTCCCATGAAGTGACATCTGCCTAGGAAGAGTCAGAGGAAACTGGGTGGAGAAGTTTAAACAGCAAGTTCATGAATCATTAGCATCCCTCTTGTGGGTCAGAATCATCTGATGAAGCCTATCTACTCCTTGGAATTGAAAAAAAATGCAAAATTTCAGTTAAATGTCATAAATGAAAAGAAAGACATGATTTATTTCCCCCATTTAAGCCCATGGACTCCCTGGAATCTATCCACAGACCCCCTTTAGGCATCCATGGATCCCAGTTTAAGAAGCTCTGTCTTGGAATCATGGGTGTGGTCTAATCAGCAGCATTCAGTTGGTTTTGGAGAGGTTTCAGGGGATTTCCTCTTTTAAATTCAGTTGAACCATGAGAGGCTCCAGATGGGGATTTCCTTTGTCCCTTTTTTAGGTGGCTTATGTGGGAAAGATGAATGCTCTCTTCAGCCAGTTTTCTCAATGAGGGACAAAAAGAGAGAAGCTAAAAACTGTAAGAGATAAGTTTAACAGACTGGATTTATATTTTTCCCATGATACCCCACCCCTAACCAATGTGCCTTAGATGCCATTCGATACTAGCAGAGCCCCACCAGAATGGCATCAGGCTTCAGCCCTGGGCCTTCCATTTTAGCCCCTCCTTCCAGGTCCATACAGGACTCTTTACAGATCAACTTGAAAGTCTGAGTAGGATTTGGGGGCAGGCCCAGAAGAGGCTGTCCACACATATGGGCCCCTTGGAGGATTATGGGAAGGAAGCAGCAATGTGCCCCTACCACATTAAGTGGGCAGTCAAAGAATAGTGATATTCTCTCCTCAAGGCAGTTTTGGGTGTAGCTTTTGAAACATGGGGTCCACAGTAAGATGATCCTTAGTCAGCCTATAGTGGTCTTAGCAAAACTGAGTTGAAACCCTCGGGAACTAGGGCACAAAGTCCTTCTGCCTTTCTAAGATGTAGGACATCTCCGTTCCCACATGGTTGTGCAGAGCTGCCAAGTCTTTGAATCTAGATTCCAGGAACTATTGGGATGAATTCCCCTAGGGAGAGGGCTAGAGTTTACTCAGATCTCAGATCATTCTTTTTTTTTTTAGATTTTTCTTTTTGCCTTTTTTTGGAGCAGTGGAGGGGAAGTAGGGCAATTGGGGTTAAGTGACTTGCCCAAGATCACATGGCTAGGTTTTTGTGTTAAATGTCTGAGGCCAGATTTGAACTCAGGTCCTGCTGACTCCAGGACTGGTGCTCTATTCACTGTTCCACCTAGCCGCCCCTCAGACCATTCTTATTGCAGGATAGCAAGGGAACAAGAGACCATACTCTCAAGTATGGAATGAAGAGGCCACCAAATATATAACAAACTCAAGATACCCACAATCAGGTTACTATTATACCAGGGATTCCAATCCCAAGCCTAAATCACTGGCATGGCCTGAAGTAGTCCTGACCCAACATAACTTCCCAGTATCCACTATCCCTTCCCCCCGCCCCAATAGGACCTTCTCTTATAAAAAAAAGAAGCACCATTAACCAAAATCCACCAACACCACTTTGATATCTGGCATCATACCCATGGAGCATCACTTTTCTACTTAGAAAAAAATAAATGTATTTAAACCTGAGTCTTCTGGAATCAATAACCATGGCATTTAATATGACTTTTAACATTCTGTAGCCCAGGTTTTCATTTCATTACTTGTAGTCATTGTTCACGTTGTTACAATTCTCTTGTCAGTTCATATGAGTCTTCCAATGTTTATCTGAATTCCTCGTGGTCACAGTTTCTTGTGACATAATAATATTATGTTACATTATATTTCATTTATTCCATTGCTCCCCAATCAATGAATGCCCTTCCAGAATCATAGGATAATAAGATGATGTATTTAGAACTACAAATGACCTCAGGTACCAGTCCTCTCATTGTACCAATGAAGAAACGAAGGCCCACGGAGAGGAAGTGACTTACCCAAAGTCATACAGAGCCAGGATTAGAACCCAGGTCTTCTGACTCTACATCCAGTATTGTTCCCACTGTACCATACTACTTTTAGTAGGGTTTTATTCTGACTCCCCCTTATCTTGTTGTTATCATTCAGTCTTTTCCAGCTGTGTCCAATTCTTCATGACCCCATTTGAGGTTTTCTTGGCAAGGATACTAGAGTGGTTTACCATTTCCTTCTCTAGCTCATTTTGCAGATGAAGAAACAGAGGCCAACAGGTTTGAGTGACTTGCCCAGGGACTAGCAGACAGATAGTGCTTGCAGCCGGATTTAAACTCAGAAAGATGAGCCTGTTGTTCTTGTCTTGTAGATAGTAAGGATCTCAAGAGTAGAGAACCAGTATTTCAATTTCTTTCTCCCTTTGTTACCAAGGACAGAATTTTTGTTCAATAAACAAAATTATTATTCCCCCTCTCATCACTATCCCAGCAACCAGTTAATAGGAGGAGTGA
>NW_027185797.1:4699269-4717236 GCF_028583685.1 Petaurus breviceps papuanus | reverse complement strand
TCCCAGCAACCAGTTAATAGGAGGAGTGACGGCTCCCTTATTGAATTTAGTTACCTAAATGCTGTTGACTCTGATTCCACCTTCATTATGGAAATGCGCTAACCTAAGGGAAGCCTAACTGGTTGGTGCATCTTCTAAATATGGGCCACTGTGTCTCTGAAGAGAGAATGTTTAGATGTTTTCTGCAGCTCTAGGTGGAAGGGGAACATGCTCATTTCTCACAATACCACCAGTGAATGCCACCCCCTGTGAGGAGAGCATTTATAACAGTATTAGAACCTGAAGATCTTTTTAATGTGTATTTAGGGCATTTCCCCTGTTGAAGAGATGACTAGAATTAGTGGGAGCTGCCCACCAATTGAGTGAAGGTTTTCTTATCCATGTAATCTAAAATAAGATTGCTTCTTTTCAGTGGGCCTGTTTCGAGTAGTAGTAAAAGTCTCTCCCTGATTTGATCCCATGCTGGCTTCATGAATAAATGATGGAGCAAGGTTCCCATAGGAATTTTTAAGGATTTGGTTTTTTTTATTCCATCAAAGCCCAACAAACGAACAGCCAAAAAGAAAAGAGCTGTTGAGGTTACTTAGAGAGAGGGTGGGTTGGGTTTTTTAATAGCTGAGAATTAAAAATGATGCTAACAAAGTCCAAAGAGTTTCCCCCTCTCATCACTATCCCAGCAACCAGTTAATAGGAGGAGTGACGGCTCCCTTATTGAATTATATAGATGCTAATTGAAGACACAACAGAACAGAGTGGTCAGCAGACTTTGAAAGCCACTCTCAGTTTATTAGCAATGCTGCTCAAGGGCAGAATTCCTTGCAAGCCATTCCAATGGTTAGACCAATACTGCTCCTAGGGACATGCCTGTGTTTGTGAATAGCATTTTTACACAGCCCCCTCCATGATTCACGTTCCTTGAACCCACCATTTTCAAAAATTGTCTTTGTCTCTGAAGGTAAACTCATCCCTCAAAATAGAGAACTAATGCATCCAAGTCCAGTTGAACACAAAGCTAAATGTACAGTAAAGCCAATGATTCTAATTCCATTCAACCAGCATGTATTGAGCACCTCCTGTATGCCAGGCACTGTGCTAAGCAGTGAGGACACAAAAGACAGAAACAGAACCATCTCCAGCCCTACGAATCTCCACTTTCTGGCTTCCCTGTCTTCTTTCAAGTCCCAGCTAAAATCCCCCCTTCTGCACGAAGCCTTTCCCAGTGCTCTTTAATTCTCATCCCTTCCCTCTTTTAATTATTTCCTCTTTATCCTATATGTAGTTTGCATGTAGCTGTTTGCATATTGTCCCCTCACATTAGAATGTGCTCTCCTTGAGGGTAGGGATTATCTTTTGCCTCTTTGTGTATCCCCAGTGCTTGGCACAGTGCTTGGCACAGTGCTTGGCACATCTGCCGTTCGGTCACTTTTTTCCTTCCACTTTTCATGACCCCATTTGTTTTTTGTTGTTGTTGTTTTTGCCTTTTGGAGGATAGTTGGGGTTAAGTAACTTGCCCAAGGTTACAAGGCTAGTTTTTTTGTGGGAGTGTTAAGTGTCTGAAGCCGGAACCAAACTCGGGGTCCTCCTGACTCCGGGGCCGGCTTTTTACTCACTGCCACCTAGCCACCCCCATTTGGGGTTTTCTTGGCAAAGGTACTGGAGTGTTTTGCCATTTCCTTCTCCAGCTCATTTTACAGATGAGGAAACTGAGGCAAACAGGGTTAAGTGGCTTGCCCAGGGTCACACAGCTAGTAAGTATATGAGGCCAGATTTGAACTCAGAAATGAGTCTTCCTGACTCTAAGACTGGTGGTGTATCTCCTACATCACCTAGCCACCCAGCTTGACACATAGTAGGTATTTAATCAGTGCTAGTTGATTGACTTATATTCTCATAATAGAATTGATGGGAATTGATAGGGAGTTTCTCCCTGGGATCTTAGAGTAACCAATCTCTCTCTGTGCTCCTCCTTTTGGGGGGAAGAAATTATTAACTTGACAGCTCAGTGATGCCACTTACTGTCTATGTGACCTTAGGGAAGTTTGGTTTTGGGGTTTGTTTGGTTTTTTTTACTTTTTTTTTGGAGGGGAGAAGGCAGGGCATTTGGGGTTAAGTGACTTGCCCAAGATCACATGGCTAGTTTTGTGTTAAATGTCTGGGGTCGTATTTGAACTCAGGTCCTCCTGACTCCAGGGCCAGTGCTCTATTCACGGTACCACCTCACCACCCCTAGGCAAATTTTTTAGCCTCTCCTGGCCTCTGTTTCTTCCTTTGTAAATTAGGGGGTTGGAGTAGATGGTCCTTAAAGCCCCTTCCAGTTCAAACTTCTGTGATACTGTTAGTAACACCTGACCCCCTAGCCTCCCAGGGCAGGACATGCCTTGGACCAGGACAGAAGAGGGGAACCTTTGACCTCTCCGGTTTCCCAACCCTGGACTAGAATTTCCTCTGTTTTCAACAATGCCCTTGCTGCCTGGCTCGGCTGCGTGGCCTTCCTGTTGAAAGCTGTGAAAAGCTGGTCATGTAGAGAAGTCACAAAGAGACGTGAACAGCATGGCTCACATTGTTCCTATCAGAGAATCACAATGACATGATCCCTTGTTCACAGACAGGACATCGAGAAGTCCTAGCACCCTCTGCCCTTCTCCTGGGGAGGGTGATGCAGAGGCAGGCACAGCAGCAGGCACTGAGCCTGCACACCAGCCTCTCTCTCTCACAACAGATGAGACTCATCAATGGCTCAAGGTCTGGATTTCCCTAAATCTTCAAGAAACAGGTGGAAATTTTGTCCAGATTGATGGATTTCACCATTTCAGAGGTAGACCTCTTTCAAGGAGAACTGAGAGAAGCATCTTTTGACCTTGAGCATGCTGTAAATGATATCTTGAAAATCACTTTCAATGCAATTGGTGCCCCTGGTGCTGTTGAGAGAGACAGAGAGACAGAGAGAGAGAGAGATTACTTTGAAGTTTATATTATTTTATTCTATTTTTCTCACCCCCACCCCCACCCATAGATGAATACAGAGCAATAAAAATCCAAAGTCTCACTGGTTCTTAATGACCAAGTGAGGCCTGACAGTTCAACAGGTGATCATTCTGACACTACGTTAGCTGGGTGAAAAATTAATAAGGGCCCATGTTATAAAGGGCTTTAATGCTTACAAAGCATTTTCCCAACCTTAGGAGAGTAGCTTGATATAATGAGTTAAGTGCTGTATTTAGAGTGAGCAAGGTCTGAGTTCGAATCTCACTTCAAGCATTCCCAGCTGTGTGACCATAGAAAAATCACTTTCCTACTCTGAACTTCAACATTCTCCTTTCTAAGATGACAGTGATAATACCTGTGCCTGTGGTCCCTGTGTCACAGGGTAGTAGTGAAGCCTAAATTGGCTCATGTATTTAAAACATTCTGCATATCTTGAAAGTGGCACTTAAATAAATGTCCACTGTTGTTATTATTGTCCCTATTTCAAGATGAGAAAACTGAGATATAGATCATGGAGCTGGAAGGGGCCTCCTGGGCCGCCTAGTCCAGTCCCTTTGTTTTATCCCTTCTGAGGCTCAGAAAGATTAAGCAACTGGATCACACAGCTTGTGTGTGTCCAAGCTTGGGAATCAAACCCAGGCCTTTACATTTTGCCCTCCTGATGATCTGAAAATGGTTAGTATGGTGGTATTCCAGAGTCTTAACATTTGGGCTCAGATAAATATTTCAGGGCAGGATTGGAGATCCTGCCTTTATATAGGAGTAAATAATAGTAAAACTCTTGAATTTCTAGGAAATGAGGGCTTCTCTGAAGATATGAGTTCAAATGCTGCATGGCCTTGGAAAAGTCACTTCCCTTCTCTGCAACTATTCATCTAGAAGATGATTGAGAGTGGGGGAGGGGGTGTTACACTAGATAAACCTGAAGGATCTTTCAGCTCTAAATCTTAGGGTCTAATGAATTCCAGCCATTGCTATTTTATTAGGAAGGATCATAAAGTATTCCAGACAGAGGCAAGAATTGCTCTCTCACTGTATGAAGTCCTGCCATTACCCTTCAAAATCCTCTGCTAGGAAAATTGAAGGGAATTTGGGTGCCCAAGAGACTTATGGCTATTATTACCATATTACTATGATTTTTGCTGTCTGACTTACCCCCTCAGCATCTCCTTTTTCATGAAACTTCCCTCACTTGCAATAAAAAGACTGCATTTTCAGTGCTTTTTTTTTATGGGGGCTGGGGATGATATGGATATCTGCACTTACAAAAAAGAAAGAAAGATAAAGGAACTCAGAAGCAGGAAGAATTTCTAGCCAAGCCTTGAAGATCCTGGCACCATCAGTGGTATGACTTTTGTAAGGAATGAAATTCCTCCAAATTGGGGCCAGCTGTAGTGCAGATGGCCCAGATGGCTCGGCAAACCACAGAATTTAAACAGAACATAAATTATGGGCAGGAACATAAACAACAAACCCCATCTCCCAAGTGATCAGAGGCTGAAACCTGAAGGATTTGTAGCAAGTGCTAATCCCATGCACCCTATCATGTCATTCCCATGTCACGTATGTGCCTGGAGATGGGGCCCTATCGTGAAAGAGAAACAATGACATTTCAACCCGATTGTTAGAAGTAGTTTTGAAATACATTAAAAATGAGAAAACTGGCCATTCATTTCTTGAAACAGACAGGGCGGAGCGGAAAAAGCACAAGGCTAGAATTCAGGAGGCCGGGATTCTCATCCTAGCCCTGTTTCTGTGTGATCTTGTACAAGGCCTCAGTTTCTTCATCTGCAGAATGAAGAAGTTCGATTAGATGATGTCTAAGTTTCCATCCATCCCTGCAAACAAAAAAGTTTTTTTAAAAAGTCATTAAGATGTTTAAATTTTTAAGATTTTCAGAAATGAAACGATCCTTAAAATATGAAACCACAGCTAGCAAGATCACGTAAGGCTAAGATTATGGGCATGAACTAGAACTGAATAAAAAAAGGGCTGCTGGTATCAGAAAGAGCCATTGAGGCCTAATTTTCTATGTCCGATACATACATACATTCTAATTAAGACCCTTCCCCCCAAATCAGGCACAAGTTAGCCTGTCAGAAGTCAGGTGCTCATCAAAGACAAGTACTTTTAAGAGACTCTAGTTAATGGGGGTACTTCATGGTGCAAGGGAAATTAAAGACCAAATTGGATTTCAAACTGAGAAAGTGATTTACAAGATGAAATCCTTTAGCAACTGTCATAATATAAGACAGAAAAAAAATAGAAAATGGTTCTGCTCCCTCTACATCAGCAGTCCTAGAAACTTACAATAACCCAGTTATTTCCTTCTCCCTGCCACAGCTGGGTAGGAAGGATAATGATTGGAGTGGTTCATTGAAACTCCAGTACTTATAGAGATTGATGATCTCACCACCATTGGGACTCCCTTCAGCATTACAGATTGCAGCTCATCAATGCCCACTTATCCTATACAACTCTTGCCCATGTAATCCTATAAAATCTTCCCAGATGGTCTAGTCACCATACCATAGGTCAATTATCCTTCACTCTTGCCCCCTACACTCTTCTTGTGCCCTCACAGGCTGATAGATTTGGAGCTGGAAGGGCCCTCAGAGGTCACTGAGTCCAACCCCCTCATTTTACTGAGAAGGAAACTTGGAGCGTAGGGAGGTGAAGTGACTCAGCCAGGGTCACATCAGTAGTAAGTGTCAAAGGAAGGATTTTAACCCAGATTCTCAAACTCTTGGGTCATGCTCATAGTGTATTTCAAGCAATACACCTTCTTTTCTGGTCATTTGTTTCAGTCCTGTCCAACTCTTCATGAACTCATCTGGGATTTTCTTGGCAAGGATATTGGAGTAGTTTCCCATTTCCTTCTCCAGCTCATTTGACAGATGAGGAAATTGAAGCAAACAGGATTAAGTGACTTGCCCAGGGTCACACAGTTAGTTAAGTGCCTGAGGTCAGATTTGAACCCAGAAAGACAAGTCTTCCTGACTCCAGGAACAGTCACTCTATCCACTTTGCCACATCTCTCTAATTAGACCATCTTCATACTTGAGTCATTCTTATACTTCATTACTATGCCATTGTTATGCTATATTATTGCCCTTTGAGTAATATCATTAATTCTTTGGGGACTAAGTATTCCATAACTCACAGCTAATAGAGCATCACTTGAAGAACAATTGTAATAATAATTATTATTAGTAATAGTCACTAGCACTGATACAGTACTTCAAGGTTTGTGAAACACTTCACAGGTAACCTCATTTGAATATTATTTTTTATAAAACAAGTCTTTATTTCAGGGACAAGCTTGTGGTTTAAAAAGAAAAAAATAAAGTACCATGTGAGGCTCCCTTTGTAAGACCTCTTTATCAATGTCACATGCTTTATTTGGAAATACCCTCCCAGTGGGAGATGAAGGGGTCATTGCTTTAAACACAGAGGCCAGAAAGAAGGACTTCATACATAGTAGGCATTTACTAAGTATGCATTGAAGAAAACTAAGTTGAAGTATAAACTCTTTAGTGTTACCAACTGAGTATATCAAATGCTTCTGTGTCCTGAGTAGAATTACTCAACTTCCAAAGAAGCCTGACTCACAACTAAGAAGTAACTTGGACCCTCAGAGATTCATCTTAATAATGTTACTAACCCGGTGTGAAAAGCATAGGATTGAAAAGAATTGCTGTGTGTAATAGAGACTCATAGTTTCCTACTTAGTCTTATTTTGCTGTTTTATCCATATGGAAATTTTCATATTTGTGATATTTGTAAAGTTCAGAATAACAAAAAATTAAAATCCTTAAAAAAAATGTGTTTGGAGTCAGAAAACCTGTGCACAAATTCTAGCTCTGCCTCTTGCAATCTGTGTGACCTCAGGCAAGTCACTTTACCTCCTTGAGCCTCAGTTTCCTCATTTATAAAAAAAGGAGTTGGGCTCAATGGCCTGAGGTGAGTAGTGAGCAATGTTTGTAACAGATGGTGGAGCCAGATTGTGAAGAGTTTGAAATACCAAACAGAAGGGTTTGTCTTTTATCCTAGAGGTATAAGTCACTAAGCTTTCTTGATCTAGGAGGACAACCTGGAAAGGCCTGTGCTTTGGAATTATCACTTTGGCAACTGTGCCAATGATGAATTAAAGAGACAGAACTAAAGAAAATTGACCAATTAGGAAGCTATTTTAGTCTTACAGGCAAGAGGTGATAAAGATCTGAGGCAGGGTGGTGGCTTTTTGAGTACAAAGAAGGGGACAAATATGAGAGACACTTGGGAGATGGAATCAACAAGACTTGGCAACTGATTAGACATGGGAGGGGAGGGACAGGGGAGAGTGGAAGATAATTTCAAGTTGTAAACATGGCGACTGGAAGAATGGTGATACTCTTGATAGAAACAGGGAAGTCTGAAAGAGTAGGAGATTTGGACAAGAAGATTGTGAATTTGTCTTGGACATTTTGAATTTGAATTGCCTGTGGGACATCTACGTAAAGTGGTCCCACAGGGGATTACTTGGCTGCCACAAGGCACTGTGGATACATATTGATCATAGCATCCACCAAAAGAAACCCTTTGATCTTTTTCAGAGAAAGTGCTGTCTAACTAGACCTCTCTAGTCTTGCACTTATGAAGTTGATTTTTTTTAACCTAACTACAAAAGCTTAAAATTTATTCCTACTGTTTTCTATAAGGATATTAGGGGAGGGGAATGCTTCGTAAAATAATTTTGAATTCCATATAAATGTCGGGGGGGGTGTTAGTGTGTGTGTGCGTGCTCATGTGTACACATACATGTGCAGACGTGTGTATAATCCATGGCATTCTAAAATTCTTGATTAAGACTGATTCCAATCTCAGGGGCTTATCACAAAGGATTATTTTCTCTCAATTGACTCATTGTTCATATTGGGAGTTTATTCCAGGAAAACATCTAAATATCTAGCTTAAATCTAGATCTTGATTTGGGTAAATGGGTTGCCCAGGTCCTGAGCAAACACATGGGGTAATAAATGCATAATGGGTGGAGGACTGCTTTTACTTTAACTCACAGAAAATGCCAAAGACTCATTGAAGCTCATAAATACACATCCAAGAATACAGGTCCTCACTTCTGTACACTGGTCTGTTCTCTGAATAGGGATAAGGTGAAAAAAGCAGAGAACAGGCTGTGACTGTCTTAAAGATAGGCACAATGGGGCAGCTCCAAAGAGTCTGTCCTCCCTGCAGCCCTAGTCTGTTTCTTGGGGCAACTCCAGTTCCTGAAATCCAGTCAGGATTTGTCCCATATCCTCTCATACAAGCACCAGTGACCATTCCTGCACTCTCCTTGAAGAGGTTAAGTATCTATCAGTTGCCCCAAAGGCTTACCATACCATAAGGTCTTTAAGTGGATCCAGGGAACTCCAAATTGTGGAACTATGCTCAACAACAGCCCCTGCATATGCAAATGTTTCTGGAATGTGAATACCTCAAAAGAGCCCTGGGAGGAACTAGGATGCGGAGAGGTGGTTTTAATGATGGCAGCTAACTCTACTGGAAGTCAAGAGAGGGAAAGAAATTTAATATACCTGTTTGAAAATCCTAGATTAAAGTTGAAAGAACCCAAGAAATCATCTAATCCACCCCCCTCATTTTAAAGATAAGAAAACTGAGGCACAAAGTGACTGTCCCAAGGTTATGCAGCCAGTAAGGGACACATTCAGGATTCCAAGACAGATCATAACTCTATTTTCAATGCTCCTCCCATTACTACAATGGCATATTCTGAAATAATACAGTGTCCCAAAAGTCTTAGGATGGTTTTAAACTATTTAATAGCTTAAGCCATTTTATTTTATTTAAGCTTTAATAGCTTAAAACTGTACTAAGACTTTGGGGACACCCTGTCATTTCAAAGCATTTTTAGATTCCCTTCTTTCTGTATTTCACTCTCTCTAGTGCAGGCTTTCAGATTCAGGCACAGTAACAGCAGGAACATGGCAACATTGATTATCAGATGGAGCCGCCTGAGTCTAAGTGGACAGTATCTCTAGGGCTCATGCTGTCCCACAGGCTTCACACAGCAGCAGGCCCAGAACCTAGCACACATCATGGGGCCTGGGAACATTTACATGAATATTTCTCGCAGTGCTGGTGGGTTTTCTTACCTACCAAGGCCTGAAGATGGCCATTTTCTTTCAATGGGCCACCAGAATGAGTAGCACAAGCTCAGAGGATCGGTCCCTAGGGAGCTGCAGGCCAAGCCTTGTGGATATAAGCACAACTCTGTGCTTTCCTCTGGGGTATTCAGAGATGGGATTTGGGGCTGAGAGCTTGATAGGACTTTTGAGACCATCCAGATCCCTCACTGGATAGATAAGGAAAGAACTGAAATAACTTTCTCCAGGTCATAAGGGCAGTAAGTAACAAAGATGGGATTTGAATCTGGCTCCTTTGAATTCAAACCTATATTCTTCTCCCTCGCTCCACATTATACCACAATGCCAGGGAGATAGCATGTTCTGGTCCACAAATTGGATTCTACAATTCCTAGTTCCCTGACTAACCCCTGATTATTATTGAACTTGTGTTTTGTTCTATGACTATGTCTTATAGGTCCTTCATACTCATGCATATTCCTTGGGGGAAACACAACAATTAAATTTAAGGGACAGTGCTCTGTCATGAGCCCCATTCCAATGTGAAGGTAACATTCAACTTGGAATCTGTTACAAACAACACAGAAATGGGAATAATAACCTTGGAACTCTTTGCCAGGCCAGTCTCCAAAAATAAAAAAGAGGAAGAAGCAAAAAAGAAAAGTCATTAGGGATCCTTGTATGTTAATGAAGTGACCAAGATAAATTAGGTTATGCAATGGAAGCAGGACCTATTGCCAGCAGACTTCAGTTCATTAATAGCCACATAATGTGACAGCTGGGGTCTGACAGTATGGGAGTGCTTTGCTTAGGTCCCATCTCCAGGAGCTGTATCTCTAAGCCAGTGGGAAGGCACAGTAAGAAAGAAAAGGGTAAGCAGAGCAGAGGCACAGAACCAGCTTCCTGGGAATCCTTTGCTTCGTATGGACAACTGCATAATAACTTTGATAACTGCATAGGAAAATTCTGAATGAGCCTCTACTCACATTTTTGTCTCTCTTATCTTAAAAGAGGGGGAAAGGAAGGAAGGAAGGAGGGAAAGAGGGAGGAAGGAAGAGAGGAAAGATAGATGCAAGGAAGGAAGAGAAGAAATGGGAAAGAAATGAAAGGAGCAGAGGAGGAGGGAAGGAAAGAGGATAACAGAAGGAGGCAAAGAAATAAGAATGGGAAAGGAAGGATGGGAAAAGGAAGAAGAGAAGAAAGGATGGGAAGAGGGAAGGAGAGAAGGGAGGATAAAAAGGAGTGAACTAGAAGGATGGGAAGAAGAAAGGAAGGAAAGGATGGATGGAGAGAAGGAAGGAAACAGCAAAGAAGAGGAGAGAGAAGAAAGAAAAAATGGAAAGGGGGAGGAAAGGAAGGAAAGATGGCAGAAAGAAAGGGGAGAAAGGAACAAGCAGATAATCCTCATCATAGCTCATAGTGACTCCCATATCCCCCTAATATAGGAAGTGGCACTGAGAGGGGATTGCTCTGGGACAGAGGGGGAGGCACACAACCTTTTCCTGCTCAGTCTTCCCTCAAGATAGCTGTACATACAGTAAGAGTCTGCCTCTGAAGTCCTCTGGGAAATGAACAAGTAATTGCTAATTAAACATGGTTCTAGGCTGTGGTCAGGATTCCTGTGAGAAGGTGATTAAAGGGAAATGTGTAGTTACATTCCCATTGCTTAGTGAAGATTAGGATTAAAAATCCCTGTTATTACAGCTCCTGGGCAGAGCTGAAAGTGTGGGATGTGGTGTCTCAGATGCTCTTATTAAGCCCATCCCTGATATTAGGGAAAGGGGCTTCTATCAGCCTTGCCACTCTGCATCTGGCCATACTGTCTTTGCGAGGGAGCCATTATAGTAACATAAAAACATCCATATGTCCCCAGCACCCTTCCTGACTCCCAGGCTTGCTGACTTTTCTTCGTGTGCACTGCTCATTTTCACTGATAATTGTCTGTGGATAAAGAGCTTTCTCCTTGCCAGCTCAGCTCCTCTGGCTGGACCCCATGGTGAAATCATAGTCCTTTGTGTATGACCTCACAGTTGGTTGCCATGGAGAATCAGTTGTATGACTTCAGTGATAGATTCCAGCAGAGTAGAAACTGCGTGGGAGGACGTGCTTTTTTTTTTAAGTACATATTCTCTTTCATAATTTTTGAGCGGGAAAAAAAGATAGCATTAAAATCATTCTTTAAAGACTCTGTGTATGTGCACACATGCATGTGTGTGTCTGTGTGTGTCTGTGCGTGTACACATGTGTCTTGTGCACACATGCATGTGTCTGTGTGCATGCATGTGTGCATGTGTCTCTGTGTCAGTGTGTGCACGTGTGCATGCATGTGTCTGTGTGCACACATGCATGAACGTGTCTGCGTGCACACATGCATGTGTCTATGTGCACACATGCATGCATGTGTCTGTGTCAGTGTGTCTGTGTGCACACATGCGTGCATGTGTCTGTGTGTCAGTGTGTGTCTGTGTGTATGTCTGTGTGTGCACACGTTGCGCATGTGTGTCTGTGTGCACATATGCATGCATTTTCTGTGTGCGTCAGTGTCAGTGTGTGTGTGTGTGTGTGTGTGTGTGTGCGTGCATGCACTCGCTCCATCAGTTTCTTTCTTGGGAAGTTCCTTTTGCAGTGACTCATGAAAGAAGAGCTTAGGCAGAGAGCTGCCTGATTTTCTAGTCTGGGTGTCTGGTGGGAGATATCAGATCTTGCCTTTTCACAAACATAAAAGGTTTCCTCTTCTTCCATCTGAAGACTATATCCAGCCCTATCAAGAAGATGGAATCAGCTGCTTAGGTCTTTTTGGTGTCTAACCTCTATAATCTGTTCTGACTGAGTGTAATAGTAATGGCATTTAAAGATTCCCCTGTATTGGCTTGGTTTTTGGTTTGATTGTGTTAAAACCCAGAGCTTGTTATTCCCACCTGTGGGATGGACTTGTTGACTTGAAAAGAAAGTCCTGAACTGGGAAGAGCCGGTGACATATTTGGAGAGACACAGGAGAGAGGCAGAAGAACTTTTTGGAAGCAGCACCTTTGGAGGCAGAGAGAGACTGAGAGGATTGCTGAGGGCCACTTTGAATTGCTCTGGACTTTTGAGACCTGCCACCCAGAGCTGCCAAGGACTGAGGAGACATGGCTGTTTTGCTGGTACTTTGTCTGTCTGTTTTGATGTTGTTTTGCCAGATTTGTCCACTGGTGAAAGACAGTCCTGTTGTTGCAGAAGTTCTGGAACCTGGCTGTTGGTTAAGAGCTCCTGAGACTGTCCTGCAGACAGAGAGTGAATACTGTCCACTGGTGAAGGACAGTGCTGTTGTTGCAGGGGTCTGGGAACCTTTCTGTTGGTTCAGAAGCCCTGAAGAAGGATTTTCTTGTTGTATGTTTACAGAAATCCTGGGAGAGGGTTTTGCTAATATTTTCAGGGGTTCTAGGACTGTTCTGCAGACAGAGGATGAATTAATGAAGAGACTGGCAATGTATCTTGTGGCCTTGCTAAGCTTTGTCTCCCCAGGAACAAAGATTGCTGAGAACTTGCCTCGGGGTGTCAAGATGAAGAAAAGAGCTCCATTTGGGTATTAAGTGCTGTGCTTAAACTTGTTGTAACTCTGAGGTAGATTCAATTGTGATCCAGGGGTGGGGAACTTTTGACCTTTTTGTGTTCTATGGTTGAACAAATGAATGTACTATACTTATGTTTGGAAACTAATCTCCATTTGAGAAGAGGGGCTTTGTGATGGACTAAATGAAGGTAAAGCCTAGGGGTGGAGTAGTATTTAGAACAGGGACTTTGTAATTGATTGAATGAATGTAAAGTCCTGGGGTGGGGTAGTACTTGGAGATTATTTAATCATCCTTAGTAAATGCTGTATTTTGAATGATGTCATATTTTGACCTTCTCTGTTCTTGGTTTGTCACTGAATAAAATGGAGAGCACCTATGCTGGTATTTTGAACCTTGGGAAGTTGCCTTTCCTCGGCATTACATTACACTGAGTCAGCATTTAGTTGATTTTCATGTTTTATGGGGCTATTGCAGAAACCAGTGAACAAAGAACCAAGCACTGAATTGGGAAAATGTTCTTCCAGGGTAGGAAAACAAAAGAGACTTCTAAAAAACACATACGCGCAAGATCCATTGTCACTGGTGAGGAAAGAAACAAGGCTGAACCCAAAGGAAACCAAGTCCTGGCAGTCCCACTTTTATCTAGCAGTTATAGACTCCAAGGAAATCCAAGACAGAAAGAAATAGCACTCTGAATGGTTGGTGTTCTTCGTTCTTGAAGAGGACCAAGATGACATCACTATGTTGTGGTTAATATACAGTGTGGCTAACTATGGCTGATCAGACCAACATGAGCTCAGAAGACTCTAACACAGGTCTGGCAAAAATAGTCCATGTGAACATTTCGGATGGACATGGCTCTAACTTTGTGCATTTCACATTCTTTTGAGCTATAGCAAATCTGCTTCACTCATAAAGCCCAATGCTTTCTTTGATGCGGGCGGCCATGCTGGCCGGTCCTGTGCCATTGTGTCCCATGGCTCACAATCAGCTCCAAAGTTCTTCAGAGAGACTTTGAGAATGTCCTTGTATTACTTCTTCAGACTTCCGTGTGTTTGTGTGTGTGTGTGTGTGTGTGTGAGTTCTAGTAAGTTCTCTGTAAAATAGCCTTTTAGGCCAACATATGTTTGGCATTCAAACAATGTGGCCACCCATCAAAGTTGTGCTCCATGGAGTGGAGTTTGAATGCTTGATAAAGTAGCAAAAAGTAGACACAGAGTAGGTTCCCATTGACAAGGAAATGGCTGGACCGACTGGTATAGGAACATAATGGAATATTGTGCAGTGATAAATGACAACTGAGAAAATCAAAGGAAAATGGGAAAGACTTAGAAGCAGCATGATGTGGTAAAGAGAACATTGGATTTAGACCCAAGAGGACCTGGGTTTAGATCCCAGTTCTGCCACCCACTAAGAGACATAATAGAAAGAACACTGAACTTGGAGTTGGAGTTCCCTGAGTTTGAATCCTGATTCAAAGACTTACTAGCTTTGTAAGCCTGAGCAATTATTTTCTCTCAGCCTCTGTTTCCTTATCTGTAAATCTGGGAAAATAATATCATTGACCTCACATGGTTGGTGTGAATATAAAATGACATAATATATGTAAAATGCTTTGCAAACCCTAAAGTGCTGTGTAAATGTTAGCTATTATCACTTTGACCAAGTGATTTCACCCCTCTTGGCCTCATTTGCCACATCTGTTAAGTGAGAGAATTGGGTCAGATTACCTCTAAGATCCCTTTCAGATCTAAGACTGAAGTGAACAGAAGTGACTTGTCCAGGGTCACACAGCTAAGTGTCAGAGGCTAGATCTGAACTCAGGTCTTCCTAACTTCAAGCCCTTTGTTCTATCTACTCTACCACCCACCTATCCCAGATATTTACTCTCTTTTGGATTACTGTGCTAAGTTCATAGGCTTATAGTTTTAGAACCAGAAAGGACCTCAAGGGTCATCTAGCCTAGCCCCCTCATTTTTACAGATGAAGAAAATGGAGCCTAAAATGGATAAGACCACAAGGATCCAAGGTCACAAGGCAGGTTTAGTGAGTGACATAGCCAGGATTTAAAACCAAGTCCTCTGACATCAAATCAATTCTTACTGCTGTACCCTGGGCTGATTTTATTTAAGCTGTTTCTTCATTATAAGGGAGAGTTCAAATGTGTATATTGGAGAGAAGAGTATCATCAGGAAGGTAAAAGGCATCAATGAAACGGTACAAAATGAAACCAGACCATGGAACAATATCTTCTCTACAATTTAGAATTTCACATTTGATCTGAGCATTATTCCTCATGCTCTATAGCAGCAGATGCATCCATGCTCTGACATTGGTAAATGCAGGGCACCAGAGGAATGGAGGGTTCATAAGGATGGCTATTTAAAGTCTTTGTTTTCCCCATAGTTAAGAGAAGATCAATTTCATTGGTCTCTTACCATTGCTGACTTTCTATGGGTCATATTAGCCCCTTCTTGAGCTTTCCTGTTATGGAACATTTTCATATCTCTAGAGAAGCTGACTTCATGACGTTGGGTTTTCCAGATCAGCAGCAACAGGGTCATTGTCTTCTGCGGCTTTTATCTAGCAGTTGGAAAGTGCCCCTGTTGCCTGGTCTGAAATCCCATTAGGGAAACCAAGGGCATCTGGAATCTGCCCATAGCTATTTTCAGTGCCATTTGTGGGATGCAAACCAGATCTCTACTGCCACCAGGGTCCAGCTTCTATCAGTGTCTGTCTTCTATGTTTATTATGTTCTCCTTCCTGTGCACCATACTGAAAAGCTTTTCCCCTAGGAGGGAGAGGAAGAGAGGGTAGAGGGGAATGGCACAGTTCTAATTAAATTTTTTAAAAGCCAGGAGGAAACAGCCTAAGTAATATTTGTCAGGGCAACCCTTGGGAGAGAGGAGGAAAGGGAATGGAAAGACCAAACTCAACTTACATTGGACTATCAATATTGAAATTAGATATTTAATTTTCAGGCAAGAGACCTGAATGGTAATCTGCCCAGAAGGAACTGATACATGCAATTTTGCTTCTGACCTCCATGTTGTTTGTAAATGGATAGTGCAAGGTCCTAGGAAGGAAAGAAGCATCCTCCAGGACCCCCTTAACACCACTGAGCTTCGTGGAATCTATTGACTTAAACCTGGGACCTGTAGGCAGCCAAGGGCCAGCAAGAACTTCACTGGATTCTAGCAGGCAGAGCTCTGAATGTTTAGAAGAGAATGATCAGCAATCTCTTCTTGCCCAGAGGCAGAAGTTTACAAGTAACTAAGAGAACATCTTCCTGTTACTCAGTCATTAGACTTGAAGTAGCCACTCATCATCTGTGCCCATTATAGGCGCTCATCCAGAAGGAGCCTTAAGAAGTTCACAAGAAAAAGAACTGCCCTTGTGTGGTAGAAGCCAGCAGGCACTCAGGCTCTCCAGCTTAGATACATCCACAACCGCACTCCAATACTAACCTTGGGGTCCCTGGGGAATAAGTGAGTGCCACCACAAAAGTCTTTCTCATTGTACCAGTGACAAAGGATAGCTTTAGTACTGGCCATCCCACACACCTGTCATGACTTGCCTTCTCACTTCCACCTGTTGGAATCCTTAGCTTCCTTTAAGACTCAGTCAAAATTTGACTACTGGGGAGCCAATCAATCAGCAAGCCTTTATTATTAAAGGCCCATATGCTAAGCATCAAGCTAGGTATTGGGGTTTCAAAGACAGAAGATGAAATAGTGCTAATTCCCACTTGAAGCATTACTGGTCCCTCTAGTCATTAAGGTACCCATCCTGCTCAAATTATATTTTTCTTTTTTTTTTTTGCTTTTTTTTGGAGGGTAATTTGGGCTTAAGTGACTTGCCCAAGGTCACAGGCTAGTTTTTGTGTTAATCAAATTATATTTTTCTATCCAAATATCATTTCCCTCTAATGCAGGAGTTCTTAACCTGGGTTCTGTGAACCTTTTTAAAAAATCTTTTGAGAACTGTATTTCACTATAATTTTATATCCTCTGTTTTATGCATTTAAAAATGTTATTCTGAGAAGAGGTCCATAGAGTTGACCAGACTGGTGGAGGAGGTCCATGGCACACAGAATAGGTCAAAAATTTCTGCTCTAATTTTAGAATGTCAGCTCCTTGGAAGCAAGGATTGTTTTTTCTTTAATCTTTGTATTCCCAGTACCTAGCATATACTAGGCGCTTAATAAATATAGATAGTTCTTTGGTGTATAGAGTTAGTAGTATCACTAGGTCAAAAAACATGTACAGTAATAGCTTTTGGAGCATAATTCCAGGTTTTTTTCCATAATGATTGTATGCATTCACATTTCTACTAACAGTGTACTAGAGTATTAATTTTCCCAAATTCTCTCCAGTATCTGTCATTTTCTTTTTTAGTCATCTTAGATAATCTGATAGATATAAGGTGATAACTTAGAGTTGTTTTAATTGGTTTTTCTCTAGTTATTAATGATTTAAGTATTTTTCATATAACTCCTGATAGTTTTGATTTCTTCCTTCTAAAAACTGCATATTCATATCCTTTGACCATTTATCAATTGGAGAATGGCTCTTATCTTTGTAAATTTGACTCCATTCCCTGAATATTTTAGGAAGGAGGCTTTTATCAGAAGAAAGACTTGTTAATTTTTCTCTCAGTTTCCTGCTTTTCTTCTCATTTTAGATGCATTGGTTTTGTTTGTGCAAAAACTTTCTAATTTTATTTAATCAAAAATATCTATTTTGTGATTCTCTCTCTCTATCACTTGCTTGATCATGAATTCTTCCTCTACCCATAGATTTTATTTGTTTTTGCTTTTTGAAGGGCAATTGGGGTTAAGTGACTTGCCCAAGATCCCGCGGCTAGTTTTTGTGTTAAGTGTCTGAGGCCAAATTTGAATTCAGGTCCTCCTGACTCCAGGTCCTGTGCTCTATTCACTATGCCACCTAGCCACCCCTATCCATAGATTTTATAGGTGATTTCTTCCATGCTTCATTAATTTGCTTATAATATCACCCCCTATATCTAAATCATGAATTCATTTTGAACTTATCTTGGTAAGTGGTCTAAGACAAGGGTAGGGAACCTGCAGCCTTGAGGCTACATGTGACCCTCTAGGTCCTCAAAAGCAGCCCTTTGACAGAATCCAATTCTCACAGAACAAATCTTAGATTCAGTCAAAGGACCACATTTGAGGACCTAGAGGGCCACATGTGGCCTCAAGGCTGCAGGTTCCTGTGATAGTAATGGCAATTAAAGATTCCCCTGTATTGGCTTGGTTT
>NW_027185797.1:4648937-4694269 GCF_028583685.1 Petaurus breviceps papuanus | reverse complement strand
CCAGCAATCCTTCTCAGTCTCTCTCTCTGCCTCCATGAGGTGCTGCTTCCAAAAAGTTCTTCTGCCTCTCTCTTGTGTCTCTCCAAATCTAAGTCACCAGCTCCTCCCAGTCCGTGTCTCTCTTTTCAAGTCAACAAGTCCATCCCACAGGTGGGATTAACAAGCTCTGGGTTTTAACACAATCAATTTGAAAACCAAGCCAATACAGGGGAATCTTTAATTGCCATTACTATCACAGTTCCCCACCCCTGGTCTAAGATGTTGATCTGTGCCTAGTTTTTTCCAGACTGCTTTCCAATTTTCTCAACAGTTGTCAGATAGTGAATTCTTGCCCTGATAGCTTAGAACTTCGGGTTTATCAAATACAGAGTTATTGTGCTCATTTCCTCCTATATATTGTGTGCCTACTCAGTTCCAATGATTAGCCTTTCTTCTTCTTACCCCATGCCAAATTATCTTGCAGCTTTTTAATGTAATTTGAAATCTGGTACTGCTAAGTCCTTTTCCTTCCATTTTTTTTTCACTGATTCCTTTGACATTGACTTTTTCTTCCTCGAGATGAATTTTATCATTATTTTTCCTGGCTCTATAAAGTAACTCAGCAGTGGTTTGATTGGTATGGCACTGAAAAAGTAAATTAATTTAGGTAGTATTGCCATTTTTATTATATTTGTTCAGTCTACCCATAAGCAATTAATATTTTTCTAAGTTGTTTAGATTTGTCTTTATTTCTATGAAAAGCATTTTGTATTTGTGTTCATAATTTAGTTTCTGTATGTGTGTGTGTGTGTGTTTTCACATATAGATTCCCAAAGAGATCAAAGGGAAAAAAAATATAAAAAAGCATCCTTATGCACAATACTACTACCTCTATTTGTGGTAACAAAGAATTAGAATCTTAGAAGATGTCTATCAATTGGAGAATGACTAAACAAGTTATGGTATATGATAGAGGGAGTGGTTTCAGAAAAACCTGGTAAGACTCATGTGAACTGATGCAAAGTGAAGTGAAGAACAATGTATACACTAATAGCAATTTTGTTACAATGATCAACTGTGAGACTTAGCTACTCTGGTCAATACAGTGACCAACAACAGTTCCAAAGGACTCATGAACAAATAGACTGTTCACTTCTAGACAGAGAATTCGTGGATTCAGAGCATAGACTGAAGCCTATTGTCTTTTCTTTCTGCCTTCCTTCCTTCCTCTTCCTCCTTCTCTTTCTTCTTCATGGATAACATGGAAGCTTGTTTTGCACAACTACATATATTTTTAATGAGTTTTCTTTTTCTTGCCTTATTTGATAGGAAAGGAGAAAATGGGGGAAAGAATCTGGAACTGAAAATAAAATAAAATTGAATTTTAAAAACATAGATAAATGAATTAATAAATAAACAGACAGATGTAGGCAGCTAAGTGGCACCGTGAATCAAATGCTAGACATGGAATAAGAAAGACCTAAGTGTCCAAAGTCTTCCCTAGCTGTGTGACTCTGGACAAATCACTCAACTTTTGTATGCCTCAGTTGGCCTATCTACAAAATGGAGATAATAATAGCACCTAATCCCCCTCCTTCCCCAGGATTGTAGTAAGGATCAAAAGAGATAATATATGATAGTTATTTTATAAACATTAAAGCACTATTTCAGTGTTAGCTATTATTGTTAAATTGATCAGACCTCTTGGGTGAATGAAAAATTTTCATCTTCTGTCAAGTCTTATGCTTATGAGTTAACATATTTCAGACCTTTTGTGAGTTTTTTTTAAATCCAAGAATTAACATATTTCATATGTCCAATATCCTAGGTCCAGCCTTCTTCTAGTTCTCAAAATTGCTTATTCATACTCACAGCATGTTCCTATAACCAGGGCTCCTAGGAAAGTGGTTGACCATTAGTTCTCTTTTTAGACAAAGTGAAAATATATCAGAAAGAGGAACTGAAAAGAAGATAGAGTTTATATCCCCTGTTGTGCTTTCAATCTCAAAATCCATCCTTGCTTTTGGAAAACAATCATAGATCACTCCTGAAAGCAAACCTAACTGTGGCCAAGGTTCACTAGCCTTACAACAACATTGGCCCAATGACCTTCTCCAGCATCCCTCTTTCCTGCTTTTTCTGCAGTGTGAGGTCCTCTTCCTTATAGTTGTATGTCTCTTTTAAGGAAGATCAGCCCTTTGGATCCATATTTCTAAAATCATCTAGTATTCAAGTCCCACTATCTGTAGCCACAAATACTGGGTTTGGTAACTTTCTTGGTGTGTGTGTGTGTGTGTGTGTGTGTGTGTGTGTGTGTGTGTGTGAGTGAGAGAGAGACAGACAGACAGACAGACAGACAGGAAGGAAGAAAAAGAAAGAAAAGAAAGAAAGGAAGGAAGGAAGGAAGGAAGAAAGAAAGAAAGAAAGAAAGAAAGAAAGAAAGAAAGAAAGAAAGAAAGAAAGAAAGAAAGAAAGAAAGAAAGAAAGAAAGAAAGGAAGGAAGGAAGGAAGGAAGGAAGGAAGGAAGGAAGGAAGGAAGAGAAACAGAGACAGAGAGACAGAGGGGAGGAAGGGAAAGAGCGAGAGAGAGACAGAGAGAGAACCACATGATATATTGGTCAGAGATGGCCTCACATTGGAGGTTGGACTTGTATCCAGTTTGGTAGGATTAGGGTAGCAGAGAGGAAAAATCATTCAGTGCAATGAGACATTGTGAGCAGAGAGTTCTACCAGGTGTGTTTGGAAGATAGTAAGAAAACTAGTCTGGTAGGAATGGACTGTTTTATAGAGAAGCAAAGGGGTGCAAGTGCCTTGAGGTATTACCTCATAGCCATTAAATTAGCAAGGCTGGTGAAAACTCATTGGAGGGACTGTGGGAATACAAGTATGCTGATTTACTGCCGAAGGAGCCTGGACTGGAAACCATTCTGGAAAACAATTTGCAATTATTCAAGAAAAGTTATTAAATTATTCATACCAGTTGACCCTGGTTACTGGGTCTGCATCCCAAGGAGTTTATTGACATAAAGAAAAGACATGTGTATCTAAAAGTATTCAGGAAAAAAATTACCTATGCTAGGAAGACGCTAGCAATAAAAACAAAATAAAGATTTTTTATAAATATATAAAATATAAAAAGATAAAATGTGTGGCCAAGTATTGGGAGATGACTGAACAAAATGGGGATAGTGCAACATTGATGTGCCAAAAAAAAAAAAAGATGATTGTGTCGAATTTTGAGAAAGAAAGGAAGACTTGTATGAAGGCAGTGAAGGTTGGGTTTGGAGTTAGATGATGGGTTCAGGTGCTGGCTCAGCTGCTTCTTGCCAATGTGAACTTAGAGAAGACAAGGGTTGAACTAGATGATGTCAAATGTCTCTTTCCACTCTCTAAGTGAGAGACCAAGTAAAGAAAGAAAGCTATATGCATGACAACTACTACAAGCTTGGAGATAAGGACAATGCTAAGAGACCAAAACCTTGGCTCATCTTCATGGAGTATAATGGGAGTAACTTAGCACAGTGGCCAGCACGAAGTATGTGCTTAGTAAATGCTTATTCCCTTCCCCTTCCCCTCTGATCCATTTCCATGTGTGTCCAAATTAAAGTATGCATCCCTCCTTCCTATTAACCATAAACTATAAAATGGAAAGTGGCACCTGCTCTCCATTGCCATCACATCATTAGGAAATTTTGCTTAACTTTTCCAGGAGCATAATTAGGGGAAGGGTCCTTTGGGTATTTATTGGGAGGTATGTGTTATGTTGAAATAAAAATGTACTAATAAAAATATTTTTAGAAGAGTGAACAAGAAGGTTAGAAGAGTGACCCAGTCGATGGATGCTAAGTCCGTGGCAGACTGCCCAGAGAATGGGCATTCAGGTTCCAGTAGATAAAGAGATCTCAGTATCCTTCTGTGGCTATTGCAGGTCAATGGGAGAACGGTACCAAGGAAAACAATTTTCTTGTTTGAGTCCTTGAAACAAAAAGTCATTGGAGAGGTCAATGGAGTCCAAAAAGATCTCTAAGTTGTTTTTTAAAAGAAGTTTTCAAAAAGCAACAAAGCAATTGAATTAATTGGCTTCTGAATTGGCATCAGGCAATTTCATTTTTCAAATGACATTTTAAGGGTGATTGATTTACATACACCCCTGGACTCCAGTTCTGTTTTAGAAATTGAATCAGTTAATAACAAGGAGTAATTGCCTTTTTTCCCTCTCCCCCCTTCTCTCCACACCCTCCCCTTCTCCCCTCCCACCTCTCTTCCCTTTCTTTCTCTGGAATTGAGTATGACTGCTTTGCTTCAAGTATAGGTGAGAGCCCATGGTGTAATAGAAAGACCACTGCCAGATATGGTGGCACACATTTGTAATCCCTGCCGGTAGAGAAGCTGAGACGGGTGGATTTCTTGGGCTCCAGAGTTCTAAGCTGCTATGGTCTAAGCTGATTGGGTGCCCACACTAAGTCTGGCACCATTATGGTGAACCCTTAGGTACAGAGGGGACAAACTAGGCCAGGTCAGAAACAGAATAGGTCAAAGTTTTTGTGCCAGTTAGTAGTGGATTAGAGTGGCCATGTAAGTGACCAGGGTACTTCCACTGGACAAGATAGGGCAATCTAGGAAGGGAGGGATGAAAGACCATTGGATTTGGGATAAGAAAACTTGGGTTTGAGTTCTTGTTCTGCCATTATGTTATCTTGAAAAATCACTTTTGCTTTCCATTCCTCAGTTTCCCTACTTGTTGAATTAGTTGGCCACTTTCAGATCTAATATTCTATAACTCTATGATCCTAGAAGGAGAAGTTCTATGTCCCCTGCATGTGATATCTGTCATAAGAGTTTAGACCTAGAAACAGTAATTTCTGAAGATCAAGTCCACCTTCTTGTCTAGTGACAAGACCTGTGTGGTCACTAAGTCAGCCACTTTTGACCTGACAGGAGAGGTGGTAGGGAGGGTTCACCTTTGCAAATGTCCAAGGGAGAGGTATACAGAGAAAATGAAGACTCAGAATAGAGCCTTGGGTGACCATTCACACTTAGGGAGCAAAGCCTCTAAGATGTAGCTATCAGACAGGTTGGAGGTGAACCAAAATGAAGAAGCATCATAAAAGCCAAGGGAGGAGATGTCCAAGAAGAGGACTGAGTTAATCATGCTGGAGGCTACAGAGATGTCAAGTAGAATGAAAACTAATTTTAGTAACTCAAAGTTCATTGGTAACTGTGGGTAGTAGATTGAGTGCTACAGTTGGAAGCCAGGCTACAAAGGGATTGAAAAATGAGGAGGGAGCGAGGAAGCTGAGGTAACTGGTGTTGTTACTGACCCTTTCTAGAAGTTGGAGTAGAGAAGGGAGAATTTATAAAAGGGAGATAGAGAACCTACAGGGAAGGGCCATATGAAAGATCTTTATGGATGAGAAGGAGACATGGACATGTTTGTGGGAGATAGAAAAGAAGCCTGCATATAGTGATTGAAGATGAAGGGGGGTGGGGGGGTGATTGAGGAGGCAAACTCACAGAGGAGGCAGGAGCGGATGGAATCAAGAGAATAAGTCAAGGAGCTGACCAAGGAGAAGGGTTACATCTTCCTCAGAATCTAAAGCAAAGGAAGAGAGGATGAGGAGAACAAAATGCTAAGTCTGAAATGTTGACATATAGAAAAAGTTATATGGGGCATCTAAGTGGCACAGTGGAGAGAGTGCTGGTCCTAGAGTCAGGAAGATCTGAGTTCAAATCTGAACTCAGATGCTTACCTGCTGTGTGACCCTGGGCAAGTCACTTAAACCTGTTTGCCTCAGTTTCTTCATCTGTAAAATGAGCTGGAGAGGGAAATGGCAAACCCACTCCAGTATCTTTGCCAATGAAAGCCCAAATGGGGTCACAAAAAGTCAGACATAACTGAAAATGACTAACAACCACAACAACAGATAACCATAGTCTAGTGAGATTTACAGAGATGAGCTAAAAGGAGGCATTCTCAAGGCCACGGGGACAGGCTGTCAGTAAGCTTCAGGGCCAGGTTGCTTATTTTAGCTCCCTCACGTCTGAGCTCAGACTTCCACATCAGCAGCCAAACATCCAAGCCAACAAGCTTCCCTTTTACCATCTAACCCTATCCCCCCATCCCAGCTCATTCTAGCTGTCTGCTTCGTTCAGCACTGAGGGAAGGATGTCATGTGTCAGCTTAGATTTGCAGCCTGAGTTATTTGGCTCTTATGAGCTTAAGGGAGATCCTTAACATTACTTAACACCTGTGTCCTGGTGCAAAAATTGATCTTCAGTCACCAGGGGGACACAGTATGATATATATCATTCTCACTGGTAAGGAAGCACTGTCCATAGTCCCTAATGGATAAAACCCCTCTCAAGTCCCACAGAACCTTATGAAGGTCAGTTCTGTTACTCTCCTTTTAAAAATGAAGGCAATCATATTTCCCCCATTTTCCTGTTTAATATTTGTTAATTAGGATCAAGGAAGCACTTTTCCTGTTTAAGATTTGTTAATTAGTATCAAGAAAGCACTAGGCATGAATGCCTGATGATCAACCAAACAGACAGGGGAGGTAGCCAGAAGAAAAGGTGTCCTTCCATTTCTTCTTATCCATACCTTTTCCCTAGTTCTTGGTCTGTGTCAGATGAAGTGGTGGGGAAACTTGCATAACTCAAATCAACTCAACAAACTTATAATGAGCACCTTTTATGTGGTTCTAGGCACTGGGGGGACTACACAGAAATGAAAAACATGTTTCTGTTCCTAAGAACCTACTTACTATATAGTGGGTGGGATGTGTGTATATATGTATGTGTTTGTGTGAGAATAAAACATGTATGCAAATTCATTTAAATTCAGCACGGACTGTGCTGGGTGCTGGAGATATAAAAACAGGAATAAAATAGCCCCTGACCTTGAGGTACTTACATTCTTTTAGGGTAGGGGAACCACATGCATATCAAAGATTAAGTGTAAATTTTATACAAAGTGATTGAAGGGAATGGTCCTAGCAACAGAGAGAGTCAGTCTGTTTCCTATAGGAGAACATGCTTGAGCTGAGCACTGAAGGAAGCTAGGAATTCTTAGAGGTGGAGTTGAAGAGGGAAGATATTCCAGACATAGCAGATAGCTTGTGTTAGTGAATGCAGACAGTATAAAAAGGAAGTATCACAGAGAAGTTAGACTTCAAAATCAGGGAGTCTTGGGTTCAAATTCTGCTTCTGACACTAGTTGTGTGCCCATGAGTAAGTCAACCTCTATGAACCTTGGGCAACAACCTAAGACATCCACTAATTGCTGGACAGATCACAGCCTCTGTTGGTGAAAGCAGTTGCAACTGATTAAATTAAAAATTCTTATGGCCCAGAAGTACATGGAATGTGTAAAGAGGTAGGAAAGGTTATCAGACCGCCAGAGAGCAATAATGTCTTAATCAAGCCCATTTTCATTCCTGGACTGTTCTGTAGCACTGACACTCTTGACCTCCCTCTCCTATGTGTTCCCCTCTCTGCATTTTCATGGCACTGATTTCTCTTGGTTCTCCTTCCACAGTAACATATCTGACTGCTCCTTCTCAGCCTCTCAGCTGACTTATCATCCATGTCACATCACCTAATTACAGGTGTCCCTGAAGACTCTGTCCACAGTGACATTCTCTCCTTTGGTGATTTCAACTCTAATGGGTTCAATGATCATCTCTATGCAGAAGGCATAGATATAGACAGATTACTGGGTAGCCAGATATATATTTATATTCATGTGTGTATACATGTACATGTATACATGTACATAAACATACATACACAAACACACATAATCTCTCTCCTGAAATATAATCCCATATTATGAACTACCTTTTGGCCATTTCAAGAGAAGTGTCCCATCTCAAACTGAACGTGTCCAAAACAAAACCCATGCTCTTTCCCCTCAAACCCTACCCTCTTCCAAATTTCCCTGCTTCTTTCAAGGGCACCACTATCCTCAGTCTTGAAGGAAAGCCAGAGAAACTAAAAGGGAAAGGTGAGGGAAGGCATTCCAGGTATGAAGAATGGCCAGTGCAAAGACACAAATAGAGGAAATGGAGAGTCATGTGTAAGGAACAGCCAATAGACCGATACAACTGGACTGCTGAGTGTATGGACAGGACGAATGTCCAAGAAGACTGGGAGGTTTCAAGGAACTTCAAATGGCAAATTGAGTTCCACAATCCCTTTTCAAATCCATCTCACTCTTTCCACTCACACATCCATCACCCTATTACAGGCCCTTGTCCTCTCTCACCTGGACTATTGCCATGACTTCCTAATCAATCTCCCTGCTTCAAATCCCTTCCCACTGCAGATCATTCTCCTCTCAGCTGTCAAAGGGATTTTCCTAAATCACAGGTCTGACCATGTCACCACTCTACTCCATAAACACTAGTGACTCCTTGTGATCTCTGGGGTCAAATAGAAATGACTCTGTTTGGCATTTAAATCCCTCTACAACATGGAACCAAGCTATCATTCCAGCCTTGTTATGTGCATTATTCCTCTTCAAGAACTCTACAATCCATCCAAACTGGCCTTATTGCTGTTCCTCATGCATGACTCTTTCTATCTCCTATCCCCTTGACTTTGCACTGGCTGGCCCCCATGTACTCCTTCCTCACCTCCACCTCCTAGGACACTTTCTGTTTCCTTCAAAACTCCACTTAAATACCACCTTCGGCATTAAGCTTTTTCTGATCCCCCCAACTCCTGCTGTCTTCACCTGCCAGACTACCTTATATCTATTGCATATACAGTTAGATATATGTAGATATGTGCACGTCTCCCCCAATAGAATGACAGCCCCTTGAAGGCAAAATCTGTTTCCTTGTGTAGTCTTAGGTCAACAAGTATTTAAATTTTAGAGATACAAAGGGAGGCAAAATCAGTCCATGCTCCCAAAGAACTCACAGTCTAATTGAGAGAGCCAGTATGCAAACAACTCTGTGCACAAAAGATAGAGCCAGGATAGACTGGAGATATCAGAAGGAAGGCACTAAGATTAAGGAGAAGTGGAACAAGCTTCTTGCAGAAGGTGGGACTTTAGCCGATATTGAAGCCTGGTGGTAGAGAGGAGACGGGATGAGATGAGATGAGAAGGGAGAGAGAACCAGGTATGAGGGAGAGCCAACAAATGTCAAGTCAGGCGATGGAATGTAGTGTACAAGGAAGACCAGGAAGGTCAGTGTCACTAGGTTACAGAGTAAGTGGAGAGGAGTTAGGTGTAAAAAGACTGAAAATGTAGGAAAGGGCCAAATTAGGAAGGGCTTTAAAAGGTAAACTGAGGATTTTTTATCTGATGTTGGAAGTGATAGGAGTCCCCTGGAGCTTATTAAATAGGAGAAGGGCTGATAACGGTCTGACCTGCACTTTAGTAAAATCAGCTCAATGTAAGAAAGTGAGGAGAACCTTGAGGCAGATAGAATAAGCTGAAGATGATTACAATAGTCCAGGCATGAGGTGATGGGGCCCATACCAGGGCATTGGAATGTCAAAGGAGAGAAGGAGGTATTTCCGAGAGATGTTATGGAGATAGAAATGACAGAAGTGGAGCACTGATTAGATATGGGGAGTGAGAGTGAAGAGTTGAGAATGACACACCCAGGCTGTGAGCCTGGCTGACTGAGAAGATGGCAGTGCCCTCATTCGCTATCATTAAGAAGGAAAAGGTTAAGGGCAAAGACAGAGGGCTCCATTTCGGACATGTTGAGTTTAAGGTGTCTATGAGATATTTGGTTGATATGTTGAATAAGCAGTTGGAGGTATGAGACTAAAGGTCAGAAGAGAGTTAGGTCTAGACAAATAAATCTGAAAATCATTTACGTAGAGAGGATAATTGAATCCATAGGAGCTGATTATATTACTGAGCAAAAGAGTATGGAAAGAGAAGTAGAGAAAGCCCAGAACAGATCCTGGGGGGCGGGGGGACACCAGGTGTGACTTGGTTGAATAACCAGCAGTGGGGACTGAGGAGTGATCAGACAGGTAGGAGAACCAGGAAAGAGCAGTGTCCTTGAGACCTAAAGAGAAGAGAATATCAAGAAGAAGGCTATGAATAGGGTCAGAGGCTGCAGAGAGATGCAGAGAAGGATGAAGACTGAGAAAAGCCTTAAAAATTGACAATTAGGAGACCACTGGTTATACCTAGTACATAGTAGAAGTTTAATAAATGCATATTGGCTGATTGATTTGGTTGGTTCTTAAGAGAGGGACAGTTTTGGATTATGAAGAGAAAGGTACGTGGAGAAGGTAACATTCAAAGTGGATCTTAAAGTATGGACAGGATTTCAACTGTCAAAGGTTAGAGACAAGGGGACTACCCCAAGCCTGGAGAATAGATAAAAGCAGGAAATTGAGGGAAAGGATCAGGGAAGAGAGTGAGTAGACTCTGGTTTGGCTAAAGGACACACAAAGAAAAGCAATATAAGATAAGACCAGAAGTGGGGTTGGAGCCAGGATTTGGAGGGACTTAAATGCCAGGCCAAGGAGTTTGGATGCTCTTGTATAGGCAGTGGGAAGCACTGAAGTTTTTTGACCAGATGAATGATGTGATTAGATCTTTGTATGAGGAAGAGTAATCTTATTGTGGGAATGGAGAAAAGGAAACAGACACAAACTACATTGCAGCCAGAATGGCACCGCATTGTTCCCATGCCGGAGTGGCCCATGTGGGCCAGGCAGCCCTGAGATGGGACAAGTCACTAGCCTCAAATTAATTCATATACTGTGCATAAAGCAAATCCTATAGCACTATAGTGATTTCAATTGAGCCTCAGTTTCCTCATTTGGAAGAATAATGCCTATACCTTCTTCCACAGGCTTATTGTTGGGCTCAAATGATAGAATGTATGTAAGATTTTTGGCCAGACTTAAAGCACTATATAATAAATGTCTAAATGTTTGAAGGGGTTTTGGAAATTGATATATGAGTGTACACTATTAGATTTGCCCCCACTGGGGGCTGGACTTGAAAAGTTATCTAGCTCCTAAATTTCATTTTACCTCTTTGAAGCCCTCCCCTACCTTTTCACTGAATGGGCACGAGCCAAGGGGTGGGTTGGATGTGCCTGTGACAAACTTCCCCTATCACTGAGGTTGAGTCCCTCCATTCTGATTCAGAGCAGTGAGTTTCACACCATGCCGGCCATCCTAGTTAACTGCATATGTATAACTGTATGGAGGAGATTTCTCCTGAGCACTTAAATATTCTTGATATGCACTAATTTCTTCACATTCTTTGTGGTTGTTTAGCAATAAGACCGGGAGATGTCAGCAGAATAGAGTCGAATTCCAAAGGTGATCATCACCTTCCTCTTCTGCATTTCATTTACTTGCCAAGTTCTGGTGATGGACCCTCAGAGGGGCTTTGGGGTTTGCATGTGTCTGGGGTTCAAATACCAGTCTGGACCAGAGGAAAGGAACAGGACTGCAGACCTAGAGATGACCCCAAAGTCAGAGGTGAGTCTAGTTGAGCCCCCTCTGATGAGAGAATTGAAACCCAAGATTACCCAGCTGGTAAGCATCAGAGGCTAGATTTGAACCCAAATCTACTGACTGCAGGACCCAGGCTAATAGCCCCAGTGAGCTGGGTCAAGTCTCTGATGGGCTCCAATGATACTAGTGGTATGTAACACTGACACAGGGAGAATTATAGAACATTAGAACTCTTTCCCTCCCTCCCTTCCTTTTTTCCTTCCTTCCCTTCTTTCCTTCCTTCTTTCCTTCCTTCCTTCCTTCCTTCCTTCCTTCCTTCCTTCCTTCCTTCCTTCCTTCCTTCTTTCTTTCCTTCCTTCTTCCCTCCCTCCCTCCATCTCTCTCTCCCTCCTTCCCTTCCTTCCTTTCTTCTTCCTTCCTTCCCTCTGTTGTGAGGACTGTGCTTTGTAAACCTTAAGACACTATAATAATATGAGCTGTTTCTATCATATTTATATGCTTTTTCTTTTATATCAGGTATTAGCACTGATTGAGGGCAAAAAGGGGGATTCATCAAACCTGAGACTGCTTTTATTAACCCTTTGTAGAACTTTCCTTTATGTATATATAGGCAGCTAGGTGGAATGATGGATAGAGTGCTGGTGTTGAAATTCAGAAGTCTCAAATTTAAATCCTGTCTCAGACTCTTGCCACCTGTGTAACCCTGGGAAAATCACTTAACTTCTCTGTGTCTCAAGTTTATCATCTGTAAAATGGAAACAATAATCAAAATAGCACCTACCTCACCAGGTCAGAATCAAATGAGTTAATATGTGTGAAACATTTTATAAGCTTTAAAGAACTTAATATTATTATTGTCTCGAGTTCCCAGTGCTGAGTTCACAAAAGTCACCTTCTGCATTGTAATTCAGTCTCCTGAGTGAACCTGCTATCTAGGATGAAGATACCCAAGGAAGTCACAGGTTCTCATTCTTCTATCAGACTCATCTCCTACTCGAGAGTAATAAATTGGCATTTGTTTTAATTACAAAACAAAACTAGTATCTGGTAACTAGATAAAAAAGCCCTGTATTTGGAATTGGAGGGTTTTGATTCAAATCTTGTCTCTGTTACTACTTGTATGACTGTAGGCAAATCCTTTCTTTTCTATGGGCCTGTTGATGTGGGATTTTATTTTACTTGGCTGTCCATGTTTGTTACAAAAGGGGTTTGTTTGGTTTTTTCTTTTACAAATTAATTTGGCTTTAGTTTACAACATTCACTTTCATAAGTTTTAAATTTTCTCTGCCTCCCTCCCCATCTCCTCCCCAAGACAGCATCCAATCCAAAATAGGTTCTACATATGCATTCTTATTAAACACGTTGTCACATTAGTCATGTTGTATAGAAGAACTAGAATGAATGGGAGAAACCATGAGAAAGGAAGAACAAAACAAAACCAAAAAAGAGAGCAAATAATATGCTTTGATCTGCATTCAGACTCTATCTCTGTGTGAACTCCTCTGGGTGTGGACAGCATTGTCCATCATGAGTCTTTTGGAGTTGTTTTAGAACCTTGCATTGCTGAGAAGAACTAAATCTATCAAAGTCAGTTATCACACAATGTGGCTGTTACTGAGTACAATGTTCTCCTGATTCTGCTCACTTCACTCAGCATCAGTTCATATAAATCTTTCCAGACTTTTCTGAAATCTGCTGGCTCCTCATTTCTTATAGCACAATGGTATTACATTACATTCATATACCACAGCTTGTTCAGCCATTTCCCAATTGATGGGCATCCCCTCAATTTCCAGTTCTTGGCCACCATGAAAAGAGCTATTATAAATATTTTTGTACATGTGGGTCCTTTTCCCATTTGTTTAATCTCTTTGGGATACAGCCCTAGAAGTGGCATTGCTGGGTCAAAGGGTATGCACATGTTTATAACTCTTTGGGTATCGCTCACAATTGCTCTCCAGAATGGCTGGTTCAGTTCACAACTCCACCAACAATGCATTAGTGTTCCAATTTTCCCACATCTCCAGCATTTATAATTTTCCTGTTTTTTCATGTTAGTCAATTTGATAGGTATGGTGTAGTACCTAAGAGTTGTTTTGATTTGCATTTCTCTAATCAGTAGTGATTTAGAGTCATATGCCTATAGATAGCTTTAATTTTTTCCTCAAAATGATTTTTAAGTGTGTTTGTCTGTGTGTGTGTGTGAACTTTTAAATTGAATGGGCAGGATGAGAGAGAGAGAAAATAGATACTTGTTCATTGAAAAATAAAGGGGAGAGGGAGAAACACAGAAAAGACTGAAAAGTAAAATAAGGGCATTGGTCTTGACAAGCTCTGAGGTTCTTCCAAGCTGTAAGTCATGTGAACTATGGTGTTCTCTTCCCCCAAAATGTATCTTGAAGGAAACCAGTGTGGGTGAGTTTAAGGTCTGTCCCATTGAAATGGTGCTGAGCACAGAGAGGAGCTATGGGGCTGCTCCTCCCTGGTCTCATTCCTGCTCTGGAAGCTCCTGGAAGCCCAGGTTGAGGAGGGAGATTCTGGAGGGTCTGGCCACGTGAATGAGCGACTGGAGGCTGCCAATCTCAATTTCTGTGTGACTTGTCCCTTCCCAGTACAGACATCTTTATGGAAATATAGCTTTCCTAATTTGGCTTTTCCTTTTACACATTCATTTAGCATATGTGCAGAGCAAATGCTAAGAAAATTAGTCCTACTTCTTCCTTTGAAATGATTGGCATGCTATACACTCTCATGCATAATTCATTAGGCAAACCTTAGAATACATTCCCTGATCACATGGAGTAGAGACGGTTTATGCAAATATCCTGTGACGTCATCCTGCCCCATCTGTAAGAATTCTGTCGAGTACATTTCCTGACACATGACTTTCAGAGACTTAGGTTGGGGGGAGGGAGAGGTTGCATAGGGGAAAAAATACAGTAACCTCTTGTTATCTAGGAAGTTTGCTCCCTGCTCTAGCAAGTGGAAATCAGTGTTTTGTTTAATTAGGCAAGCTCATTTATTCCACTACATTCAGCTTGTTGGAGAAATATCTAATCCAGGAAAAGAGGAGGATGCAGAATTCCTTCAGATGCCTCTTGCATCAACCACCATTGTTTGCACATAACTGCTTTTCAAATTCACCTTGAGTCCTTTGTGTCTAACCTACATCTGACCATAATGCTCTAATAGTATTGTTGCCTTGATCTTGTCAATCACCCAGCATTCTGGCCCGTAACAGCTACATCCTAGGATCTATATCTGGGAGTGTATATCACTCCAATGGCTTGGTGTGCCACCCACCCTCTCCCCATCTCTTGGTCACAGCCCTCCCTTTCCTCACCCAACTGGTTGCTTTATTCGCTTTGACTCAAAAGGAATAGCAGTTCTATTAGATTAGATAAGAGCATAGCCAATTTAAAGGCAATATATAATATGTATATTATACACACACACACACCACAAAGTACAATATTCCACTCCTTCCCACACCATCCTCCAAGGTCCCTTGCAGCTACATGAGTGAACAGAAGGGCAGGTGCTCCATTCTAAGGTCCCCCCAACCCATTCGAGGGTCTCCAACTGGGCTACGCATCAGGATTTCTGGGGTGGCAGCACCTGGAGCCCAGCCTGGGGGGGGGGGTGTTATAATGTCACCTCTGATTGATCGCAGCTGTCTCTAGTCTATATCCTTCACCATCAAGCTCCAACAGCCAGTCAGCAGGTGACTCACTGCTCCATCTACCCTCCAGACCATCCCCTTCCAGGTTCTGTAATGCCCGGAGACAGAGGGACGAATGAAGCCTGGTTTTAATATCAGAGTACTGGCTGCAGGTTAGAGGACTCCTCTTCCCTCTCTGTTTATTCTCCTATGTTCTTAAAATAGAGCACACAGATTATCCAGTACAAGAAATTCAGGAGATGACAAATTCTTCCTCATTGACCAAGGTCAGTGGGCTTCTTATTAAAGGAAGAAGAACAGAGGTGGGATGAGGAATTGGGCTCTGGGGACAATGTTTTATTTTATTTTTGGAAATTTATGTTTAGGTTCCTTCCTCCTTTGTTCTTCTCACCCCATCTTCCCTTCCCTTCCCTTCTCCTCCTCCTTTGTGTTCTCCCTTCCCTCTTCTTCTTTCTCAGAGCCCAGAGTAGCAGCCTGGGATGCCTCGGACAGAGGGGGCTGAGTTTATAATGGGTACTCAATAAGTGTAATGAGAGCTGAATTGAAACTCTTTTTGCCATCTTAAAGCCTGAACTCCTGGGTCATTTCCTGGAAATGAAGGAGGAAGCTTCAGTAATTAGTACAGGGGAACTCAGGCTTGCCCTTTGTCAGACTGATCAGCGAAGCCTTTCCTCAAAGCTCTTATCTGACTCTGTGCTAGGGGGACATGAAGACAAACCACCAGACAAGAAGACATTTGCAGGCACACTCTAGGGTGGCTTTGGATGGCGGCCTCTTCTCTCTCCCTGCTGCTGCTGCCAGGCCCTGCCTTGCTCCTTTTCTTACCTGGGATTTGTATTTTGTAGAGTAGAAATTACATTTTGTGAGCAGGACTTAGATGCCTAATTTAAAGAGTGGCTCTCGGAGTGTCTCCTCACTGGCTGTGGAGGAGGAACTTGGGTCAGGGGCAGCCTGGACCCTTTCTGCTTACTACTGCAGTGCTTTGGCTACAGTATGGCTGGCTCCTCTGAGCTGTTTCTTCTCCCACTTCTCTCTGTGGCCCCAAGAGGCAGCAAGGCGTAATGGAGAGGGAGCAGAGAAGATCTGGCTTTGAGTCTTTCCATATCCTGCTGTGTGACTCTTATCAAATCCTTTTCCCTCTCAGTACTCTCGCCAACGTGAAAACAATAATTTGTAGAGAGGGCACTGAACTGTATCGATAAAGGGCATCTCCTCCACCTCTGAAAGCACAGGTTCAGACTCTGTCCTTATCATCCATCTGGCCTGACATCTCCAAAGACCTTTAACAACCAGTCTCCTCCTCTGCACAAACAATAAAAGAGACCTAAAGAGACTGGGGAGTAGCTAGGTGGTGCAGTGAATAGAGGACTGGCCTGGGAATCAGGAGGACCTGCGTTCAAATCCAGCCTTAGACACTTGACATACCTTACTAGCTGTGTGACCTTGGGCAAGTCATTTAACCTTAATTTCGCTGCCTTCCCCCCTCAAGGAAGGAAGGAAAGGAAGGAAGGAAGGAAGGAAGAGAAAGAGAGAAAGAAAGAGAGAAAGGAAGAAAGAAAGAAAGAAAGAAAGAAAGAAAGAAAGAAAGAAAGAAAGAAAGAAAGAAAGAAAGAAAGAAAGAAAGAAAGAAAGAAAGAAGGAAAGAGAGAAAGAAGCTGGAGGAGGAATAAAGAAAGCAGGGTTTGGATCCCAATGATGTTTAATGGTCCTGTCTGTGTGACTTTGGACAGATCAGTTCACCCAAGGGCTTCTTCACCTGGAAGAGGGAGATCCTGATACTTGGATTCACTTCACATACAGGGTTGTTTAGAGGGAAGCACCTTAGAAGTATGAGCCGTTACTCATGGATGAATGTTAATGGCCCAGCATCACCTGACACGGGGTTTCTAGGCGGCGGTGATATATGGAGCCCAGGAGAGCATGAGGCTGACGAACAGAGGCAACAAGCCAAATCATAAGCAAATGTCACGGGGAGATAGTTGGCGGTTGTTCTCCCCACAGCAGACGAGCATCCCAGACCCAAGGTCGTCCTGAGGAAATGGCCAGGCTATGATGGAAACCTCGCCCGGGTCACTGCCATCATGCTTTTGGCAGCCTAATTGGCAATGAATGAGTATGGAGGAAGAACTCCAGGCAGAGCTTACTGATGAATAAATAGGATGTAAATAAAATGAAATACAAGCAGCAGGGCTAGAGGAGGAAACCTCTTGCATGAAGATGAGCACACTCTGAACCCTCTGACTTCATCTAAGAGCTGAGGCCCATTCGAGAACCTCCCCCAGGGACACCTCTTCTTACCACCCTCCCCCACTTTCCCCTGACCCCCAGACTCCCGTTGGAGTGTGCCAACCAGGTCTTCCCTTCCATTCTGTCTTGCCTTCTTGACTCATGGAGCACAAGTTCATAAGAGTGCCTGCCTTATCATGTGGGCACAGCCAAATGATAGCTCCTAGTTATGCCCTTCTTTTGGAGCAGATGCCAAAAATGAAAAGGATTCCAGGCATGTCTAGTTCTGCTCCTGTCTACAATGGGCCACGTCTGTGCCCTCACTTTCTAATGTGCCAGGTAGAACTCCCATTGAGATGGCCCTCTGTGTTAACACAAGCAAAGCCAGGCCAAGAAGTTATCATCCACTTTGTATATAATTATAGGAGTTCATGTTGTCAGAGAATGGAAGAGCCTTGAAGGCAGGGATTGTTTCATTTGTGTCTGTATCTCCTGGTCTTAGTACAATGCCAAGAAGAGAATAACTGCTTAATAAACACTTGTGGATTGGCTGATTAATTGGTTGATGGGTGAGTTTGCATGAATGTAGTTAGCAGATCTGGCTTATGCCTCTAAAGGTCATTTTTAATCCCTGAATCATTCAAATTCATACTTCACCTCTCCATTTTAGTATTTAGAAACAGCCAGGGGTGGGGGTGGCTAGGTAGCACAGTGAATAGAGCACCGGCTCTGGAGTCAGGAGGAACTGAATTCAAATCCAGCCTTAGACACTTAACACTTACTAGCCATGTGACCTTGGGCAAGTCACTTAACCCCAAGTGCCCCTCCAAAAAAAAGGAAGAAACAACCAGGCCGGATAGCTCTTGATGCAAGTAGGGAAACGCACAGCTCTAGCAGAGATGAGGCCAAAGCTAGGAATAGCTACTACGTTTTTATATGAGCATCATGTACACTCCAAGGGCAGCTATGTGGCACAGTGGTTAGAGTACTGGTTCTGGAGTCAGGAAGACTAAGCTTTGTGAGTTCAAATCCAGCCTCAGACACTTGGTGGCTGAGTGACCCTGGGCAAGTCACTTCACCCTTTTGCCTTAGTTTCCTCATCTGTAAAATAAACTGGAGAAGGAAATGGCAAACCACTCCAGTGTCTCTGCCAAGACAACCCCAAATGGGGTCACAAAGAGTTGAACATGACTGACATGACCCAACAACATGTACACTCCCAGAGAAAATGGTTCCAAGGTACAAATTCAGGGCGTTCTTTACAAATTCAGGTGTTTTTCCATTCTCGGGACACTTGTCAGATTAGTGAGCAGTTTAGAACCTATGCCACACACAAAAACAGTAGAAAGAACATAAAATATTTAGCCTGGAAGAGAAGACATGAAGATGAGGTGGCCTTCTTTGAGTGTTTGCAAGGCTATCACACAGAAGGGGTAGATTTAATATTGTGTAGCTTTAGAAGGTAAAATAAGGACCAATTAAGTGTTTAAAGTGTTCAAATTTTGCTCAGTGGAAGGACAATATTTCCAAAGGACAGAGCTACCCAACCAAAGAACCATTTGCCTTGTGTGGTAGTGATCTCCCCATGACTAGGAGTGTTCAAATATATGATGCTAAATGATCACCATTCAGGCATAGCATGGGATATTGGATGGGAAGCTGGACTGGGTGTCCTCAAAGCCACAATATTTAGAGCTTTAAGAGACTTTAGAGATCATTTAGGCCAGGGGGATGTAACTATTTTATGGGTCGTGGAACCCTTTGCCAGCCTGGTGAAACCCATAGACGTAATCATTGGAAAAATACTCAACTGCAACTAAAGGTCAGTGAACAAAGATGTAGGTGTTTTCCCATTCAAGTTCATTGATCCTCTGACATCTACCCACAGATTTACATTGACCCCAGGATAAGAACTTGAGATGTAATACAACTACTTTATTTTGTAGATAAAGAAATTCAATTCAGAGGGGGAATCCTCTTTTTGCAAGGTCACATTTCATAGTAAGTACCAGAATAGCATAAATGTAAAGCAAGTAATAAATGAATGAATACCAATATTTACAAAGTGCTTATAAGGCTTGGGAGGGAAGGAAGGAACTTGCAGCTGGTGGGATCAGGAAGGGCTTTGTGCAGATGTTATCTGAGCTGAGTCTTAAAGGGACAGAGAGATTCTGTTGTTCTGCCTCCATTTTCAAAGAGGACCAGTGACATCATAGGGTGATGTGTTGACTTGCGTGTGAATTGAGTTGAAGCGAGGCAGAGCTGCACAGTGTCATCAACCTCATCCTCCCTTCTAGAGTCATTGATATCCAGTTGCAAGCCCCAGACGTCAAGGTGATTGGCAGTGGCTTAGGATGCAGTGGCACCTTGCTGACCAAGCTTTAAGCCCTCCACAGTGCCTGCTTTAGCTGCCTTCATGGCCACTGGAACAAATTGCTCTCATCCGCCCATTATGCCAGGGAAGTCTTCATGTGTTTGGTGCATGCCCCCTTAACTCACCAACAGATCTGAGGCACGTCGGTTACCCTCAGCCTGGTTTAGCTTGTGTGCTGAGATGGTTTACCAGAGTGTGGCCACAGTGCGTGCTACAGCTTCTTGGAGCCGGGAAGAGATAGGAAGAGAGTGCATTGCAGGGATGTGGGACAACTGATGAAGAGAGGGAGAGATGGGAGATGGAGTCTCATCTGGGAGAAACAGAGAACTGATTTGGCTGGACTGTGGAATGTGGGATAGAGAATATGAGTGAGGATGGAAAGATAGGGGGAGGGCAAGGTGTAAAGATCTTTAACAGGTAAAAAGAGTTCATATTCTACCCTATGGCCAATAGGGAGCCCCCAAAATGTATTGAGTAGAGAAGTAATACGGTCAGATCTGTGCTTAAGGAAAATGACTTTGGGGACGACTAGGTGGAACAGTGAATAGAGAACCAGCCCTGGAGTCTGGAGGACCTGCGTTCAAATCCGGCCTCAGATACTTGACACACTTATTAGCCATGTGGCTTTGGGCAAGTCACTTAACTCCAATTGCCCTCCAAAAAGAAAAAGAAAAAGAAAGAAAAAAATGACTTTGATAGTGGTGTGCAGGATGCATGACTGATTTAAGGTACAAAGAGTAATTAGGAGGCTGTTGCAGTCATGTAAGTGAGAGGAGATGAGGGCTTGAGCTGTAGTAGCAGCTTTGTGAGGACAGAAAAGGAGTCAGTCCAATGTTGTGCAGTTAGAAACTGCAAGATTTAGCAACTGATTGGTTATGTGAGATGAGGGAGAAGGAAACTGATGACTGTGTTTAGAGAGGCTAGAATGATGAGACAGAAATAGGGGGGTTTGGAAGAGATGACAATTGTGGAGGGGAAGGGGAGTTGAATTTTGGATGTTCTGAGTTTGAGATGCCTCCAGGATGTCTAGTTTGAAATGTACCTAGGTAGTTAGTGACACAGAGCTGAAACTCCGGCTCAGGGGGCCAAATGACTGTGCATGGTCCACCTATTCCAAACCACTTGTGATTATCCATCCACCTAACTTCATCAGGGAGAAAATCTAGAATGGATTGCTTTTATCTGACTTGGGTTTGGGTTTGAAGTTGAAATCTGAGTGCAAATTTAGGAGGTAAATCTGATCTCATCCCCATGGTATTGTATTATTTCAGCAGAAGAAGGAAGAAAATAAAGGCCATAAATCAAAAGGGCAAAGACATTGTGGGTAATTCAAAATCTCTTCCTAATCTTAAAATAATCATTGACTTAGAATATCATTCAGAAATGACCATGTAAATGTGATAGAAAATGGTCTATTATATGCTTAATAACGTGCATTAATCTCTTTGCTCAGCTATTTACCTCAAGAGACCACACTGGCCACCTTGGTGTCAGTTACCTAAATTGTAGTTAAAGTAACTACGAGGAGCTAGCCAGACTCTGGGAACACACATTGGAAAATCAGCCCTGACTTGATGAGTACCAGGAAGAATCCAATGCGTGTGTCTGTGTGTGTCTGGGGCATCTAGATGGCACAGTGGATAGAGGACCGGGCTTGGAATCAGGGAGACTCATCTTCATGAGTTCAAATCTGCCTTCAGATACTTACTAGCTGTGTGACCCTGGGCAGGTCACTTCACCCTGTTTGCCTCAGTCTCCTCATCTGTAAAATTAGCTGGAGAAGGAAACAGCAAACCACTCCAGTGTCTTTGCCAAGAAAACCCCAATGGGGTCATGGAGAGTCAGACACAACAAGCATGTGTGCTTGTGTGTCTGTGTGTATAGCAGTGACGCCTTCAACATTTGTACCAAGAGGAACTGGCTCCACCCCTTCCAGGTGCATTCCAAGGCAGTGTTGGAGGGGTGGCCTGGGAAGGAAGAATGTTGGCAAGGCCAACGTGAGGTCGGGTGATGGAGGTTCGAGTAAAGGGAACAGCACAAAGCCACACAAAATTCTTAGAGGAGAATCATAATAGGAGAGAGCTACAGCCAGATGGGCTGAGGCCTGGAGGAAAGAGTAGGATAGAAACTAGCCGTAGTCATGTGGACCCAGGTCAGAAGGCTTACCTGAGCACAAAAGGAGAAGCCAACAGCATAAACCCCAACCTTCCCTTTGCTGGAGCCCTGCTCTGGTAAAGAGGCGATATGGTGCCCAGCAGAAAGAAGCCTCTTGAATCTCTCAGCTCAGACTGTATCCTTGTGGGGACTGATGTGTGTGTGTATCCACATACACATACATGGATATACACACACACATATACACACATATACATACGCACATATATGTGTGTATACATATATATATATATATATATATATACGCATTATATGTTTCAAAATATGTTGAGTATGGGTGCTTATAAGGAAAACCCAGATAGCCACTACTGGGGGTAAATGGTTCCCATACTGAAGTTCCCAAGTGTTATCCAGGGGAAAAATGGCAGAGGCAGATAAGCTGAATAAATTTTAAGACGGTTTGGTAACCATCCATGTGGTTGGTAACCATATTAACCACATATTGAAGTTCCTGGGTTCTCCTGGAGCTGGGATAGATGAGCACTCAGTCACTCCGCAAGCATTTATTAAGTGCTTGCTGTGTGCCCGGCACTGTGTTAGGCATTGGACATAAGAAGGAAAGAGCAAAAAGAGTCCCTTTGAGAATGTCACATTCAGGTGGAGCAGAGAAATTTGTTAGAATTCCCAAAACAGGGTATGGGCCCCTCTTGTGGGGAGGGAGCTTCTGCACAAGGGCCACCCTACAATCTGTGCTTGGGTCGCTGTTGGCTAGAGACCCACATGGCTCATGTGGGAACAAAGTATAGTCTACTGAGGGGAATAGCCACTGAAGAAGCCGAGCAAAGACAGGATGGGGCAAGAGAATAGCTGCTTCTTCTACCATAACAGTGTTCTAGAGCCTTCCCCCTTTATGTTCTCATTTTTGGCCATGCCTGCCTTGGCTGCAGCTCCTACTGACCGTCCTATCTCTGGTTCAAAATGTCAGGGACCAGTTCTCCCATCATTTACCCTTGGTACTAAATTCTGTCAGTCACAGAGATGACAGAGGTCAAGAAGGATTTTTCATCAACTCTCATGAAACATCCATAGTTTGGGTACTCAAGGACATTGAATTCAGTCATTAGACCTGGGTTTGTAGTTCCAACTCCACCATTGTATGACTTGAGGCAACCCTCCCCACCACCACCACCACCACCCCCAGTCTCAGTTTCCTCATATGTAAAATAAGGGAGTTGAAACTTCAGCTGCAGACTTTTTTCCCCCTTTCCATCACTATTTGTCAATGTCATATGAGTTCAGCAGAGAGAAAATCTGAGAGAAGATTGATTTCATTCTGATTTTATTCCCTCCCTGGATTTTTTTTTGCTTGAAACTTTGAAACAGGCATCTGTGATTGTCACATGCAGCATTAACTACAATTGTACCATACGGGGTTTTTGATGTGTGACTTCTTTGTTTGTGAAGTTAGAATTATTTTTACAAAGAAATTTGGAGAAATAAAGAACCTGTCACTGGGGTAGGTACTCCCAGAGCTAATCCAGGATGTTTTGCTACATCATGCTTAAACATGGACTTATTTGCTCCGAAATGCTCATAGATCTGTTCTCTCAATTTGGGAGACCTCTCTAGGGAAGATTTCAGCTCATCTATGTCTGCCCAGTTGCTGGAAATCTTCCCCAGTTTCTCCCAACAGTACTAATACAGCATCCTGGCTATCCACCTGACATCCCTCATCTTTGCCCAATGACTAGCAAGTTTTTTTTCCTATCACACATTTGAGGACACGTTCTCCTCCTACGCTTCTTCCACGTTCCTCGTGAGTTGTATGATGCATCCTATTTTTATCTGCCATGTGTTTCTCCATTGCCTTCTATGGGATGCTCATTTTTAATTCTTTGCAGAGCAGGCTTCAACATAGAATTCTTTTCTTCCCATAGAACTTGGACTGTACCCCTGGGACCTTGACCTCTGATGAGTGACTTTTCACCTTCTCTTTCCCAGAAGCAGGCTACACACCAGTTCTTAGCCATTTGCAAACAAGCCATGCCACCTTATGCCCTCTCCCCTACTCCCCATCCCCCTTTCCAAATCTAGCTGCCCTTTACATGTTGTTCTCCCCTATTTGAACTTAAACAGTTTGATGATGGAGACTGTCTTGCTGGCTATGCCTAACACATAGTAAGAGCTTAATAAATGCCTTTTCATTCATTCATAAAAGGAATAGTGAATGATTTTTATAAATGGATGGTATGAGCCTTTAATATGTCATTTTGTTCTACTCAATCAAATGCTTTTTCATTATCAAACATAATTAGATTTTATATCCTCTACCTCTTTCAGCCAATCACAAAATAGTAAAAATGTGGTCCATTCTTGATTCTGATCTGTAAAAGCCTACTTGTTCCTTACCAATGGTCTCATCAAGGATACCCTGATTCATATATAGATGACGCCTATACAGATTTTGTATATGTGAGATGGTAGTCTCACTGGTCAGTAGTTAATGTTTTCTCAGTTACTTTAGGAGGAAATGAAATGGTCCAATATTTTGTTCGTGACTTTGGTATCTTTCTGTCCTTGAGTTACCTTACATATTGATTCCTCGGCTTCCCCAGCCTTGTGTCTTCTCTATCTATACTTGACCTTTTCTAGATGCTTTTCCCATCTTTGTGCTTCTCAGTGTCCTTTCTACCACCCCTCCAAGCACACTTGGAACTGTGAGGTCAGGGTCCAAGTATAGCAATTCCACTAGACTTAGTGAGTGAAAACAGCCGTTCTCGTAACCTTTACAGATCTTTTCCATTTCTCCTCCATTATTTGTCGTCCTCAAATGCCCTTGGGATAACTTTGCTTAGCCTCATCTCTTCCAATATTTCTTTAAACTAGTTTTACCCTCCATTGCTTCTCTCTGCTTTATGAGACTGTATTGCTCATAATCATCCATCATCCTTCATAAAATTCTGCAGATGACTTTATCTTCTAAGCCAATGTTGCCTTGATTGTTTGCATGTAACAAATCACACAACCCATGATATGTTTACATTTGGTTAAAAAACAAGATGTGATTTTAATTTCTTCAATATTGTCTAATTTAGTATACACTAAAAAGTGATTAAACTTAGTCCACTTTGGATTTATACCAGAAAAATAAAATAAGGAGGTTGAACTAGATCAAAGTTTCTTAATCTGGAGTCTGTGAATCTGTTTTTTTTTTAATATTTTGATGACTATATTTCATATACAGCAAATGGTTTTTTTGTAATCCCATGTATTTTGTTGTATGCATTAAAGATATTTTTCTGAGAAGGGACCCATTGACATCACCACACACTGCTAGAGGGGTCCATGACCCCCCAAAAATATTAAAACTGTCTGTACTAGATGATCTCCAAGGAATGCTAGTCAGAAGAATCCGAAAGCATTCTAGAAGTTAAATCTATCTCAGCTTTTGTCTGTGTGAGTGTTGTGGGCAGTTATGAGAGGAAATATTAGACTATACATGTCTCATCAATGTACTATGGAGGCTTGTAGTAGGTACATCACTGTTTTCAAGCTTTCTAAGATAAGCAGATCAATGAAATATGAAGAAAACCTTCTATCCTTAATAATAATACTGATGCTGATGCTAGCTAGCATTAGTATAGTGCTTTACAAATTGTCTCATTTGATGGCCACAATCCTGGGAGGCAGGTACTCTTATTATCTTCTTTTTACAGATAAGGGAACTGACGTGAAAAAAAGGTTAAGTGACTTGCCCAGGGTCACACAGCTGACTATCATATAAATACTAGTTAGGGCTCTTAAGTAGGTCTCCTATGTTAAAATCATGTATATCTGCCTGATTGTCAATGTTACATCATGAACATGGTGCTAGACTTGGAGTCAGAAAGACCTAGGTTCAAACCCCACCTCTTGCCCTTATTAGCTGTGTGACCCTGGTCAAGTCATTTAACTTCTTGAGCTTTAGGCTGCTCCTTCAGACTTATCCTTTAAGTTATGGAGAGGTTGTGATCTGTACAAATCTGTGAGGTTCTCCTGCGTATTTATTCCATAAAACTGAGAGCAAACATATCAGGGCTACATACATGTTTGTATTTCTTGTTGTTGTTATTAGTAAGTAGTTCCCTCTTCCTTCCTTCCTGGCTTCTTACGAGGGCTTGACTTTAATGTTAAGTCATTGCTACCTCTCAGGAGCTGAGAGTCGCAGCCCTTTGAAATCTACTTCTATAGCCTTATTCTGTGAGGGGAATGGGAGGATGAAACCTGTCCTTCCCCCTACAGTTTCCTAATTGGGGCATTTTTCAGGAAATTTCATGCCCAACCCACTGACCATAGCCCAAAAAACTGTAATATACACGTATGTTAACAGTTATATACAGATACTGTAATATATACACCACACATACCCACTCCTCCCAAGCAAGAAAGATGCTTCTGTCTGGGACCCCATGCTTTTATTGTTGTTGTTTTGTTGTGTCTGACCCTTTATGACCCTATCTGGGGGGGTTTCTTGGCAGAGATACTGGAGTGGTTTGTCATTTCCTTCTCCAGCTCATTTTACAAATGAGGAAGGGAGGCAAACAGAGTTAAATGACTTGCCCAAGGTCACATAGCTAGTAAGTATCTAAGGCAGGATTTGAACTTAGAAAGATAAGTCTTCCTGATTCCAAGCCTAGTGTTCTATCTACTGTACTACCTAGTTGTCCTGATACTATCTCCCCTCAATATCTAGAGTTTTCCTTCTCTCTCTCTGTCTCCCTCCCTTCCCCCCTTCTTCTTTACTAATAAAATCACCTATGACTTCCGCTCCATGCCCATAGATTTTGATGTCAATATTTTTTGAGGGGAGAAAGAGAGACAATAATTAAAGCTAGAATGTGACAGGGGAGAAAAACTTGCTTCCAATATTTAGGGTCCAGATCAGAAGAAGCCTTATTCAAAACCACTGTAAATAGGGTTGTCAAAAGGAAGAATTCCCTTGAACTTAGCATAGAGCAGACTTTAACATCCTGACAAAAAAGCAATTTGTTACCTTTGAAGTTTGTTGGGGGTTTTTTTGTTTTTTTTATATCTGGTCTTAAAAGTAAAGCAGGACTTTTTTCTGTTATTGACTTTACAAGCAGAACAGGTCAATTTACTGATCTCAAATGAAAGTGAGTCAAAAAATATTAAGCACCTACTATGTTCCAGACACTATGCTAGGAATACAAAAAAGGCAAAAGACAATCCCTGCCATCACAGTCTAATGGGGGATACAATGTGCAGACAACAATGTACAAACCAGCTATAGACAGAGTAAATAGGAAATAATCAGTAGAGAGAAGGCACTAGAAATAAGGAGGTTGGGAAAGGCTTATTACAGAAGGTGGGACTTTAGCTGGGACTTGGGAAGCCAGGAGGGGAAGCTGAGAAGGGAGAGCATTCCAACGATGTGTCATGAGAAGAATCAACTTAACATCTAAAAATAGTGCAGAATCGTACCTGGCTGCTTGTTTTGCTGCCATAGAGTCAATTCCAGTTAGGCTGAAAAATAAGAATCATCTGAAGAGCTCAATGTGGATGCACAGTGAACTCATGAAGCAACTATGTGTTTGAAAATAAACATACAGAAGATTAAAGCCTGACCACATAAGAGAATGTTATTATAGTAAGAGGGCAGGCTAGCCCCATAGAAATAGTGTTGGGAATGCTAAAGCCCAGCATGAGAGGAGGAGAGTTGAAAAGAGTAAAATGGGGGGAGGGAGGGACAGAGGGGTTCCATCTTAATGGTTCCATGTCTGTGTGTACCTCAGGGCTCCAGGATTCCAAGCATTTGGGCTTGGCCTGTTTCATATTTTTTTGTAAATGACTTGGATAATCAACCAATCAATAAACATTTATTGAGCACCTAATATGTGCTGCACACTGTGCTGAGGATGCAAAAGGAGGCAAAAGACAGCCCTTGCCCTTAAGAAGCTTATAGTCTAATGGGGGGTAAAGGCATAGAAGGAACAGTACCTAACAGGAAAACAGGATGAAGCAAGGCAGGATCCAAGAGGGTCCTGACAGGCTAGAACAAGGGACAAATCAAATAAGATGAACTTTGATAAGGATCACTGTATCTTGGGTACAAAAAAAATCAACTTCACAGATATGACAGGGGGAGGATAGAAAGCAATTATTCTGAAAAAGATGTTTCAGTGGACTCCATGTGTCAGCAGTGTGATGGCAGCCATGAAAGCTAATGCAATCTTAGATTTCATTAAAAGGGGCAGATCTCACAGGAATTAGGGAGTCCATGGTCTCATTGTACTTGACTTTCTTCAGACCTCATCTGAAGTACAGTCTTCAGTTCTGGTTACTATAGTTTAAGGGCATTGACAACCTGGGGAATGTCTAGTAGAGTGGTGAATGACTCTGAGTCCATGATATGAGAATTGAGAATTGGTTGAAAGAACTGGGCATGTTTAGCCTGGAATAAAGGGAAAGGGGGTAGGACATGAGAGCTGTCTTCAAGGCCCCGTGCAGGGCTGTATTGTGGAGGGGAGACAGATTTGTTCTGTTTGATCCCAGAGGGCAGAACCAGGAATGAAGGGAGGAAGTTCCCAAAGTAGGCTCAGGGTCAAGAAAAACTTCCTCACAATTACAGCTGGCTATTAGACCAATTCGAATTCACAATTAGAGGTGAGACAACTTTCCAGGAGAGCTGATGGGTCTTCCTCCCTTGGAGGTTTTCCAGCAGATGTGGACTTTCCTTGTCAAATATGTAATGGTGGGGATTCCTTTGGTGTATAGCTTGTTCTACATGATCTCTGAGCTCCCTTCCAACTGTCAAATTGTGTTTTTCTGAGTCACTGGTGCCATGGGGAAGGAGAAAGGCCCTTTTCTTTGTGCTTCTATGAAGGCAAGGACAGTCTCTTTTTGGTCTTCATGTCTCCATTACCTAGCAAAATGTGATGCATAGTAGGTGTTTTAATAAAAACTTATTGAATGAATTGAATTAATGAGTGAGTTGTATTGATGGAGTGAGTACCCTCACCCAGTGAATTTAAAAGTTAGAACAATTTGGTTATAGCAGGTTAATGTACTTGAGAATTACAAGCCTGTTGAGATCAATGTGTCCATAACATATGTACATTTTTTGTGCCTCATAACTGGTCCAGAAGTACCATTATGGTGTATGCTGAAAAGAAGACATGTCCAAGGTCTTTTTCCCTCTGAAATGTGTTTGTTTATGACTCTTGTAAAAATCCCTGTGCAGGGTCAGAGGCTCTAAAACTCTCAGCCACCTTAGAGAAGATCTTTTAGTCCAACTCCCTCATTTTGCAGTTGGGATCACTGAGGCCCAGAGAGCGGAAGCATTTTTCCCCAAGCCATATGGCTAAGTAGCAAAATCAAGGTTTGAATCCAGGTCCTCATTTTAGATCCAGTTTTCTTTCCTTGGGTCCCAGGTCTTTTCCTCCCTCCGCTCCTCCTGCCCCTTAACCTAGTTATTCAGTGACCTTAAGCCCAGAAAATGCCTATGGAGAAAAGGACTTTGGCCCTTCCAGTTCTACACCTGTGGGCTGAGACAGATACCCTTCCATCTACAGGACCAGGTCAGTTGCCCAACAATGGTGACTCACCTCTATTGACCTGGCATTTTCCAGGCTGATCTGTGTGTTCCAGACAGTCTTTCATAATAAATATTCAAAACAGGAAAGCTGCCAGTAGCCCAAAGGGATCTCCTCCCTTAGAAGGTTATTGCTTTTAATAGCTTAGGAAGCTGCCCCTCAGGCAGAATTTGGAACCAGCAATTTATTGCTGGAGGCCCAGCCCCTTTGGGTCTGCTGGGTAAATAACTTCCTTAAAGAAGGAGGTATGTGGCTAACCCCCACAGGGTTAAAGGGAAAGTTAAATGAGAGGAAAGGTCAGATGCCTTATTTTCTTGGGTTTTTCACATGCTATGCTGTTCTTCAGTGATTTTTCAGTCATGTCCTTTATTTCATGACCCCATTTGGGGTTTTCTTTGAAGAGATATTGGAGTGATTTGCCATTTTCTTTTCCAACTCATTTTACAGATGAGGAAATTGAGGCCAACAGGGTGAAGTGACTTTCCCAGGGCACACAGCTAGTAAGTATCTGGGGCCAGATTTGAACTCACAAAGAAGAGTCTTCCTGACTCCAGGCTCCAGCTGCCCTTCACATGCTTTATCTATGGCAAATCAGCTTAGGAGAGCTGGTTGCTCATCAAGATTCAGAGGCAAAGTAAAGCACTTCATAAACCTTAAATCACTGTCTAAATGTCAGCTCTTTGTAGGAAGTTGTCCCCCACGGGTTTGTCATTATAAGAACCACAATCAGGTACCTAGTACCGTGTTTCCCTGATAATAAGACACTGTCTTATTTTTTTTTTGGAAAGAAAAACACCAGAGGGCTTATTTTCAGGGGAGGGCTTATGTTGTCCTGCCTCAGCTCTCCTCCGCGGCACTGCTCTCAATGGCGCCAGCAAGCAAATCACTGGGGAAGAACAGGATGACGTGCTCACTGCTGCAGCTCTGATTGGATGCAGCTCGGAGCGCGGCATGCGTTTCACGGGGGGGGGGCACGGTGCATACAGAGGGTACCGTAATGTAGCGTGTAGCGCAGGGGATCACCTTCACTACAGTAGCAATCTCAATAGGGCTTATTTTCGGGGGAGGGCTTATTTTAGAGGAATCTTACACAGTAAGGGGGGCTTATTTTCGGGATAGGTCTTATTATCGGGGGAACACGGTAGGTGCCTAATCAATGCTTGTTGACTCGAATCAGAAGCTAGAAATCACCTAGTTCAAAACTCTCATTTTCCTGATCTGCACAGTTAAGAGTCAAGTAGATTAATGATGGAGCTAGGACAGAAATCAAGGTCTCCTGATTCCCAAACGTGAGCCCTTTGAACTCACCCCATTACTGCCTTCTCCAGTGCCTTATTGATATGTGAGTCAGCAAATAACTAAACATTTTTTAATTTTATTTTTAATTTATGGAATGCAACAAGCATCTCCATAACAGTGCAATTTCTAAAAGATGATTGCACATGAAAATGCAAATCTGCTATGCAAAACTTGCTCTTCCTTTCAAATGTACAATAAAATTATCATATAAATTTCTTTTTGTTTTCTTCCTTCCCACCCATGCTGGGAGCTGGGGACTCAGTGGCAAAGATGGCAGAGTGGTCTGCACCCTCAAAGGTTCTTCATTCTAGGGGAGTGATGCCTAGAGAGCTTGGGTAGAGCTTTTCAGATGACAAAAAATTTAAAATGGAGATGGTGAAGTTGGGGAGTTTTTATGAGACTGATGGATTTCGAATCAGAAGATCCAAGTTTGAATCCCAACTCTAATGGTTACTTGCCTCTATGACCTTGGGTAATTCACTTCATCTTTGTGACTTTCTGTTTCTCTGTCTGTAAAACAAAGGGGGTGGGAGTTTGTTGACCTCTGAAGTCGCTTCCAGTTCTAAATGGGTGATCCTACAGTCCCACTAGCCCCCTCTTTCCCTTTCAGAGCCTATTCCAGGTACCTAGAGCCACCTCCCCAGCCAGATGGTCACCCCCACTGGCCTCTTCCCTTTTGTTTCCAGAGGGAGAGAGACAGAGACTCCAGGCTCCTCAAAATGATGTGTCTCTGACCTGGCATCTTCATTCCTTCAGGGCCTAAAATATAATAAACTCACTAATCAGATAAATTTTGTCCTGTTAGTGTACTTATAGGAAGAGGCTAGATGATTATTCCTCAAAAACCTGTCCCTCTCTTTTCCAAAGAAAATATACTGCCTCTGTCTTTTTTTTAAATTTCCTAACACATTAATTACTATGGAAGAAAATTTCTGTCCAAAGAGGGAGAAAGAGCTGGGTATGGGTAGGCAAGAAGGTAAGTGGGGAGAGAGAGAGAGAGAGATCAATAGGTAGATAAATGAATGATAAATAGAGGGGAGACAGGTAGGTAGGTGGGCAGATATATATAAATAGAAAAGTAGATATAAATGGATAGATAAATATAGGTGTATAGTCATATAGACAGTTATAAAGATAATATAGAGATAGATGAGATAGATCTAGATAGATGATATGTAGATAGATGAGAGATCAATAAAAATAGACAGACAGACAGATGATAAGTAGATAGGTGATATCTGTATTAGGTGCTCCCTAGCACAGACACTGTTCTAAGAACTGGGAATGCAAATATAAGCCAGTAAGATGGTCCCTCTCCTTAGGGCACTTGCACTCTAATAAGAGAAGACAGCACATAAAGGGAAACTGGAAAGGGGGGACAGGGTGGAGTGAGGAAAGTCAGTGCTTCCAAGAGAAGGAGAAAAAGTCAAGGTACAAATGAGTTGAAACATGGCTAGCATCCTTCCTAAAATGGTGGACCTAGAAGGGAGTGAACAATCAGGAGAGAAGGTCTTCAGGGCACAACAGTAGAAGAAGAGTCCAGAAGGCTGGTCCAGGTATGGAGAGGTCCTCTAATGGTGCTGATCACAACCTCTGTACACCTTTGGACATTCAGTTGTTATGGCTGAAAAAACTGATCCCCTGGTGGCCAACCTTCTGGTGATGGACTTCCCCAGTCCTAGCAAAGCTGACAGCAGCAACATTTATTAAGCATCTTCTATGTGCCAGACTGAATCAGACATAGAAGCAATGTGATAGAATGGAAAGGTTTTGGCATGAGAGGATCCAGGTTCAAATGCTGCCTCTGACATTTACTATCTGGGTGACCTTGGACAAGTCACATAATCTCCTTGGTCTCTTCAATGTGATCATCTCTGAAATGAGAAGAAAAAATGGAGGGTTAAACTAGATGGTCTCTGACACACCCTCCAGTTGTAGATCTGTTAACCTATGACATGCCATCTAATAATCAGCAAGCATTATGAAGCCCTTACTATGTGCATGGCATCATGCTAAGAGCTGAGGTTATCCAGAAGAAGCTCAAGCAGCTTAGTAGGTCCTCACAGAAGTTACGACTTTGAGAACCCAGTGTCTGTCCCTTCTCTGTATGAAGATGCATCAGAGTAGGACTTTAATAGAGGTTTATGTGCTTAAAATATTAACGGTAAGCCAGAGTAACCCAAGGCCCTCCCTTATGTTCCTGATGCCCCCCCATGTTCCCTTCATTGTGAAGGATAGTGCCACTCTGGGCCTTGGTAGCTCAGAGACACTGACCAGCACATGAAGGGTAGGCACGAGTGTAATGTCATGCCAAGGGCATAAGTCAAGCAGAGCCAATGGAACCAAGACTGGGAGAAATGAGCCAAGGTTCTGAGGCTTGGGTAGACCTCATAGACCAGCAGAGGCTCTAGGCTAGAAGTCTGGGAGGAGTCTGATCTGCTCACATCCAAAACTGGGGGCAGAGAAGGGTCCATGGTAGAGTAATAGAAAGGCCTGGGACTTCAGGTGGCTTCAGATCCAGATTCTGTCTCATTTTGATGTCCCTGGGCCTCTGTTTCCTCCAGACTGTACATTTTCACTAGGCTTTCTCCCTGACTTGCTTCAAGTCCCAGCCAAAATCTCACCTCCTGCAAGAAATGTTTCCCTGTGCCCCCAGTGCTACTACCTGCCTTCTGGGATAATCTCTGATTCATCCTATGGGATGCACATTTCTTGTTTTTCCACAATTGTTTGTGCACTGTCTTCCCCATTCAATTGCAAGCTCCTTGAGGGCAGGGATTCTTTTTGCTTTTCTTTTCTTTGCTTAGCATGGTACTAGCACATAGCAGGCATTTAATAAATTCTACTTGGCTGACTGTAATGTTAAGGGAATAATCAGGCTCTGGGCTACAGGGAATTTCCAGCTAAGTGCTGGGGTCGGAGGATTTCCAAGCTCCTCCGCACTCAGCCAATCAGGGGCTAAGTCTTTGTTATGTATTCTAGGAGCTTGGCATTTTACTTTGGGGGTTCACTTATGAGAAGGACCTTGTGATTCCCTGGATGAGGCTTTCCCTGTGCTCAGACCCCCAACTGCTCAGATGTAAAGAATCTCTTGATCCAGTGGTGTACGTAAAGTGTGTGGCAATGTTGCTTTGATTCAGGCAGTCAGAGCTCTGTCTGTTGGTCTTTATGCTAATTTCTCTGCTTGTATTTTCTCTGACGTCTTTGTACTTTCTACCCATTGCTTTTGGTTCTGCCCTCCTCTGCTTGGCATTCAAAAAGCCCTTCAGAAACTGGTTCCAAACTACCTGCCAGGCTGAGTTCACGTTACTGCCCTTCACCCAACACTCTGCTTTCCGCCCAAAACAGTTTGTTGGTCATTCCCTGAAGTCAACAGGCTATCTCTGTGCCTTCACTAGCCTGGCCCTGAGGCTGGAGGTGCATTCACTTCTCTCCTTGTAGCAGCAAGCACCCCAAGCGTCCTCAGGGTTTGCAGCTACCACAGGTTCTTGGATCTGCTTTGTTAAAGGAAAGCAACTCAAAATGGGTTAACAAGCTTACTTTAATCAGTCAGACATATATCGTTTACCTTGTTCAGGAGAAAAGGTCAGCACCCTGAACCTCAAAGTATACAGGCATAATTATCAAGACAGAAACATCAAGTAGACAGATTTCCAAACTGTCCAACCATTACATCCATACCCAGTCAACATCTGGGTTTCCACATTCTGGGTTTTTCAAAGCCGGGGGACTCTCAACATCGGCTTCCCAGAATTCAGATCAAATCACAGAACACTTCTCAAAGTGAGTCCCAAAACAAAGCTACACATCAGGGCTTATATAGCCTTCTCCTGGCTCAGAGAATGTAACAACCTTATTGACCCACTGGCCAATCAAAAAGTATCTACTGAAAAACAAGCCTCCCTCCCCAGGCTTCTGGTGCACTTTAGCCTAGGGGCAGGGAAGATCTTTAAAATTTACATTCGCATTACACTCCTTCATCTAATTATTTGTTCTGTTCGCTCCAGATGATCTCAGATTTACGAATCTATTTTATGTCTTGTAGCCTCCAGGAAAGGGTCAGCTCTGTTGCTTTTTCGTTTTGTTTTGTTTGGGTATTTATATTTCCCATATCTAACAGGTATTAGACACTTAAGAAAGAAATACTTGCTGAAATACTTAGTCTACATCTAGATTGGAAGGAATTCTGATCTCCTCAGTAATATCAGTAACAACATTGCTATTATAGGTCAATAATAATAGTTGCATTATCATGTGAGGTCATTAGTGTAAGTATTCTTTTCCCCATTTTACAGGTTAGCAAACCAAGATCAGAGAGGTTTAATGATCACATAGCTAATAAGTGCCTGGTATAGGTTTTGAACCGGAGTCTAAGACAAGGACGATCTCTGTTGTAAGTTATGGGCCTGGCCTTCAGGAAAACCCTAAAGGAGATGGTTGTGCTAAAGAAATCATTACTGGAAACAAACTAGGAGATTGAATTCCGTGGAAACTCCCTGGAGTGCTTCATCTTTCTGTGGTTTGTTTTGCTATTGATTCTCCCGTAGAGGGGACCAAGCACTCACCACAGTCGCTCCCCTGAGGAAGGCGCCAGACGGGTACAGATTCTTATCTTTGAGACTTCTAGATGAGAAACAGGAGGTTGACTTTGCATGGACTTTATGCTTCCCTGACTTAGGAGTCATCATTCTTCTTCCTTTCACGGGAAACTGCACATAACTAGTTTGAAATCTGATGTATCTTATTTAAAAGTATTAACGAGCTTGGACTGGGGGAAAGAATTGTTCCTTTGAACAACACGTAGGTTGGTCTGAGCAGTTTTTTCAAGAGCAGAAGCTATCAAGTCAAATTAAATAGGCAAGAATTTTGTGCCAGGCACTATACTAAGTGCTGAAAAAAGCTTCCAAAAGGGCTAATTCATTGATAAATAATAAGAGATTTAACTGAGTTGGTTAGCAACTTTTTTGTTGAAGAATTCTCCCAATTCAAAGGGAATCATTAGACTTCCTACGCATCAGCCAGGCTCCTGGGAATCCTCTCTTACCCTTCCCTCTCTCTAGATCCCATAACCAATGAATCCCCAGATCCTTTAAATGCTCTCTTTGTAATTTTTCAGCCATCTATCTTTACTGTTCTTGCCACCCTAAAATCAGGCATGCCCTTAACTTGCCTAGATTCTGGCAGCTGTCTCCTAACTCATTTCCCACTCCCAGCTACTAACCTCTCCCCACTCTCATCTATCTTATGTACCTTGAGCTGGTCATTCTTCTTTTAAAAGGCAGGGAGGGATGGGGAAGCTAGGTGACAGTGAATAGAGCACTGGCCCTGGAGTCAGGAGGACCTGAGTTCAAATCTGATCTCAAGACAGTTAACACATACTAGCCATGTGACTTTGGGCAAGTCACTTAACAAATTGCCCAACCTTCCCCACTCCAAAAAAAAAAAAGCAAAAAAAAAAAAAGGCAGGGGGGAAGGAGGACCTTTCTTCATTACTTCCTTGCTCTAATCCATCAGTGGCTCCCTAGTGTCTCTCAAGCACTCTGTAGATCAATAAACCCTGATCATGCATCTAATAGGTGGGAGGTTCTGGAGGAAACACAGGAAGTGGAGACATGATAATGAGCCCTGAGAATCAGAAGACCTCTGTGCCATAAATCTGCCAATCTCTTAACTTCACAGCATCTCAGTTTCTTCATGTAAAGTTAGAGTGTTGGGTTAAATGTTCTCTTAAGCTCCCTTGGGACTTTCATGCACTGTACTATAGACCCAACAATGGATACAAGCAATGTATTCTTGGTTTTTCAATGGGAAAAAGGTGGGAAGGAAAGAAAACAGAACTAAAAATAAAATAAATGTGATTTTTTTTTCAAGAATCTAGTTTAATTATACGCCTACTTCCATAGAATCATAGGATCTGAGATTTGGAGTTAGAAGGGGCCCTTTGTTATTGTTTGGTTGTTTTTTCAGTTGTGTTTGACTCTTTGTGACCCCATTTAGGGTTTTCTTGTCAGATACTGCAGTGATTTGCCATTTCCTTCTCCAGCTCATTTTACAGATGAGGAAACTGAGGAAAATGGGGTTAAATGACTGCCCAAGGTCACCCAGATAATAAATGTCTGAAGCCAGATTTGAACTTAGAAAGATGAGTCTTCCTGACTCCAGGCCTGGCACTCTCTGCACTATGGTGCCCCTTAGCTGCCCCAGAAGGAATCTTAGAGGACTTTTATTCCAATTCCTACCTTTTACAGACAAAGAAATTGAGTCCCAAACACATAAAGTGACTTGCCTAAAGTCACACTGACAACACATAGCCAGGGTGAGATCTGAACTCAGGCCCCCTTATTGCAAACCCAATGCTCTTTCTATCGTACTGTGTACCCTGAAATCCTGGGATGTCTGGGGGTTCATGCTTGTCTTGTTCTCTAGACTCAATTGGAATCCCCTTGAGGTTAGGGACTATGTTATATAGTCATGTTCTCTAAAGTCTAGAGGTGGACCATTTATCAAAAAGAAAATCTGTCTGTGTAAAGGACTTTGTGACCCTTGAAGTTGTATATAAATATTAGCTATTATTATTATCATTGCTTGAATCTGTCAGCATGTATCACAAGGAGGAAAGGAAGACAATTGGAAGACCTGATCTTGACTTAGAACCTGAAAGGATTTCCAAGCCTTTCTAATTCAATCCCTTCATTTTCCAGATAAGGAAATTGGGGCCCAGAGAGGTTAATTTAAGTCACATAGGCAGTAAGGAAGAGGCTTCATTTTGAAAGACTTTGTGAGCATATATGTACATGTGTGTTATATATTATATATATGTTCATATATGGATGTCCATGTGTGTATGCTGTAATGTTTTAATGTGTCCACTTATGAATATGTACATATATGTTCGAGCATTGTTATATATTTTCCTATATCTGGATATAGTGTATTGTATATTATACATAGAGCTATATAATATGTCATCTCTGTATAGTGTTAGTTGTGGAAGCACTAGGGCTCCTCACACATAGGCCGGCCCTGTTTTCTGCAGGCAGAAAGACTATTTGAATCTATCTCCAAGGCCTCATTCAACCATTCTCCCATGTGAATTGGAAGGCAGACACCCCAAAGACAATTGGGGGATAGTCAGATAGACCATTTGTCATAGTTTTTCTTTTGTACTTAATCCCAGAAATAACTGAAAGGGGGTGGATTAGGGAAGGGTGGGGCAGACACACACAGGCACAGAATTTCAGAATTCAATTGTGAAATCCATCTTGGTGGCAAAACCTGAATTATGCCCTGGCCTATGGGCATTCTGCTTCGAAATAGAAAATGAGGTGGTCTCACCAGGCTGCACGACTGTAGGGCTTGTTGTCACTCTGTCTCAGCAAACTGAAATGGGCTATCAACCTCTGTGGCAACTGAATGAAGCAATGTGAGACCAGTGGTGTCAAGCCTGATGGAAAACAGTTCAGGAATGCCAAGCAGCCCCTCAGCCCGACCCTTACCCAAAGAGGAAACAGCTCAGGAATGACCCAGCCTCCCCAGCGTCCTCATGGCACAGGTCTTCCATGGGGCGCAGACATTTTTTCCTTTCCTGAACATCACTGCAAGTGACGTCTTCAAGTCAGCTTCTGCCATTGCCTTCCCTCCTCCCAGACTCACGTTGATGGAGACTCCCAGCTCTCCTGTCCTCAGAAGAGCACCCTCCTCCATGGGGATGTGTTTGTATCCTTTAGAGGCTAAGAGGTAACATTCCTAAGCCCATGTGCAGATGGTGGGCAAGGATATCTGACAGGCCCCAATGCTGTTTTCATGTAAACAGTTCCCTAGGACAAATCCAGTGGGAGCTCTGTTCTTTCTTTCCCTTCTTCTTTGCAGTATCTCTTGTTCTTTGAGGGCCATCAATGTCTTAGGTAGTAGTGTAGACTCTGGGTAGGCAGTAGGGTAGGTGCTGGTGTTTAAACAAAGAGCATGACTCTGCTCTGTGTGATTTTATGCCCCCAAATATTTCACTCATTCAGGATGGCAAGATTAGCTTTTCTCTCTGAGCTCACCCAACACCTTCCCTGAGTGTGAGCCTGAGCTGGGGACAGATAGCCCTTGGAAGACCATTTTAATGGTTTTTGGAGGTGATTGAAGGGCTTAGAATACTGCATAATAAACTTTGCTAAATTCTAGAGATGTTGTGTCTTTTACTGTGTCAAAGTTCTGGCCTCTCTTTTTCTTCCTGTGAGCTCTTTCCAAAACTATTGCTGAGGCTATTTTAGCCACATGCTACTAAAAAACTGGTGTTGTACCTCATTTATTCGATCATCTTCAGCAAGGCTTCCATCAAAGTTAAGCGCTGACATGGGGTATAAAGGGTCTTGAGAAAATCCAGTTCAAATCCCATCAAACCTTGGGCAAAATCTTTCCCATAATCCTTTGCAATCCTAGAAAGGAACAAAGTTGAGTTTGCCATATCGTACTTAGAAATGGAATGTTGTAGGTCTTTGCCTGTACCAGGACAAGTAGTTCCATATGTGGGTTTGTAGGTAGAGCCAGGGGAGGGTATCCCCTTTATCCCCATCCTCACCCAGCCTGGGCTCTTGGGCAAGCATTCTGCCTTGTGTATACCTAGTTCTCCTTCCTGTGTTAAGATTCTCTGGACTAGATATAATTAGATTGCTCAGAGGAGTTGGAGAGAAAGGTGATTTGCCTTATTGCTGGAGTGTTTGTTGTAATGTCCAGTGGTTTACTGCCTTTATTTATCTGTTTGTTTTGGGGGTCACATTCATCTGGAATTATATTTCTGCTCTTCATGGGTAAGTTTAGCTGCCTCGAATGTAGGGGACCAAAAGCAGAAAGAATTTATTTATCTGGAAGAATACTCCTCCATCCAAAGAATCCATAATACCTTTTGCATGTTGATGCAGCAGGGGCAAGGGGAGAGGTGATCATTCTCACCTCATTGTTAAGATGAATGTTTCCATTCCATACAACCTGAGTCATTGGTTAGTAAAGAAGGTTAGAGTCTTGAGGGCAGAACCATCTCCTTTTCATCTTTGTATGGCCTGACACACAGAGGCATGCTCAATGTGGAAGGCTAATAGTAGAATAACCACATATTTCTGTAGTGCTTCAGGTTTTCGGAAGGGTGTCCTCACCATAGCTCTACAAGGTAGGGAGGACATCACCCCCGTGTTGCAGATATGAAACTGAGGCTCCCAGGGGTTAAGCGATGAGGACAATTTGACGCAGCTCCCCTTCTTGTCAGAGCAGGGACCCCATCCTAGGCATTCTGCTCTGTTCACCTTGCCCATGTCACTCTTCTGAATGACCTTGAATGGTTTAAATAGCTGTGCAGCCCGTGACCAACTCTTACACCCTCTACTCATTCCACGTTTGGAGAAAAATGTGTCCACAAAATCAAAGCATGCTGTGTCATTCCCTTTGTAATAGGAAGTGTGGCCCAGAAGAAGGAGAACTAGATTTGGCGTCAGAGAGCTCAGTTTCAAATATCCTCTCTATCTCCTCCTCTTTGTGTGATCTTGCGATGAGTCCACTTAACCAACCAGTCTGGGCTAAAATTCCTCATCTGTAGAATGAGGGGTTGGACCGGAGGGCCTCTTGAGGGCCCTCCTGCCTCTAAATCTGTGATCCTGGGGTTTCTTCTAGATCTGAATGAATGCTCCTAGGAATTCCTCTCAGAGAATTCTTCTCTTGCTTTGAGTATCCCCAGCATGAATGAGCCAGTACTTATTAAATGCCAACTGTATGCCAAGTACTGTATGCTAAGCACTAGGGACTCAAGCACAAAAGAATGAATCAATCTTTTTCATTTTAATGGAACAGACCACAAGAGCCTCCAAGAGTACATGTGACATAAATATAGGTAAATTTAAAAAACTGAATGCAGATACTCAAATATAAGATTGTTTGAGAGGGAGGGCACTGTAGCATCTCACTGGAGAAAGAAGCTAGGAACTTCTCTTTAGGCAGCTACAGCTTATCTTTCCATGGGTTTGAAGCAGGAGGAAAGAATAGAAGATCATGGGGTGGGAAGAAGAGCTTATAGGAGACGGGGTGTTCAGGGAACAATAGTACCTCAGGTGTATCTTTGGTGTCTACCTGATTCACCCAACTCTCACCTGTGACTCCAAGAAGCTGTAGCATGTGAAGCAGCCATACCCTGGTAAAAAAAAAAAAAAAACAACAGTCTCAGCAGACAGAATAAACCAGTTTGAGGGTAGCCAATAGCCTTAAACCTATTGGTGAATTAGGAAGGTGTCTACCCCAAGCATGTGAAGACTTCCCCTGGTGGAATGGGTGGAAGAGAGCAATTTGTTCCAACAGCTATGAAGGCTGAAGCAAGTGCTATGGAGTACTTAGAGTTTGGTCAGACATCAGAGATGCCAAGGTCACCCACTCCATCCTGGGCCATCACCAGTCATCTTGACTTTTGTCCTGTTACTGGACTTCTGTGACTCTGGAGGACAAAGTGTGGTTGACCACTTTGTGCAATTCTGCCTCACTTAAATCCAATTCATGCACAAGTCAAAACCTCACCATGATGTCATTGGTCCTGTTCAAAAACAAAATACAATCCCCCTCCAAAAAAAAACCCACAAAGGACAAACAACACCATACCTGGTTGTTCAAAAGCTCCCATTCAGACCCTTTTGCATTAACTGCCTCCTTCCTGGCCCAGCCACTGGACTACACTGAACACCATCCAGGTGTTGGCTGACATTTATAGAATGTTTCTAAGCATCTCCCTTCTGAATTTAGGAGAAAACAAGGTAGTTTTGCAGTGAAATATTCCTGTTCTTCTCCATCATACCAAGGGAATGATCTCTGCATTTTAATTGCGCTGTTATGTGGTTAGGGATGAGGTGACCTTTTCATCTGTCTATTCCCAATTACATTTCTTTTTGTTTGATTTTGGCAAGCATTTGAGAGAGCACTGTGAATGCATATGTGTGTGTGTTTGGGTCACAGTTGGCTTATTCTCTTCCAGAATACAAGTCCTGAGCAGGTGAAGAGGGAGGAGTGAGTCTCCCACTTCAACCTTCTACTGTTTCCTTCATGAACCCCACTCCCAGCCATTAATAAAACAACAAAAATGATTCTGTATAGTTTCTCTCATTGTCTATACTACTACTAATAATAATATTTATAGTGTAAAGTTTGCAAAGGGTACTATAAACATTATTTTATTTAATCCTCAAAACAACTCAATGATGTAGGTAATATAGGTCATAAAATCATGGATTTATAGGCTCATAGGTTCAGAACTGAAAGGGAACTCGGGGGCCATCTGATCCAAACACCTTCATTTTACATATGAGGAAACTGAGGCCCCAAAAAGCTAGATGACTTACCCAAGGTCCTACAGAATGGAGAGGAATTATTTGAATCCAGGTGCTCTAACTCCAAAGCCAATGCTCTTTCTAGTGAACCATTTCACAGATGTGAAAACTGAGGTCAAAAGTGGTGATGTAACTTGTCCATGATCACACGGTGGGATGAGATTCAAACAAATCCAATGCTCTGCCCTCACTATTTTGTGGGAAGTAGCATAAAATCCAGTGAAGTGTTTGAAGTCAGAAGACCTAGCTCAGTTATGCTCTCTGTCTCCTTAGACAAGTCACTTCAAATATTTTACCCCAATCTTGCAGGGTTTTTATAAGGATTGACTGAATTAGCATATGTAAAGTGTTTTGGAAACTTTCAAATGCTAAATAAATGAGATAATTGTGATAATGATGATGATGATTATGGTGGTGGTGGTGGTGGTGGTGATGATGGTGGTGATAGTAGTGATGATGATGGTGGTGGTGATGATGATGGTGGTGGTGGTGGTGGTGATGGTGGTGGTGGTGGCAGTGGTCATCAAAGTTGACACACCTAGTAAGCAGCAGAGTGTTCAAAGCAGATTTGAACCCATGTCCCCTGGGACCTTGTGGAAGGAGAGCCAAGCTCCCCAGTGAGAGCAGTCTCACAAAAACTGGGAGAAAAGTGGTATTAAGCTATTTTAGAAAAAGTTTATAGGAAAGAAATATTTGATAAGGAGAAAGAAATGGGAGAAAACTCTTGTCTGGGCTTAGGCAACAGAGTGGAAGCAGGAGAAGGAAATGCTGCCATAATTCTCCTTGAGCTTATTCAGTAGATCAGAGGAAGAGAGAGGAAATGATGTCAAGCTTAGCTTCCTACAAATGAACCTTGATCTTTGCATGAGAACTATCTCTGATGAAAGGGTTTGTTTTCTTTTCCATGTGGTTGGGTTTTCTTTTGGGGGGGGGTGTCAGAAATGGAGCAGGAAGTAATTTATCTTGCCAGAGTTATAAAGCTGAAAGGAATCTAAAAGTCATGGAGACCAGTTACTTCATTTCACAGATGAGGAATCTGAGACCTAAAGAGGAGGGAAGGAAGGAACGAGCTTTTATTAAGCACCTACTATGTGCCAGGCACTGTGCTAAACACTTGACAAGTATCATTACATTTGATCCTCATAAGACCCCTGGGAGGCAGGTGCTATCATTATCCCCATTTTACAGTTGAGAAAACTGAGGCAGACAGAGGGTAAGTGACTTGCCCAGGGTCACACAGCATGTAGTTATCTGAGGCTGGATTTGAACTCGGTTCTTGGCCCAATGCTTGACCAAATGCAATATCCGCTGCACTGCCTACCTGGAAAAGTTGCTATTTACTTACTACCACACAAATAGTAGTAGCAAAGCCAGTACTAGGACTCCAGTCTCCTGGTTCCCATTGTGGGATCTTTCCCTTAAGCCACACTGCAGTCTTTGGCCCCAGCCAGAACCAAGCCACGTGAGTAAAGAATGCTTCTATCCAGGGTGAAGAATGGTCTCACCAGACAAAGTCTCCTGGCCCCTAGAAAAGCATTACGTTGTCACAGGTGAGGAGGACCATGCCCCTGTACCATTTTCAATGTGCAGATTCCTAGAGTGCTATTACGTCTACCATGTTGTTTCCATTGAGTCGGTTCAGTTGGGTGTGACTCCTCGTGATCCCATTTGGGGTTTCTTGAAAGATACTGGAGTGGCTTGCCATTTCCTTCTCCATCTCATTTTACAGATGAGGAAGTTGAGGCCAGCAGGGTTAAGTGACTTGCCTAGGGTTACACAACTAGTAAGTCTGAGGCTGGATTTGAACTCAGGAAGATGAGTCTTCCTGACTCTGCACTATGGTGCCACCTACCTGCCCCTATGAATTCTGTGACCTGGCACCAGACAAGCCAAGCCAGAGATATCTATGGATGTCCAAATACATACATGGCTTTCCAGATGTTTTCACCCTAGAAAAATGTCATCAAGTACAAACAAGTTCTTCAAAGCCCCCACCCTTCCTTCTCCCATGGGTCTCCAGACCTAAAATTTCCTCAGAGTTCTCATCAGTATCATCTTTGACTCCTATCTTTGTAGCGTAGTTCCTTGCCCAAAAAGACACACTTAATCAATGCATGTTGATCTACTAGTTGATTATTTATGGTCTTAGAGAGTTGCTGGATGCTCAGAAAGCATTGAGATTTTCCAGTATCATACAGCTAGTATCAGAGACAGAATTTGTAAAGGGTTTAGGGTTTCTGTTTGTTTGGTTGGTTGGTTGGTTGGGGGTCTTTTTGGCTATTTGCTACACCAGCATTTCTCACAGTTTGTACAGTCTTAAGAATTACTGAGGACCCCAAAGAGTTTTTATGTGAGTTGTATCCAGGAGTGTGCTGGTAAATGTTTAATAACCAGCTCACAGGGGTTGAGAGGGCTCATTAATCTGTATTTTTAACATTTTCTCCCTCACTTTCTTAAGTCTAGAAATCAATAAAACAACAAATCAAGCCCTGATTTTTAGCATTTGATGATTTCCAAGGTGTAGATACTCACATGGAAAATTTAACAAGTGATTCTCTCCAGCTGGTACAAGTGGGATCCAGCATTCCCCAATTTCGATATTTATTGTATTAGAAATTAAAACTGATGCATTTTAGAGTATTTATTAATCATTTTAAAATAACAATAATAAACTCATTACATGTTAAGATAAATAACATATTTATATGAAAAACAGCTAAATTTTCTGAAACAAATTAAAGGAAAAAAGTGGCCCTATTTTCATATTATTGCAAATCACTTTACTGTCTGGTCTAATAGAAAACAATTAGATTCTCTTATCTGCTTCTGCAATCAATCTCTTGCAATATGTTATTTTGGTTTAATTATATGAAAAAAAATCCAGCCTCACATGGATATGAAGTTGGTAAAGAAAATATTTTTACTAATTTATTTTAAACTTAAACACGCAATAAGAAAAGAAAAAAACATAAATACAAATTAAGAAAAGAAAAATCATTGCCATGTGCACAGCAGAACATAAGAGAAAATTCAAAATATATAGCAATAAATTTCCCCTTCAAGAAAGCCTATATGATAAATACTACACACTGTGTTCAGAGCTGTCCATCTTTGCTTCCTTGTGGATTTCCTTGTGTTCTCTGCTGTGCATTTTTTACTTTGTTTTTCCCCCCCTTCCTCCCCCCCCTCCCCAAGAAGGCTACAATTAAGCAAGGATATATATTTAGATAGATAGATAGATAGATAGATAGATAGATAGATAGATAGATAGA
>NW_027185797.1:4641251-4648927 GCF_028583685.1 Petaurus breviceps papuanus | reverse complement strand
AGATAGATAGATAGATAGATAGATAGATAGATAGATAGATAGATAGACAGACAGACATACATTCACACACAAACACATATACACATATACCCATACACATATAAACACAAGCATATATATATATACATACACTCACATATCCATACATATCCTTAGATATCTATAATCATAGTCATATATAGACATTTATTCATAAGCATCTATGTAAGACTGTACTATCCTTGCTTGCCTTCTGTTTCTCTGAAGGTGGATAATGTCTTTCTTCCTAAGTCCAAGTCTTTCCATATTTTTCTAAGTCCACCAACTCATCATTTCCCATACTACAACAATATTCCAACCTTATACTCTCTAGTTATAAACAATATTGATTAATATAGCTGATGTGTAGTTTCTCTATTTTTCTCTTTTAATTAAATCTACTTTGACTTGAACTTTGAGATCATGATTACTACCCCTGATCTTTTTTCCCCTAATTAATTCTACATCTGATCTTTATTTTATTCTTGTGTATATCCCTTATCTCCTATCCCTCCTGACTCTTCTACTTCACTTCTACTCACTACCTTGTCCTCCTGTTGCTTAACTGACCCCTCAACCAGAGATCCCTTCCCTTATCTTCTCCCCTCATCCCTTTCCTTTATCCTTTTCCATCACCCTAAAATCCTTCCCTTATCCTCTCCCGCCTCCCGATCCCCTACACCTTTTATTTCTTTCTGAATTTAGAAGATTTTTATGCCCTTCTAGATACATATGCATTGTTCTGTCTTTAATCCATCCCCCATGAGAGTAGAGTTCCAGAACCACCAGCCCTTCTCCCCCATCAATTCCTCTGTGTCAGTTCTTCCTCTTGCATATCATTTGTATAATTGCTCCATTTACCTTTTCCTAAATAGTTTTCTTTCTAGTATCATATCATACTCAACTCTACCCCACTCTTTCTTTTGACCTACCCAATTACTAACAACAATCTTAGACATAGTTTATATTTCCTTGTATAAAAAGTAAACAGTGTGTCCTTATTGATTCCCTTGTAATTAATCTTTGATATTCACCTTATATTTCTCTTAACTGTGATGTGTGTGTGTGTGTGTGTGTGTGTGTGTGTAATTTTCTATTGATTTCGGGTCTTTTTGCAACAAAATCCTGAAAGTTTGGTAACTCATTGGATATCCATTTTTTTCCATTCAGGATTATGCTTAATTTTGCAGGGTACGATACTCTCTGCTGCATCCCCAATTCTTTTGCTCTTTCATATAGGCTTCTAATATCTGTAGTCTTTTAGTGTAGCTGCTACTACATCTTGTGTGATTCTAGTTGTGGTTCTGCTGTGTTTGAATTATTTTTTTTCTTGTTGCCAACAATATTTTCTCTCTGAGCTGGGAATTTCAGAATCTGACTAGTGATATTCCTATAGGTTTTCCTCTTAGGATCTTAGATGGTGATCAGTGGAATTTTTTTTTATTTCTACTTTACCCTCTTTTTCTAACACTTCAGACAATTTTCTTTAATCAATTCTTATATTATTATATCAAGATTCTTTTTTTAGTCATAGCTTTCAGGTAGTCCAATTATTCTTATGTTTTCTTTTCTTTTCTTTTTTTTTTTTTAAGCAATCGGGGTTAAGTAACTTGCTCAAGGTTACAAGTCCAGTTATTTCTGGGTGTGGTGCTGAGTGTCTGAGCCCGGGATTCGATCTCCAGGTCGTCCCAACACTAGAGCCTGTGCTCTTACTCGCTGAGCCACCTGGCCGCCCCTAAGCGATTGGGGTTAAGTAACTTGCTCAAGGTTACACGGCCAGGTGTTTCTGGGTGGGTGCTAAGTGTCTGAGCCCAGGATTTGATCTCCAGGTCTTCTCAACACTGGAGCCGGTGCTCTTACTCGCTGTGCTACCTGGCCTCCCCTATGTTTTCTTTTCTTGATCTGTTCTCCTTATTGGTTTTTTCTAAGGAGATGTTTCACTTTCTATTTTTTTATTCTTTATGTTTTGTTTTGTTGTTTCTTGGTTCCTTATAACTTTTCTGGCTTCCCCTTGCCAAGTTCTAATTTTCAAGGAATCATTTTCTTCCTTAAGATTCTAGATCTCCTTTTCTATTTAGTTGACTCTTGATAACTTCTTGTTTTTTTAATTATTCTTATTTTTTAATTTATGTCATTTGATTTTTAAAGTCTTTTTAAGTTCTTCTGTGAATTCTTTTTGGGTAGGTGACCATTTGACATTATTCTTTGGGGTAGAAGAGAGTTACTTTGCTCCAGTATCCTCCTCTGAAGACAAGCCCATCTTCTCTATTCACATAGTAACTTTCTACGGTTGAATTCTTTCTCCTTTGCCTTCTCATTTTATAAAAAGTTTATAACAGTTTGTAATTACAATCACTTCTAGTTCTGGGGTATGGGGTCTCTGGCCTCAGATTCTCCCTCAGTTCTTCCCTCTGGCCTGGAACCAAAACCAAGAACTCTCCCCTCCTGTGAGGACCCACAGCCAACAGCATCCCCGCCCCCACTGCTTCTGCCCTCAGCAGAAATGTGCTGGTTCCTTCTCACCCAGGGCCACATCTCACAGCACATCTTGGTTCAGTGTTCCTTATCTGCAGAGGTTCCTTCAATCTTCCACTGCTCAGAAGCCTAATTCCCCCCACTCTCTGGGAGGTGGCTGGGCTGAGGCTACCTCCCAACCCAGCTAGCCCCAGGGCCCACCGCCTGCTGTTTTCATGTAACTAGCCTAGAGGTGTTACTCTTCACAGAGACCAGTCTTGGTCCTGGGATTTTCTTTCCATTGTCCCAGGAGGACCACTGTTCTGCCCCAACTCTTTGTTTTTTCACCTCTCCACATTTGCCCTGAGGTACTGTCTTGTCTTGTTTGTGAAGGAAATCTGGAGATCTTGGAATTTTCTGACCTACTCCACCATCTTCCCAGAATCCTCTCAAAGAGAGTATTTTAATAGGCAAATGTCACAGAATTATTTTTAAAACAGGTTTGCCCTCACAGAAGCCCCTAAAAGGGTCTCAGTATCAATACTTTGAGAACCACTGGGCTCCACATTAACACCTCTCTCTCTCTCACATGCTTCATGGTCACAAGTCATAGATTTAGAGTTGGAAAGAACTATAGAAACCACCCTAGTTTAATAGTCAATAAATCAATTAAAAAATTTTTAAGCACCTACTATGTGCTGGTCACTGAGCTAAGTGCTGGGAATACACATTCATTTTACTAACTGGCTCAGAGAGAAGTTAAGTGACTTGCCCAGGGTCACATAGTTGGTAAGTCACAGTGATAGATTTTGTCTTCCTGTTTCTCAGTCAGACTCTCTGTCGACTATACTGTCCTGCCTTTTAAAAACATGATAAACATATGTGCAGTAATATAAGGTCATAGATGGGAGAAATCAGCATAGAAGCCACATGTGACTTGCTTGACACTATTGATGTATGTAGTATCTGACAAGACCACCCATAGAAATTCTAGTTCTTTCCTCTATCCACCTCTAGGGGACAGCCAGGAATTGAGTGGGCACTTATGTCCCAATGAGCTTTCAAGAGTTAAGACTCCAAGGTAGAGAGATCATAGGCTTTTTGCCTTTCTCTTGTCATCCTTCTTCCCTCCTTTTCCAAATCTTTTTCAGAATATAATATGTAACCTGAGATCCATGGAAATGGCTGCCCAAACACATGTGGTATATTTCTGGGACCCACAGCCACAGTTTTCTGTTGCAGTCGTGGCCCCTGGGTTGCTAACAGACATATTCTCATCCTCCAACTCTCCAAAGCAATTTTCTTTTGCATGGGTTCAGAAAGCTATATATACTCAAGGGACTAGCCCCCATGAAGTCAGTGACCTGATGAAGCAGACAGTTGAACTAGTGATCCCCAGACTATTCCCAAAGGAAGTCCAGGTGGCTGCCCAATTAGCTGTAACCATTCCGAGGGATTCCTTCTGCTCTTTTAACTCAGTGACCCAGAGAGTTACAGCTTAACAACCTCAAGCAGAAGAAACAGGGCAATTAGTTATTGGTTTCTTCTTAGGAAATGATCCCCAGCTCACACTGAAAATGGATGTACATGTATTTTGCAGGGAAGGTTTCCGAACAAGAAAGATCATGCTCTGAGAAATAGAAATTCCAAATTTATCTTCTACTAAAATGTACTGTCAGAATAGTGCACCTGGATGGCACAGTGGATAGAGTACCAGCCCTGGAGTCAGGAAGACTCATCTTCCTGAGTTCAAATCCAGCCTCAGTCCCTTCCTAGCTGTGTGACCCTTGGCAAGTCACTAAATTCTTGGTCACTAAAATGCCTCAGTTTCCCCATCTGTGAAGTGAGCCAGAGAAGGACATTGAAAGCCACTCCAGTATATTTGTCAAGAAGACCCCAAATGGGGTCACACACAACTGGAAAAAAAATGACCGAACCTTCAAAATCCAGAACATCCAAAACAGTGGTAACTGGACCATCATTAGACTTTTCTTAATCTCCCTAGCTGCTAGGATCTTCCTTCTTCTGCCCCCAATTACTCTGTATTTAATGTATGTATTTTGCATAATCTTGGCTACCTCCCATTGATACTATATCTCTCTACGTGTATTTGTTGTCACCCAAATTATAATGTTTTAATGTAACTAGCCTAGAGGTGTTTATTCTTCACAGAAACCAGTCTTGGTCTTGGTATCGAAGGCAGGAATTGTTTTTGCCTTTTCTTTGTATCTGCAACATTTGGCATGTAGCACAGTGTATAGGCACATAGGAGGGCCAACAAATGCTTGTTGGCTAATTAATTAATATTTAGGTATAGACAGGTTGCCTCCCCTGATAGAATGTAAGCTTGGAGATGAAGGGGGCCTCAGAAGCCCGTCTAATCTGCCCCCCCAAGACCCTTCTACCTCAGATTCTATAATCTCAAACCAGTAAAACTTGCCTTATAACAGAGCATGTGTTAATTGATAGGGAAAGAATGTCTAGACCAAGAGGTTGTTCAGCATTGATATCAGTGACTGAAGGAGAGAGTAGAATTGTCTCTTCTGGGATTTTAAGAGTAAGATACATTTCTAGTTTTCTTGGATTGTTTTCTTGCCCTGCATCAGGGGAATGGACTGTATGGTCTCTCAGAGTCCTTTCACCCTCCTTGATTCAATGATAGGTCAGACTTCATGGAAAGTCTAAAAAAGGTAGCTCTTGGATCTTTCACTGGAAGAGGAACCCAACCAAGTAGGGGAGAGTCTGTTTGTGAAAAGAAAAGGGAATGGGTTTGTTGAAAAAGTCATGGATCAGGGCTGAGAGGTATAAGGGTATATGTTCTTCCCACAAGTACTTTGTGTCTGAATGGGTTCATATGTCATGTGAACCTTCCCTCTCCCCAAAGCTTGCATTGAACCCCTGGTGACCAAAGAGTTAGAGCAGGGATCCCCAACCCTTGTTGATACCACACAGTAGAACATAGGAAAGTGAGCTGGGTCAGGAGTCAGAGAACCTAGGTCACACCCCAGCTCCCTCACATACTACCTTTGTGACCTCAAGCATAGCACTTACTGCCTCTGAGCCTCAGTTTCCTCATCTGTAAAATGGGGTGGGGGGTCTCACTACATGGCCTCTAAGGCACCTACCAGCTCTAAATCTGTGGTCTCTGTGATCTATAGAGTATGAAGAAATTCTCAAAACAAAATTAATTTAATTCATTTTTATGAAGAAAAAAAAAATATCCCCTTTAGTACTTTGGGTTTGGCAGAGAGGGTGGGTGGAAGGGAGGTTAGAGCAGTGTCATAAAAATAAACCAAATCAATAATGTCTAAATTCCAAAAAGGCTGTGAATCATTGGGTAAAGACAATAGGAGAAAGCTTAGAATGAGAATGGTGGTTGATTTGAGAGAGCAGGGTGGTTGATATGTTCATTGAGTGAAAAGAGTTGTGTTTGTAGGAGATAGATAGATACATACATATACATATAAGCCTATAAATATATATACACACATACACCAAAACATACATATATGTATGTTTGTGTGTATATTTATATGTATACATATATGCCTATGTACGTATATATGTATTATGTGTGTACATAAAATCACATACCTTAGAAGAGTAAGGGAAAACCCATTGTATTGCTTTGCCAGATGCCACCAATGAGGACAAAAGCCATCATTCTAACAATAGAGATAAACCTGATTGAGGTCTTCTCCCAATATCCATTTTGTTCATCATCAATGTGCCTGACATCCCCAGTCTTCATTCTCCCATGTTTTATGGTTTAAAAAAATCAACTCTCTTTCAAGTACATCCAAGTCTGCCATATTGGGCTTTAAGACAGTTGTAGTCAGTTGACTGAATTAATTTAGTTTATTTCACCCTACCTATTTTGAGTTAGCAACTCTGTAATTCATTATGCCAGTTCATACAAATGATATGCAAATTGGGGTGTCCCCCAGATCAACTGGGGGGAGGGAAACTGGGCAGCCTTCTGTAAGATGCCTTGAATTTAAATTTGTATTTATTCTGCAAGCCCTTATTGAGAGGCCCTGGACACTTTATTTGAGATCCCTAATGTATTCAGTCCCTAGTCTCTTTTGTACTAAGGATTGTAGGGGAATGCTCAGCTGATTTACATACCGAAGGTTGCATTGGAGATGAGGGCAGGAAAATAGGAGTATAAAACTGTAATAACCTTTTTATGATCCAAATTTTTTAAAAAAAGCAACTTTACAATCCAAATGTTATCACCCAAATGAAAACTGGCTGTACACCAGCTGTACATCTGTCTCCTTATTGTACTATTTATAACACTGCTCCTTTGGAAGTGGCAATCCCTTTTTCATGAAACCAGTCAGTTAAGAGGTATTGACTAAGCACTATAACCCCTGAACTCAAGAAGCTCATGGCCATATTGGGGAGAGAACATGTGAATGCAAGGTACATACTAGATATATACAGAGAGGGAAAAGTGCTAACAGGGAAAGTAAATGATGGTAGATGGGATGTGCCCAAACACAAAATGATGCCCTCTGAAGAACAGTGGTCAAGGGCTCAGCACTGGAGGTACAGTAGCCTGGTACAGTAGATAGAAGTGTGAACTTGAGGTCCAGGGATAAAAAAAAAACTAGTGAACCAGACTGTAGCCCCTCTGCACCCAACCCTTGTCAGACAACATTTGGCAGATTGTGTCTAGTTCTGGAGGTTACTGACAAACCAGAGGAGGAGAGCAATCAGGGTGGCAGCAGGTTCTGAGATGATGCCACAATACATAACCATTAGGGGAATTTGCAAGACCATATATTATTGGAGGCTCAGTGGATACAGCACAGTCAGGAAGACCCAAGTTCAGACACAATCTCAGACACTCACTAGCTGTGTGACCTTGACTCACTTGATCTCTGTTTGCCTTAACCTACTAGAGATGGAAATGACAAACTATCCAGAATCTTTGCCAAGAAAACTGCATAGACAGAATGGTCCACAGGGTCACAAAGAGTCAGACGTGACTGAAAAATACATGTATATTATTACAAAGGTTTATTTTTTTAGGGGGGGAGGAGGATAATGTGGGAGGGAGAGAAAATAAATGCTTATGAATTGAAAAAACAAAAGTAGATTTAAAAATGAAGAGAAAATAGCTTAAATATACTGAGGGGGGAAGGAAATAGGAAGGAAGGAAGGAAGGAAGGAAGGAAGGAAGGAAGGAAGGAAGG
>NW_027185797.1:4636993-4641241 GCF_028583685.1 Petaurus breviceps papuanus | reverse complement strand
AGGAAGGAAGGAAGGAAGGAAGGAAGGAAGGAAGGAAGGAAGGAAGGGAGAAAGGGAGGGTGGAAGGAAGGAAGCAAAGAAGTAAGTTATGCTATGAGAACTTGGAATGTCTTGCCTGGAGAAGGGAATACTTGGGTGGGGCAGGGGAAAAGATGGGGACATAATAGCTGTTTCACTCTTTTCAAGTATTTGGAGATCTGGCTTGGAGAAGAGGGGACCCAAAGAGGCAATTCAGACTTGAACATAAGGCAAAACTTACCAACAATCAATTACAGCTGTTTCCAAGTGGAATGGGCTGTCTTGAGGCCAGAGAAGGTGAGATTAATAATTATAACTCCTCTTTATATGACACTTAGAAGTTTGCAAAGCATTTTAATGTATATTATCTCCTTTGAGCCTCAATACAAATCCACGAGGAAGATATAATAATATATACTGGTACATTAATGCTAAATGTTATTATCCTTTATTATAGATGAAGAAACTGAGGCAGGTAAAAGTTAAGTGACTTGCCCAGGGTAACACAGATAGTAAATATCAGAGGCAGGACATGAATCAGGACTTCCTCACTCCAAGTAAGTGCCCTACCCACACTGTTCTCCCTAGCTATGCACACACACACACACACACACACACACACACAATATGAAATACCATATAAATGTGAGTTTAAAAAAAAACAAGATAAAAAGGAACTTATTTGTAGTGGTGGTTCAGGTTATAGTCGGTAAGCTGTCTTTATTTAATTTATTTTCATTAATTTAACCTATGTAAGAGGAAAACTCTCCCATAGATGGGTAACTTACATGGTTCATCATGGGTCAATATAGAATCCCTTTCCCTGAAGGTACTAAACAGTAGGAAATATTAACACACCTGGAAATGCCTTTCCACCTTTCAATCCTATGAGTCTGTGGCTATAGCTTAGGACAGGCAGAATATATCATTTTCTATTTTTGAAAATGATGCTTTCTATCTGGAACTATGCCCAGAGGGCTATGAAACAGTGCATACCCTTTGATCCAGCAATACCACTACTGGGTCTGTATCCCAAAGAGATCATAGAAAAGGGAAAAGGACCCACATGTAGAAAAATATTTGTAGCTGCTCTTTTTGAGGTGGCCAAGAATTGGAAATTGAGGGGACACCCATCAGTTGGGGAATGACTGAAGGAGTTTTGGTATGCAAATGGAATAGAATACTATTGTGCTATAAGAAATGATGAGCAGGCAGATTTCAGAAAAACCTGGAAAGACTTACATGAACTGATGCTGAGTGCAGTGAGCAGAACCAAGAGAACACTATACAGTAACAGCAACATTATGCGATGATTAAGTATGACAGACTTAGCTCTTCTCAGCAATTCACTGATCCAAGATAATTCCCAAAGACTGAAGATGGAAAATGCTATCCTCTAAATAGAAGGACTATGAGAAAAAACTATGGTGTCTGAATGCAGATTAAAGCAGACTATTTTCTCTTTTTTTTTGTTTTTTATTTGTTTGTTTTCTTCCTTGTGGTTTTTCCCTCTTGTTCTGATTCTTCTTTACAATGTGACTAATGTGGAAATATGTTTAATATGATTGTACATGTATAGTCTATATCAGATTACATGCTATCTTGGGAGGGGAATTTAGAACTCAAAATCTTATAAAAGTGAATGTTGAAAACTTAAATTAATTTTAAAAAAGAAAATGATGCTTTCTTTTAAAGCATTACAGTTATTTCCCAAAATACTGCACCTTCCTCCTCAAAGAAAAACAATCAGGTTTGCCTGTTAAGGCTGGCAGTGTATGCCACATTTCACATCTGTAGCCCCCCACCTCTACTGAGAGGAATGCATGTTTTATCTCTGTCCTCCAAACCAAAGTTGTTCACTGCACTTAACCTCATTTCAGTCGCCTTTAGCTGTTGTTTTCATTTGCGTTAATGTAAATCGTTGTGTAACTTACTCTTTTAGTCCTTCTTGCTTCACTCATCATCATATCATACAATTCTCATGTTTCTCTGAATTCCTTGTATTTGTTGTGAGATGGTAAGATCATTTTTTCATTTCATTCGCATGACATATGTTTTTGTCAGCCATTCTCCAGTTGATGGGGACCCACTTTATTTCTAGTTTGGGATGACTCTAAAGAGTTGAATTAGTGGCCTGACACGTAACGCTTACTAGCCGTGTGACCTTGGGCAAGTTACTTAACCCTAATTCCCCTACCTTCCCCTTCCATAAAGCGAAAAATAAAAAATAAAATAAAAGAGTTCAGTTAGGACTAAGTAGATAGATGCAATGCCTCTCTTCCTGTTTTTGACTTCCTTGGAGCCCAGAACCACTAATGGGATCTTTGGGTGAAAGCGTATGAACAGCATCATGTCTGATCTCTCATAGTTCCCAAACAATGGATTATTTTAAGTCTCTGCCAACAATATAGTCGGTTGATTTTCCAAAACTGCTCCCCCAATCTAAATGTCTTTTGTTCTGGAGAATGAGGAGCATAGCTAGCTTCTGGGATGAATTCCCCACTGTCCTTTTTAGTCCACATTCCATCTGAAAGCAAGTTATGTTCTCTGTCACTGATGTTAAACCAGGACATTTGTCAAGCCCAGGACCATAAAGGGACGCGTGGTGTAAGTGGAGAGGTCGGGACCAAAGGTGCTAAGAATAGAATGTCCTTGCTGGAAATGAGCTTCAGTGGAGGGACGGGAATAATTAAGGATTGCTTCAGACATGGACAACCATTGTTGTATCTGTGTCTTTCTCCCTTTGTTTTCCACATCCTCTTTGCCGAATAGTATTGATGAGGGTTTACTCAGAATCCATAAGGAACCAGGTCTGCTCTGCCCTCTCCCAGGTTCCATCCTTCATAAATAATGCAGAGTAAACAAGGACAGGCTGTTTGTGTTTGGGTCTGAATCATGGATAGAAAATTCAGAATCAGTGACTTGGTCAGGGTGAATATAAGGGCGGGAGTAGGTAGGAGGCCAATATTTGCCCTAACAACACACTGCATTACTGCAAAGGGGGACCAGGGGGCTCTGAAGAGCCATCCCTGGCCTAGACCAGACAGGAAAATGGCCCCCTGCAAAGTGCTCTGTTTTCAGCAGGCCTCCAAAAGCACACTGTTTTGGCCAAAAGCTCCATCCATATGTTTCCCAGAAGCTCAGGAGGGATCCTGCCTCTCTCAGCGCTGTCAGCACCTTTGCAGGGCACTCCCGACCTAGGGAAATCTGGGCTAGGGGGTGATGCAGCATATTTACAGCTCCAGCATCTTCTTTGACCAAGTAGCTTTTTGTTGCCCATGTAGACCAAGGAATTCTCAGCTGGAACCAATTGCCACTGGGGATAGAGACAGACAATTCATTTGCCAGTCCAAAAGGTAGTAGGCATTGATTCCTGGGGATGTCGTGAGTTATGCATAGGAGCTGATTGCATTAGAAACCTATAAAAATCACACTATTACTTTGATAGTCTTCTCTAGGGAGAGCTTTCCTAATCCATAGAAAGCTTTCTGAATAAGCTTGGCTTGTCCATGATGAAAATGGTGGTCCTAACTCAGAGAGAAGAAAAAGCAGATCCCCAAAGGTACCCTGCCAAGGGACAGGATATGAATGAGAAAATTCATTTGGGGGGCTGGTTATATGGTAGCAAGTGGAGTCAGGGAGAGGATGGTACTAAGGAAAGCTAGGACAGGTAAGGTTCCAGGGTGCCAGGAGGTGGCGAAGTGGTCAGACTCAGGATGCAGGGGACTGGCCATCCAAGCTGTTCTTCAGCCTTCTAGGCTTCCCATGTACCATTCAGCTTTAAGACCATGATCACCACCTTGGGTAGGGCAGAGGGAATAAAGAGCTGCCACTCTGCCTGATCATCCTTCCCTCAGTGAGCACACCATCCCTCTCCCCTTCCTACTTTCTTCTGATGGTCTATACAACAGAAACAAGCTTCTCTGTATCCAGGGCAGCTGATTCTAACAGGCTGCAGTGGGCGTGGGCTTTTAGTACCCAATACTCAACTGAATGAAGGCTCGTGGAATCAGGGAGTGTTGCTATGAGGGGAGAGGGGAGTGAGAGGGAAATAGTCGTAAGTCCAGGAATATAAAACAAGACATCAGCAAAGCCTTGGTTTTTCCCAAGAAAGGAATAAGTGCAGAAATGAGGGCAGCAGCATGGCTTAACTGCTTGCCTATATCATTATCAATACACAGCTTGCCTCCCTGTAGGGAAGTGATTGGAATCTGTCCCTTAAACAGAACC
>NW_027185797.1:4613092-4631993 GCF_028583685.1 Petaurus breviceps papuanus | reverse complement strand
CTAGCATCACCCTCCCCCCCAAGAGCCCCACCCTGCTTCCCAGTGGCATCCTCACCCCTAGGAACCCCACTCTGCTCCCCAGCAGCAGCCTCCCCCCCAAAAACCCCCCCCTTCCCCCCCCCCCCCCCCCCCCCCCCTTCCCCCCAGTGGCATCCTCCCCCCCGGGAGCCCCACTTTGCTCCCTAAGAACCCCACTCTTCTCCCCAGCAGCAGCCTCCCCCCAAAAAACCCTACCCTTCTCCCCAGTGGCACCCTACCCCCAGGGAGCTCCACTTTGCTCTCTAGCATCACCCTCCCTCCAAGGAGCCCCACTCTGCTCCCCAGCAGCACCCTTTCCCCCAAGAACCCTACCCTGTTCTACAGTAGCTCCCTCCTCTCCAGGAGCCCCCTCCCCCCCAGGAGCCCCACCCTACCTTCTAGCATTACCCTCTCCCCAACAAGTCCCACATTCCCCCCAAAAAGTCCCCCCCCAATCTCCAGCAGTGCCCTTCCCACTGCTGAGGGGCACGTGATCATACCCACAGTTGCCAGCAGAGTGCCCAGCCCCCTGTCTACAGTGGGCTCCACTGCTACGGGGAATTTCCTCAACAGACTGGTCCCTGCAGGAACCTGGAAGCCTGGCATGCCGGGGAACATCTCCCATGTCACCGAGGGGGACAAGCCCCAGCACAGAGCCACCATCTGCCTGAGCAAGATGGACATTGTCTGGGTGATCTTGGCCATCAGTGTGCCCATCTCCTCCTGCTGTAAGTGCAGCTGCCTTTCTCCTCCCCTAGCTGCTCCCTCCATCCTTTTCTTCCATCCCCAGGTCCCTGTCCCCAACATGATCCCAACCTACAACTGGACCCAAACAGCCCCCACAAAGCAGGCTATGCAAACTCCTGGCCTCTAGACAGTTATAGCTAGGGAAGCTAGGGGGCGCCATAGTGCATACAGTGCCAGACCCGAAGCCAGCAAGACTCATCTTCATGAGTTCAAATCTGGCCTCAGACCCTTACTAGCTGTGTGACCCTGTCCAAGTCACTTCACCCAGTTTCCTCATCTGTAGTCAACTGAAAAAGGCAATGGCAAACCGCTCCAGTATCTTTGCCAGGAAAACCCCAAATGGAGCCACAAAGAGTCAGACATGACTGAAACACCTCAATGGGAACCACACGGACAGTGACAGGGGGAGCTGCAGCTCCTTATTCTCTAAAAGGGCAGAACAGATAGGCCTCTCCCTCACAGTCCAGCCTCTGTGCAATGGTCCATGAGGCCTCCCCTCTCCAGGTCTGGGCCAGCTCCAGTTGGCAGAGGGTTCTTCCTGATACTGAGCCCAAATCTGCCACTGTCACTCCTCCCCTGACTTCTTGGTCCTTGGGCTCCTCTCCTGAGCTACACGGTTTTCAGGTGGACTTTCTTATCCACATGAGAGTCCTTCTATTCAAAGGCAGCCACTTAATCTCTTCCCACCCACCCAAAGAGTCTTTTGTTCAAGGTTAAATATCCCCCTTGATCATTTCTCATGCCCTTTCCAGACCTTCCACTCTTTTCCTCTAACCAAACTTTGACTTATTATTGGCCTCTCAAATGAGGTACCAAGAAGAGGAAGGTTCTAGGAATATGGAGACACAACTGATGTAATTCCTGCCCTCGGGGAGCTTGCAAAGGTTTGAAGGAAGGAGGGAGGACCCAACATCTAGAGAACCAGGAAACATCCGGAAGGAGGCGGTCTTGAGCTGAGCCTTACTGAGGATTGAGGATGTCTAGAAGGGGTGGGGCAAGGAGAGAGAGCACTCCAGCTGTGGGGAAGGAACCCTTGCAGGAGACAGAGATATGGGTCTGGGTGGTCTTGCTCCCTTTTTATGCTCTTTGCAGAATCCTTAAAGGTGAAGGCAATTCCACCTTCGTCTTTTAGCACTTCCCTCCCACCCTGGTGCCTAGCACAGTGTCTGGCACATGAGAAGGGTTTAATCAGTCAATGTGCATTGATTGATTGATTGGTTGATTGGAGAGACTAGCCCCTAAAATGGCAGCAGTCCAGCCTGACAATGGAGTGCAGGGCCCCCCTCCAGCTCTGAGCTCAGCGATGGCTGGAGGATACCGGTTTATAAAAGCCAAGGGACACTTTGTCTCCAGAACCTTTTTCAATGGCTCTCGGTGACACCCGTTTTCAGACATGCTCACCCTAAACTCTTAGCTAAGCCCAGGTGCAGTGGAGTCTGCTGCCACCCTCAGGGCAGATGCTGCCCACGGCTGATTCTCTGGCCCTTCGAGCCCAGAATCTCCTTCCTCCGGTTCCCTTTGCACAGGCAGGTCTTGGATCAAAACAGCAGGTCCAGAGCCCTCCCAGAGAAAGCTGGCAAGTTTCCCCAGAGGTGATCCCAAGGAGCTGTTCCTTGGAGCTGTTCCTGAGAAAGGCTTTCCTTGGGGAAAGCTTCTTACTGGAAAGGTGGGTTAGCTGCTTGAGAGAACAGAAACTCCCTGATTGGCCTGTGAGAAGATTCCTTTCCTCCTGAGGGGAATTTGAGGAGGGGAGTCACTGGATCCCCTAGGAAAACTCTAGAGGGACTCATTATCCACCTGACATTAAAAACAGGGCTCTAGGTATGGACCGGAGCTGTGACTTCAGTGGTATGAGGAGTGACCTCAAACAATGCAGGTCAGCACCTCCCTACATAGAATCATAGCTGGGGCAGCTAGGTAAGGCAGTGGATAGAGCACTGGCCCTGGAGTCAGGAGGACCTGAGTTCCAATCCAGCCTCAGACATTTACTAGCTGTGTGTCCCTGGGCAAGTCCCTTAACCCCAATTCTTTACATACAGCCCAAAAAAACCCATATAATCTTAGCTGCCTATATACACAGTAAGGATGTCAGGTGGGGCTTGAATTCAGATCTTCCTGACTCTGAGGCCAACTCTCTTTCCACTCTGCCACACTCTCTGGGTCAAAACCCCACTCCCTGAAAAAAAATCTAGGTCAGAAATTCTGACCCAGTCAAAGGCTTGGGGTTGGGACTGAGCAGAATAAGACAGGCACCTCAGGAAGGCTGTGCTCTGAGGACCAGAAGGAAACAGAAAAGGGAAGATGGGGAGGACAAGAAGAGGGAAAACCAGAGACCTGGGAAAGGCATTCATTTAGAAAGACCAAGGTCTCCCACTGCATCTCAGGCCATCATGGCCAGTGGTGTTGGCTTTTGTCTTGCCACTGGATTTTGAAAACAATGGAGGAGAGAGTGGGGCTGTATTCTGCCTCACTTAAATCCAACTCACACGCAAATCAAGACATCAACTGTGATGTCATTGGTCCTCTTTGAGAAGGAAAGATGAACAACACTGTTATTATAATGGACCTGCCATCTCAGAGATGGGTACTCCAACAATGCAAAGAACAAGCCATCATCCATTCCTTTCTCTAGGAAAAGACATTAGTCATACTTTCCACTGACTTTTATTCATTTCATTCCTTCATTATCTGCTGTGTTCAAGGAACTGTGCTAAGTGCTGTTGGAAATATAAACATGAATATAGCATGGTCCCTGCCCTCAGGAAGCTTACAATCTAATAAGGCAGAAATGACCTAGGGAAGAAACGACAAAGAAATTTAATACCAGGTAGAGTGTGACAGCTACATAAGAGGATAAGTTACTACCATCTGATGAACCATGAAAATTTTCATGGAGGAGGCAGAATTTAAGGCAGGTTCTTGAAAAATAGGTAAGATTTCATCGGGTACAGATAGGGAAGGAGGGCCTTATAAGCAGAGAGAAGAGCATGGAGGCAGAAAAGCAAAGGATATATTTAGGAAGTAGCAAGCAATGCAGTTTGACTATATCCAGAGGTATTCCAGTAAATGTGTAATAACTAGCTCTCCAGAGGGGGAAATGAATTTATGACACATTCTTAAGCTTAGTGTTCATTTTTAGCATTGTCTCTGTCACTTTCTTAAGTCTACTCTAGACAATCAATAAAACAATAAATCATGCCCTGATTTTGCCAATTTTCAAGGTGTGATACACCGAAAATTTAACATTTGGCTCTTACAGTCTGGTTAAAAGCTGATTCTAGCATACCCCTGGTTGTATCGTAGAGCATGTGTAGCTATATTGTCCAGTGGATAGAGTGCCGAGCCTGGAGTCAGGAAGACTCATCTTCCTGAGTTCAAATGTGACCTCAGACACTTACGAGCTGTATGACCCTGGGCAAGTCACTTAACCCTATCTGCCTCAGTTTCCTCCTCTGGAGAAAGAAATGGTAAACTACTCCAGTATTTCTGCCAAGAAAACCCCAAATGGAGTCATGAAGAGTCAGACACAGCTAAAATGACAGAACAACAAAGAAAGCAATGGAAAATAAGACTGGAAAGATCGATTTGGACCAGATTATGGTGGGACTTGAATGTCAAAGAAAGGAATATTGACTTGATTCATTAGGTCATGGAGAGTCATTGGAGGTGTTTTTTTGTTTTATTTTTTTAAACTAGATAAGCTTCTAAACATGTAATCTCACTGACATAGGAGCTTCTGGTGAGGAATCAGCACCAACCCTGCCATTTAGAACATTGCCTAGGATGCTGGGAGGGTGAATAATTTTTTTAGTAACATATCTAACATGCTGCAGAGGCAGGATTTAAACCCAATTCTTTCTGGCTCCAAGGTCAGCTCTCCATCAGTTACACGCAGACTTTTCTTGAACAGGAGACTGACAAGAGGACAGCATTGCTGGAAGTGGTGCGAGGGGTAGACTGAGAGCAGAGAGAGACCTCTTAAGAGACTAACAAGGATCCTAGCCTGCTAGTTCAGGTTTGAAATAATAAAATCTGAATGATCATGGCAGCAGGGGAAGGGAAAGGGATGGGTATTTGGACTGTTTGGGGGGGGGGGGGTTGTTGGGGTTTGGTTTTGTTTGTTTGGGTTTTGTTTGTTTTGTTTTGTTTTTCAGTTTAGCTTTCTTTTGTATCCCCAACTCTTGCTCTGAGTCACTTCTGACTCTTCGTGACTCCATTTGGGGTTTTCTTGGCAAAGATACTGGATCGATTTGACTGGTCCATGGTAGATGCTTAATAAATGCTTGCTGACTTGACTTGACCTTATGAGATGTAATGGAAAGAGAATTGATCTTAAGAGTCAGAAGACTTGGGTTGAGTCCCAGTTCTGATATCTACTAGCCTGTGTACCCCCGGGAAAGTCCCCCACCCACTGTATCTTAGTCTCTTCATGGGTAAAATGAGGGTCATAATGCTCATATTTTCTACACACCATGGAGGTTATTGTGAAAGAGCTTTGTAGATTTCAAAGTAGGATTTAGCCAGCCCTCAGTTTCCTCATCAGTAAAATGAAGGTATCAGATGAGATGACTTTTAAGGCCCCTTTCATCTCTAAGTCAGTGATTTTTATTAAGGATGACTTATTATTGTTATATATCTCATGCAATATGTGAGGTAATATCATTATCATTGAGAGCCATATGAGCATAAATGAAATCATAATAAATGGCAGCTGGGTATGGAGTATTCAGCCTGGAGCGAGGAAGGCTCAAATCCATCCCCAGATATTTAGTAGCAATGCAACCCTGGGCATTTAGCTTTGCCCCAGTTTCCTCATCTGTAGAATGGAGATAACAATAGCACTTACCTCCTAGGGTTGAGAATCAAAGGTGATAATGTTTATAAAGCACTTTGAAAACCCTTGTAAATGCTAATTATTAGCATTAATCATTTCACTTTAAAGTTCAAATCACTTTATGTGCATTATGTTACATGATCCTCACAATAGCCCTGTGAGATAGATAATGAAAGTACTAATTATTCCCATTTTATAGATGAGGTTTGGAGTAATTAAGAGATTTGCCCACATCCCATAAATGTCAAAGACCTGCCTAGGTCTTATATCTCCAAAGTTGGTTCTCTCTCCATCCTATATCTGGGACCCTGGCCTGGGAATCAGGAAACCTGGGTCTCCTTCCTGTCAGGTCACAGTGGTGTGTGACCTTGGACAAGTCTCCTAGCTTCACCTCTCTGGGTCTGAATATCTACCTCTGCAAATTGAAGGGGTCAGTGCTTAAGGTTCTGGGATGTTTTTCTGAAGGAGGGAGATCCATGGAATACAGATCCCACCCCTCGCCTCCTACCTTTGTGTGAGATGGAAACTGCACATTTGTCCCTTAATGGGCTTTCTGCCATGATGAAGACCATAGTTCTGTTGAAGCATTAGCTAGAACAGGAAATGGGACCTGGGGTAAATAGATAGTTTGTTAGCTATAACATCTGAAATACCTCTGACACCCCATTCCTGTTTCGCTCTCTCCCAGGCTGTAATTCTAATAAATAATTTTAGTGGGAGCTTTCCCATTTTCCAAATATCTCCTCTAACTTTCTGTTTATGATTTGTGCTTTGCCAGCCCAAACTCCCTGAACTACTTAGTCATTACAGGGGTAATGAGAGAGAAGAAGCCAGGTGTACTTTTGAAGCATCCTAAAAAATAAAAAGAATTAAAAGAGCAGTAAGAAAATTAAAAGCATTTTGATCAGAATCAAAGTAGATCAGAATAGAGGGAAGCCTTCCCTGAGAAATATTGCTGCAGGAAGGGGTGGTGAAGAAGCATGGTCTCTCCTCATTCATTCATTCATTCATTCATTCATTTATCAAACACTTATTAAGCACCTTCTCTATGCCAAGCCCTATGCGAAGTTCTACGGATACAAAAAACAAAAATGAAACAGTCCCTGCCCTCAAGGAGCTTACATTCTATTGGGATGGCACAATAGAAATACAGATGAGTAAATACAAAATCAATACAAGCTAATTTCTGAAGGTTGGGAAAGGGAGATCAAGAAAGGCCTCAGATCAGAAGTAGTACTTAAGCTGATCCTTGAATGAAATTAAGGATTCTAAGCTATGGACATGAGGGTCATAGATTTCAAATGGGAAAGAATGGGACAGCCAGGTGGCACAGTAGATAGAGTGCCATCCCTGGAGTCAGGAGGACCTAAGTTCAAATCCAGCCTCAGATACTTCTTAACCTTTATGGCCCTGAGCAAGTCACTTTTCCCTGATTGCCTCAAAAAAAAAAAGAATTTCAGGGGACATAAAAGGTGATCTAGTTCAACCTCTTTGATTTACAGTTGAGGAAACTGAGGCCCAGAGGGCAACTTACCCAATTACCCAAATTACCCAACTTACCAACAGTTACTAAGTAGCAGAACCAGAATTCAAACCCAGGCACTCTGACTCCAACTCCAGCATTATTGTTCACATACTTTAAAGTCTTTTTGATAGAAACTATCAGGACTGCCTTTTCCTCCTCCTGCCTTTAACCAATCAACAACTACCCATCTCTCTGCCTTGAAACAGTTCAGGACAAGTAAAGGCCCTAGGTACATTATTTCCAGGCAGTCTCTCTACCCCAAGTGTTCAGCTGTTACCTATCAAAAAGTCCCTAGAGAAATCTTAGGCAGGACTTTGAAACACTCAGTTGGACTTCTTGTGGGTCCCTAGGAACTTACTTCTTTCTAAGCATCTCCCAAATCTCTTGATGGACTCAGGGCTTCTTATCAGTGTCATTTGGACCAGACCAGTTAGGTCTCCATGCTCATTCTGTTCCAAATGTGCGCCTGTGGAAGACTGAGGGCAAGGATGTAGATTAGAATGTGACCAACATGAACCTGTTGGTTCAGCAAGAAGTTTGATTCATCTTTCCAATTCCCCAGCAGGCCCAAATAAGATTTGTTGGAGTGATGGAGGAGGGACATGCCATGCAATGTCTGTTCTGAAAAACCACAGGTGGACTTTTTGCTTTAGCAGACACAAGTCATATATTTCCAACTGAAACAACCTGGTTTCATCCCCGTCATTATCCTGGGCAATTGACCCTACTTCATGAAGGCTTGATGAGCCTTGGTCAGTTAATATTGGTGAATGATAATGTCCTGGGATTTGCTCAGGGCAGGATCATCTCTACTGGGCTTAGACCGGAAGTGTTCATTATCACTTAGCTCCCAGGCACACATACAAGGACTCCAGAGGACTTTCCACCAGGATCATCATGGACCATAGCAATGGAAGGTACTTTGGAGGCCATAAAATCCAACGTTCTAGTCTATAAGAGTAGAAACCAAGGCTAAGCTAGTAAGTAATTGAGGCAGGATTTTAACTCAGGTCTTCCTGACTCCAGGTCCAGTACTCTGTGTACTATGGTACCTCTCAGCTTCCCCTAAATGAGCTCTCCTATCTCTGTCTCTCTACAGCGGTTTTGTTGACAGTGTGTTGCATGAGGAGGAAGAAGAAAACATCAAACCCAGAAAATAACCTGAGTTATTGGAACAACGCTATCACCATGGACTACTTCAACAGGCATGCTGTGGAGCTGCCCAGAGAGATCCAGTCTCTGGAAACTTCCGAGGTACAGGGTTCAGCTGGGGGAATGGTAACTCGGGGCTAGTCTTGGGAGAAACTCTGGGCCTCTTCCATGGCTGCATCCTGGCATGGAGCTTCTCCAAGGCCAGGTCAGCCATGTAAGCAAGAGTTAGTCATCCTGTTCAAGCAAGGTTTTGAGTCACATGGTCAGACATGTTGGCTCTTTTTTTCTTGATTAAACTTCATTGTTGCAAAAGAGAAGGAAAGGGGGTAAATGTGAATCATTTGGAAGCGACAACAAGAATTTTTATAAGACATTAAAGCAGGCATGGATCGGTACAGTGGCAAGAAAGGAAGAAAGAATAAAGGAAGAAAACAAAAAAGAGAAAGGAAGGAAGGGGAGGGAAAAGAGATAAGAAAAAAGGAAGAAAAGAAGAAAGAAAAAGAATGAAAGAAGGAAGAGAAAGAAAAAGAAAAAAATGGAATGTGTGCCATGTAATGAAGTCACTGTCATCAGAGGGGCAGCTTAGCTAGGTTCAGAATAGTTCATTACCAGAGAGAGGTTTGGCCATTTGATGATGAAGTTTTTTGGCCATAGCAACTCATAAAGAGAATACTAAAAAAGAGAGCATTGGCAGAAGGAACATTCATGCCAATGAAGTCTCACATCCTGAAAGTACAGGTATACCTTGGAGAGATTGTGGGTTCAGTTCCAGACCACTACAATAAAGTGAATATTGCACTAAAGTGAGTCACTCAAATTTTTTATTTTCCCAGTGCATATATAAGTTATGTTTATACTATACTATAATCTATTAAATGTGCAATAGTGTTATGTCTTTTAAAATGTACATACTTTAATTTAAAAATACTTTATTGCTAAAAAAAAAATACTAACTACCATTTGAGTTTTTAGCAAGTTATAATCTCTGCTCATGGAGGGTCTTGTCTTGATGTTGATGGCTGCTCACTGATTAGGGTGGTAGTGATTAAAGGTTGGGTGGCTGAGTCAATTCCTTAAAGTAAGACAATGAAGTTTGCCACATGGATTGACCCTTTCAAACACTTAGAGGCTATTACAATGGCCTACTAATTACTAATTGACCTAATATCAATATTATTGGGTCTCAAGGAATAGGGAGGCTGGAGTCAAGAGAAGAGCAGTCAGGACACACCCAACATTTATCAATTAAGTTCACTGTCTTATATGGGCATGGTTCGTGGCACCCCAAAACAATTATAATAATAACATCAAAGATCACTGATCACAGATCACCTTAACAGATATAATAATTATAATGAAAAAGTTTGAGATATTGCTAGAATTATCAAAATGTGACACAGAGACTTGATGTGAACACTTGCTACTGGAAAAAATGGTGCCAGTAGACCTACTCAATGCAAAAGTGCCACAAACCACAAAAAATCACAGTATCTGTGAAGTGCAAGAAAATGAGCTGTGCCTGTTCTGAAATCAGAGGAAAAGGGTCACTAGGAAGGATCTCAAGAGATCATTAGGTTCAGTTCTGTGTCTCTGGAGGGTCATAACCAAGCCTTGAAAACCTTGCTTACTCAATGTGTTATACTGCAAAGCCGTGGCCACAAAACCCTTGAGATGAGTAGGCAAGTCATTGGCAGAACCATGAAGGGATTGTCCATGTACTTAAGGAAATAGCAGTGGGAAAGGGCTAGCTATCCTGCATCTGAATAAGGGATGACTTCCCAAAAGTACTTCCACAATCTATGTCCTGCCTCTGAGCAAGCCTATATTTTTTATAAAATATATTAAAAATCAAATGTAATTCCACATAAAAAATCCTATGTCTAAAAAAATTAGAGTGAAATTACCATCTGCTTTTAAAAGGGAGCATGCTCTTTGACCACATTAAGCATCCAGGGCTAGACATGATGGTACCGTGCTCTTCTGTCCTGAGAAGATCGTGTCTGAAGTCTTGGGTTCCCTCCTGGCCGTCACGTTTTAGGAAGGCCATCGATCAGCTGGAACAAGACAAGAGGAGGGCAGCCAAAACAGTGAAAGTCCTTGAGTTCATGCTGTATGAGCACTTAGGATGGTTAGCCCTGGGGAAGGTAAGATGAGGAGAAGATGACAAAGTTGAGAGTGTGCTTTCAACTATTTGAAGGGTTTGGAAGGAGAAAAAAAAAAAGAATTATTCTTATTCTGCTTGGTCCCAGAGGACCAAACTAAAAGCAATGAGTCATTCAGTCAGTCAACAAATGTTAATTAAGTGTCAACTATGTTAATTAAGCCAGGCTCCGTGCTGAGTATTGGGGATACAAAGAAAGACCAAAGATAGTCCTCGATCTCAAAGAGCTCACAGTCTAATGAGGGAGACAATGTACAGCAAATAAACAACATACAGGATAAATTAGAAGCATTCAGTAGGATGAAGGCATTAAAATCGGATGGAGTGTCAACTAGGAAGAATCCACAGCACAGGATCCCCCAAACCCCTCAGCTCACACGGAACTAGATCCAATCTCAGGGTGACCCTAAAAAGGTACCTTTTTTAAAACTTACTCTGCCTTCACCCAAGGTTTTACCTGGAAAATCTCCCAATAATTTCATGTCTAGGCTTTCACAGATGGGGTAACAGGAGTCCCCAAGTACTCTTTGCAATGCAATTGAAAGGGAGACTTTCAATCCCTGAACTCCCCAAATGGGAAATTACTGACAACTTCCAAGGCAAGTGCTACCCAAGGAGTCTCCTTTTCTCTTCTAGAAGGCTAAATTCCAGGGTCATACTGCCTAGGAAATCATACCCTCGCCACTTCCTTACACAAGAAGTTGGGGTCCATGAACATTGCTCCTAAATTTCCTTCTCTAGTCAAGCATGCAAGTCTGTAGCTGCTTATGTCACATTCATCTCCAAGGACTTTATCCTGGTCCTGGCTGCTGCCAACTCCTGACCTGGGAAAGTCCACCACAGACCACTGACCTTTGACTTGCGCTTCAAAGGGGAACTAGCAGAAGGTGGCCAGAGACTTAAGGTCCAGGAACTGCCCTCTCAGGCCACCTACATAAGCACGTGATGCCTGCCAGGGGCTCCTGCCATACAGTACCATTAACTTCTCATCCTCTCTGTACCCCCAGAAGAAAGCTGCCAGGGAAAAGATGGGTGAAGGGATGAGCAGGTCTACAGAGTTACCTTTGTAATTTGGGCAAAAGGGCTGTTCCCTCTTACAAGAACCCATCTTCTCAATAGTTCAAGGCACAGGATTCATCTTGGGAGCAGCACCGGAAATCAATCAGGACATCATCCACTAGAAACTAATCAGAAGTTGTCTTTATCCACTTAACAAAATGCCAGTGGACATGCCCATACTCCATGCGGGAACAGTTATGCTTGTATATCCATACTATATAAAGGCAAAGGCATGCTCATGAAGTTGATCATGGAGAAATTATCCAGTCAGCTCCTCTCCAAAGATAAATTAAGGCTTGATAGAAGGAGAAACTTACAAATAATTAGGGCTTTCCAAAAGTGGACTTTATGACCTCTGTAAAGAGAAGTAACCCTCCTCACTGACAGTCTTTAAGCAAAGGCTGAATGACCACTTGTCAGGTTCTGGTGAGGGTTGGACCATATGACCCCTGAGGTCCCGCCTAGCTCTGTGATTCTGTGACAATCCATAAAGGGTTGGACCACATGAGGATTATCGTGTGGACACACACAAAACACAGGTGACTGATTTGTATAAAACCTGCCCCGCCTCAGATGAGTGCTCTTTTTCAGTATAAGCGTGTATTTCTTTCCTTTCACAGAGCTCTCATTTTAAAGGTGCAGCCTACATTTAGGGGTGCTGCTTGCAGTTGCACCAATCTGGCCCTTCAGCTTGTTTATAACCAGATCCCCTTTGGACTCAGAATTATTCACTTACTCTTCCCCATTTAAGCTGCCAATTGTATGGCTTGCCAAAAGCTTCTCCAAAACAGATTTTTATAGTGGCATTTAAACCTGCTATCTTACTCTCCTGCTGCATTGACGAACCTCCTATCTCGGCAAGCTCAGCCCTCCACCAGAAGGGAGTTGAGAGAGAAACTAACGGAGGAACGGACGTGGAAAATCAGACTGAAATATGCTTGGAATTTGGAGTGCTTTTCCTCATTCCCTCCCTGCTTTCCTCCCTATGCAGTATGGTCTAGTGAATATACATTTTACCCATGTATTTATAGTACTAACCCATTCACAAGCTTCCAGGTTCTAGGGACACCTAGGTGGCTCAGTGAGTAGAGCACCCTCCCTGGAGTCTGGAGGACCTAAGTTCAAATATGGCCTCAGACACTTGACACACTTACTAGCCATGTGACCTTGGGCAAGTCTCTTAACCCCAATTGCCCTGCCTTCCCCCCTCCAAAAATAAAAAAAAAATATCAAAATCTTCTAGGTTCTAGATATCTCCTTCCTGATTTGGGGGGGGGAGGGGGGTACTCAGCAGGTAGGGAGGGGCAAAGCACATTCTTTATTTGGGTACTGTGGCCCCAGATGCATCTTTCTCTAATTCCAAGACAAATCTTTGGGTAAAGTTGATTTAATCTTTGAAAATAAATTATTTAATAAGCATTCCTCCTTTCTGTCATTCATCCTTCTCTATCCTCTTCTCTCCCTTCCCCTTTTCTTCTCTCTCTGTCTCTTTTCTCACCTCTCCTTCCCTATTCTCTTCCCTTCCTAATTGCCCTCCTCTCCTTTTCCTCTTCTTCTTCCTTCTTTCTTCTCTCCTCACACTCCTTTCTGTCACACATATACCAAGTGCCCATTCCCAGTTTGACCTTAATGAGGAAGCACTTTTGAGATAGGAGTTCTACCTTTCACATTATGGGTATATCATGAGTTCGCCTGGAGAGGGACCAGTTGATTTTTATCATTGTATCTGTCCCTCCACTTGGCACAATACCTTGTACATAGTAGGCTGAATAAACATTTGCTGAATTGTCAACTTCTAGCAGTGACGACAAACAATAATCACAAAGAACCCAAGTCTTGAAACATTCTTTGTGTCACCTCCATGTGGAGGAAGCCCAGCAGCAGCTGCCTCCCACCACCTTCATCTTGACCAAAGACCTCCTGTAGTTCCAGGGGTCTTTCTTGCCAGTCCATAGCTTATGGCAGAATTAAGACTGGCTCTGACTTGTTAGTAAGTTTCTGGGGTGGATTTTAATCCAGGGCTACCCTGCTGTCTTTCTCATGCCCTTTCCTGTCATTTTTCCCCCTAGGACCAGCTCTCGGAACCCCGCTCTCCAGCCAATGGAGATTACAGAGGCAGTGGGATTGTACTTGTCAACCCCTTCTGTCAAGAAACGCTGTTTGTAGGAAACGACCAAGTGTCTGAGATCTAACCTGCACCAGTCCACTCGCATTACAATTCTGTGCTTTCCGTCTCTAAATTATAAATACATATATATATTATAAATATAACCTTTGTGTAACCCTGACTTAATGAGAAACATTTTCAGCTTTTTTTTTCCTAAGAATTGTCAACATCTTTTTTATAAGTGTGGTTGAAAAGAAAACTTTACAGAATGACCTGTGGCTTTATAAAATAAAGGTATTTCTAAGCAAAATGGTCATGCCAATTGCTTCTCTTGATATCTGTCCTCAGAGTTATATGAGGGAAATTATTTTCACAAGACTCCCAAGTCAAGTAAGTTACCTGACCTCCAGCCTGTATCTGATTTATCCATACTCCTGATATGGTCAACAGCATTACCATTTATGTGGTCCAAAGTAGCCAATACCCTCTCATCTGAACCTGTTCCCACATTTCCTAATGTTCCTCAAGTGCCCCAGAGAAGGAACTGAGGTCATTTGGGTATAAAGGGTGACCAGATTCACAAAGAAGGACAATAGGACCATAAAATTAAAGCTGAAATGGACATTAGAAGTTATCAATCCCAATTCTGTCATTTTAAAAATGAGGAAACTGAGGCCCAAAGTGATTGAAGGATTTTCCCAAGGTTCCATAAATAGTCAATAGCAAAGCTATCCAAAGAACCCAAAATCAATGACTCCAAAATCCAATTCCCATCATACTACACTGGGCTGCCTCCCAATAACCACCTCCAAGATATTTCTCTAGGTCCACTAGCTGTCTAAACTATTTTGTAACTTCAAAGTATCTCCCCTTTGCTATAAAGCAAAATTCCACATAAGTTCTTGGAACTTGATCAAGGACATATAGTTATGGAAGTACTAAATGGACCTTCTTATAAGTCAAGTCAACTTGTGAGAAACTTACACCAAGACCCAAAGACACAGCACCAAGGGTAAGCATGCTATAATGGGGGGATCAGGGGAAGTGGATTTGGAGTCAAAAGACCCAGGTTCAAATCCTGTTTCTTCCACTTACTGCAACCCTGGATAAATTACTTCATCTCTCTGGGTCTCAGTTTTCTCTATCTACAAAATAAGGGATTTGCTAGAGTTGGTTTTAAGAGCCCTGTCAGTCCTAAATCCTGTGACAATACCATATGCCATAGAACAGTATGATGGAAACATTTTTGGTGGTCATAAAAACACTGTCTTTTAACTACTTCTCTCCCATTAGCAACTGTTAAGTTTTAGATGGGAGGAAATTTGTGTTAAGTTTGCTGTCCAACTTTTTAAGAAAGGTTAGCCATTTGTTGTGCCCAAAAGAATACTGAGAACATAGTTAGTGATCAGATGTTTTGTAAGCTTTTTTTAAATTATGAAAAATTATATGGGCACATGGCTACTCCTTCATTCCCTGAAGCAAGTTACCCTCTTCCTGCAATCTTAAAAAGAATTACATTTCCAAAGCAAATCATTTAGGAGAAAATGCCAAGTAAATTCCTATAACACACTTCAGGATGAGTCTCCACAAGCCCAAATCACCATCCCTCCTGGATTTTCCCAGAAATCCCAGACTCTTTTCCATCCAGAACATCTGAATGCTTTAGTCACTATTGAGTGCCCACCACCATCATTCTCTACCCACACAGAGATCAGGCAAATCAGTGACTCAGGAAAGGCCCTTAAGGAGGGGTCACTTTTCTTTTCCTCAGTTCATTATCTAGATCCTTGGGAAAGGATATTTGACTTTCTACTCAACAATGGTGTGGGTGAGTGGCCTAGAGAGGTCTCTAAGATTCCTTCTAAGATTCTGTAACCCAGAAGACTTTGAGTTTAAATTCAGCGAGGCAAGATCACATTACAGAATTCTAATCTAGTATTTATCATTTGATAAATGATTTTTAAATAGAATATATTTTGAATATAAGTGTTATTGCAATTGATGGGGGAATCCAATAAGTATTGCTTCATCTATTTATGTCACTGCATTAGGCTTTGTACCGTGATTTTTTTTCTCTTTCCTCTCCCATTTCCTTTGAAGAAAAAGATGACCCTCAATGTGTGCATCGTCGCTGTTGTATGAGCCTACCTATGTGAGTTATTTTGTTGTCTCTACTCTGAAGACTTTACCTTACCTACTAGGGGAACTGTGGCTTAGGGAACCATTATTATCTGTCTCTGCTGTTGGGTTTTTTTAAACATAAACATAGCATTTCTGTTAGCCTACTGTGCTTAGCATACCAATGTGTGTATATATAGAGATACATATGTAAAGTAAATCTATATATAATATATGTAATCAAAGATGCATATGTTATATATATAAACGTATAACCTATTTTTCTTGATCTATAATATTCAGCTACTATGTATATACAAATAAATGTATTTTATTAGCCAGAGGCTTAAGTTCCTAACACCTTTTGCCTTTCTGTTTGTTTTTAAATAACTCATTAACTCATAAATTAACATCAGTATCATGCCTATGGTCAAAGGATTGCCATGGATGCCACAAGAGGGGTATTCCTGTTTGGAGGAAAGAGTTGGACTAGATGCCCTCTGAGATCCCATCCCACTCCAAGAATGCATGGCTGTTGGGTTTGAAATTGAGTTTGAAACTGAATAGGCTTTGCAGGTGGGCTAAGCTTGTGTGGTCATCTGACAAAAATACAATGAGGCTTTAAGAAGTTTCAGCTACCTGCATTTCATGTCAAGTATTTGAAGATGTTGGCGCCAATTAAAGTGTGTCCTCCTTCCATTCCAGTTATGAGAGGTTTCCTGAGGGGAGATCTTTAGGAAAGAAAAGCCCTGAGTTTATTTTCCTTGGGGGAGCAGGGAAGGTAAGCATCCAAAAGTGGTCATTTTATAAATAAATGAATAATAGGTGAGTCCTAACTAGATACGATGAAAACTCCTTATGTAGTTCAGAAATCAGGAGAATCCAGGTCCATCTTGGAATATATTCAAGGCCAGACTAATTAGAAGTACTTAAAGGATTTCATAACAACTTAGTTACACTTTGACCCTATTGCATGAGCCGCAGGATGGTTTCAAGTTGGTGGTCTCAAGGCCAGATCTGCCTAAGCTACTCAAAAATACCTAATCACAATAACTATTAGATCTGACTCAAATCAATCAACAATCCTTGGTTGAGAACTTAGAGAACTAGGCCTTGTGCTAGGTGCTGGAGATAGAAGGGCAAAAGCAAATCAGTCCCTACCTTCAAGAAGCTTACACTCTAAGCAAGGGAGACATCATGTACATATATGTACCTACATATACACACAATAGAGATTATTCGGATTTAGAGTACAATAACAAAGGAATGGGGGAGGGAGAGAAAGCACCAGCAGCCGGGGGTGGGGGATGGTCAGGAAAAGATTCCTGTAGAAGGTAGCACTTAAACTGAGCTTTACAGAAAACTAGGGAATCTAAAGGGGCAGCTAGGTGGTACCATAGTGCATAGAGCACTGAACTGGGAATCAGGAAGACTCATCTTCCTGAGTTCAAATCCAGCCCCAGACACTTGCTAGCTGTGTGACTTTGGGCAAGTCACTTAACTCAGTTTCCTCAGGAAAAAGAACTGGAGAAGGAGGCAAACCTCTCCAATATCTTTGCCAAGACATACTTTTAAGTTTAATTTGCATTAGCAGCATTTTTCTCCATCATTTTTAGTCTAGATAATCACCATAACAATAAACCAAACCCAGATTTGTGGCATTTGCTGATTTCTGAGGTGTAAGTGATGGGCTCTTGTGAGCTGGTGGGGGCTGACTCCAGCACACACCTGCATATGCCACCTTGGCAGAGTGCTGGGATTATAAATTTAGAACTGGAAAGAATCTTAGATGCCAAGAGTGATTCCTTCCTCTTGTATGAGGTAACTGAGACAAAGATACTGAACCACCTGCCCAGGGCCACACAGGGGGTATGCTTCAGATAGAATTTAAACCTGGATCTTCCTAATTCCAAGACCACTAAACCATAAGCCTCCGTTTTCCAGTATGTATAATGGGGCTAGTAATCTGGCCACTAGGGGAACTATGCCTACCTTATTGAGTTTTGTAAGGATAAAATACAACCCCCTATGTGAGAGTGCTTTGTAAACAAGAAAGCATTGAATGAATAGAAGTCTTAATAAACAGCTTTGCTAAGTCCTACCGGCCCCCACCTCCTTGGCCTTTGGGGTATTAGAGGACATGTGGGCAAGGGTGTGGCGTCTCAACCACCTTCTCAACAACCCTACCCTTTTCGAATACAGTCTTGGGAAGGCATCTTGATAACCCAGATTTATGCCCTGGGCGGGTTGCAGAAATATCTTCTCTAGGCTAATTCTTGGGCAGGTTGTCTCATTAATAATAATAATAACTGTATAGGTGGGAAAGTATGTAGACATACAGGATGGTAACTGCAGGTGCTTTCTCATTTTTCAATTTGTTGAACTCAGATTCCTCCCGCCCCCGCCCCCCCTCCCCCCCCCCCCCCCATTTTGGTATCTTCCCTCCTTCAGATACCTTGACAGTTGATCTTTCAGCACTCTCAAAATTGCTTTCATATAAAGCAGAGATCTCCTGTACATATCCTTGGATTTGTTCCAAGTGCTTGGAGAAAGGAAAAAAAAAGCCATAACCTGTGTCCTTAGCATGGCGGTCCATGCACACAAGGTAGTCCAAAAGATCCTTCTCCTGCTACTCGAGTACCACCTTCAGCACCATAGCCAGCAACTTGTCCACCCAGGGCAAGGAGCGTGAAATTCGTCCTTAATTCAGTTTACTGGGAGGTAGTCCAACCTAGTCAGGGGAACGCTGGGAGGTTCCAAGGGGAATACGGTGGTAAGGTCAGACTAGGTTAGAAGCTTGCCAACTGCTTGAGGGGCATGGGGTGGGGAGGGCAGAGGATGCCACCCTCTGGGAGCTTCTGGTTTTCTGATTATGTGCTGAGCCCTGTTGTTTCTATGCTACAGAAGAATGGGTAGTTTTTGCAATACTCCTATAAATTTTGGTTCCCCAGTCAAAACTCGGGTCACTGTCTCCCACCCCCCCACCCCCACACACACACACCCTTCCCTCTAGTTATAGCTCTGCTCACTATCAGCATGGTTGTACAATAAAGAAAGCGCTGGCCCTGGAGTCAAAGGATCTGAGTTTAAATCTCACCTCCAATGCTTATTACCTGTATAACCTTGGGCTAATACCTTAACCCCTCTTGCCCTTGGTTTCCTCATCTATAAAATGAGGCC
>NW_027185797.1:4573627-4613082 GCF_028583685.1 Petaurus breviceps papuanus | reverse complement strand
ACTCTCACTATTGAATACACAAATAGGGTCATATGCAGGAGTTTTGTTTTGTTTTGTTCGGATCCTAGAAATAGTTACGGGGTATGTTAAAATATAATTAACTGGAGAGGAGGGAACTTGCAGGCAGGGACCAAGAAATCTTCAAATGAGGAAACTCCCTCCAGTCCTAATCTCAATTCATCAATATATTTAATCAATATACCTGCCTGCCTCAATTTCCTCAACTATAAAATGGGGATAATTATACTACCTATTTTCCAGGGTTGTTGTGGGGATCAGATGAGAGAATATTTACAAAGCACGTGGTACCTGGCACATAGTAGGTACTTAATAAATGTTTGTCTCCTTAGTCTCCAATATAGGTCTTGAATAATAGATAAAAGAGGAGAAAAAAACATGTGTGAAATGGACAGCCCGATGTATTGTCAGCACACCTCTAAATTGGGAGGCCCTGAGGCAAAGCCATGGTCACCCCAGCCTAGTTATGTCTCTGCTGACATTTAACACAGAACAATGGCTTTGTTCTAAGCCCACCTCTGATGTTCATTAACTGTATCACTTGGGACTCATTACTTGACCTTCTTGAGTCTCAGTTTCCTCATCTGTAAAATGAGGCAGCTTCTGAGGTCTCTTCCAGCCCCAGATTCGTGATGCCCCCTCCCATCCCTTCTCTCCACTGAGTGCTGGTCCCCAACACTGGGGGAACCATCATTCATTTCTAAAAGAAGAGCCTCACTGGTGGGTTGGTCTTTTCAGCTTAGATAACTGCCCACCCCTACCTTCATCCAGCATTCTGATCAGAGCCCAGGTGGGGAGACTAAGGCCCAAGGCGAAAAGGTTTGGAAGGGAACAAGTCAAGGGGAGCTGAGGCTTGTCTGAGAGAGTAAGAGCAAGAACAGAAAGAGGAGGGAGCCTTGGCCTACGGTCAGCAGGGCAGAATTTGGACTCCAAGAACATCTGTCCAAATCCCGTCTCTGCCCTGACTACTTCTGTGACTTTGGGTGAGTCCCATCACCCTTGAGGTCTTCAGTAAAATAAGGGGATGGGGTGCAGAGTGATTTAGTGGAACAGTACTCAAGGCAGCTAGGTGGCACCATCGTGCCTGATAAATCCAGCCTCAGACACTTACTGGCTGTGTGACCCCTGGGCAGGTCACTTAACCCTGTCTGCCTCAGTTTCCTCATCTGTAAAATGAGTTGGAGAAGGAAATGGCAAACCATGCCAGTATCTCTGCCAAGAAAACCTCAAACAGGGTCACAGAGAGTCAGATATGACTCAAACAACTGAACAACAACAATAAGAACTGGGTTTGGAGTCAGAAGCCCTGGGTTTGAATCCTGGTTCTGCTCATTTGCAACCTTTTTGACTTGTAGTGCTATCCAACACACTTGTAAAATAAGAGAAAGGTTGGACCAGAAGATCTTTGAGCTTCCTTCTCACTTCCAGCCACAGGATCATAGATTCAGAGCCATCTAGTCCAGCCTCTTCATTTTACAGATGAGTAAACTGAGGCCTGGGGGGGAAGTGACTTGGACAAGGTGACGTGACCTGGTAGAAAGAGCTCAGACTATTTAGAGTCAGAAAGGCTGGACTCAAACCCCAGCTCTTCCATTTACTAACTCCAGGACTTCGAAGAAGTCACATCAGCTCTTCGGGACTCTGTTTCCTCATCTGTAAAAATAAGGGGGAGGGATCAGATGGCCTCTGAGATCTCTTGCATCTCCAGATATATGACCCAAAGTGTCAGAGGCAGGATTTTGAACTCAGCTCCCCTAACTCCAGAGCTAGGGTTCTTGCCATGTCCAGATCTGTGAACCTAGATCCTTGTTTCCCTAGATGTGAAAGGGCTTGGAACCCTCTACAGATGGAAAATGGGCCCATTTTTTTTTCCATCCAAACCCAACCTGCATGATGTCTCTTCCTCTGCCCTCTCCCCAAAGCCAGGGGCCAGCTGTCTGGAAAGATCAGGCAGCGCTGAAATCCTGACGTGGCAGAGAATGAGTGAATGGACGCGACCCAGTGCCCGGGGCAGGGCCTCATTGTCTGGTTGTGTGGAGGCCCGAGTCCCAGAAGCATCCCCTTTCAGCTGCCCTGAATGAGGAAGCCCGTGGAAGGCCCAGAACAATGGGGCCCACCCGTGATCTGACAACTTTCCAGAATGCCTCATGTCAGAGGCAACAGGACCAGAGGGGTGGAGGCAGAGGGGCAGAAAACAAAGAAACAATACCCCCTCCAACAAACCATTGCCTCATCCGTGCCAGGGGATGAGAGAAGGCAGAGGCAGTGCCCAGCAGGCTCCAGTGCCAACATGCCCTTCCCAAGGCGTCGGTCTTCATTCTTGGGGTCCCACTCTGCGTCCAGCCTTGAGAGCCCAGGGGCTTCAGGCCGGGTCAGTGTTATAGGAAATAACCTAGGCAGCCTCCCCAGGCCTCCCGGGGTGTATGTGGGGGCAGTGCCAACCGGAGGAGTGAGCAGCCTGGGCACTCGAGTGTCCCGCCGGGCCCTGGGCATCAGCAGTGTCTTCCTGCAGGGCCTAAGGAGCTCATCCACAGCCCTCGCTCTGAGCCCAGGACTGGAGAAGAACAGAGGCATCTTCTTTGAGTCCCTAAATGGCTGCATGGTAGAATACATTGAGAAGGTTCGAGCCTTGGAGCAGGTGAACAGGGAATTGGAGGAACATCTTCGAGTCTACCTGGAGAAAAAAGCCTCCAGCATCAGCAACTGGGGAGCCCTGAGGGAGACCTGGGAGAACATCTACCATCAGGTGAGTGGGTCCAGCTGGTGGCTCTTGGTGGCTGAAGACCAATGCAAAGCCAGACCCCACATCCCTGGGGCCACAAGTCTTGGGAAGGTGAGCACACCCCACCACCAACACAGTGTCTTACGTAACACTGCAGGCATTGATATTGGAATGAAGGGAAACCTAGGGCCCAACGATTTAGAAAAAAACTACATCCATACATAAATCAATGAATCTCTAAGCATGTTTTTAAAAATAATTTCCTTGATTTCATACTCTACTGCCCCATCCTCATTCATCTACATTTAACAGAAAGCAGCCTGGTATAGTGGGTAGGGGAGCTGGCTTCAGAATAGTGCAGACTTGGGTTCAAGTCCAGCCTCTGACACCTACTGTCTGTGTGACCCTGGGCAAGTCACAACCTCTGATAACCTTGCAAAGCAGAGGTTGACGTGCATTGGGAGAGGGAGTTTCCTCACTGGGAATTCCTTATACCAATAAAGTCATAGGTCTGGTCTCCACCTGCCCCCTTAAAAAAAAAGAATTCCCATAAAGTGCATGGCTATACCTCTAATGTCCTCTACACTGCCCTTCTGTCTCCATCACAACCGTCCTAGATGAGTAAAACAGCATCCTAGCTGGGGTCCCTTCCTCTAGTCTCTCCCTTCACCAATCTATCTTTCACCAGCTCCCCAAATAATTTTCCTAAGGCACAAGTCTGACTACATTATTCCCTTGCTCAGAATAGTTCAGATGCTGGGAATACCAAGACATAGATGAAGGATTCTCTTCCCTCTAGGAGCTGATATTCCTGGGGCTGGGGGGGGGGGGGTGGGGGACAGAACGTGTGCAAAGATTAGCCAATGTGGGGCGACTTAAAGAGACAAGTGGAGGTCAGGACTGCCATGGATGTTGAAAGGGCTAGTAGAGTTTCTGCTCACACAGAATTATTCTGAAAAAAAATGGGGCCTGTTGGAGAATAGTGTCAAAGAAATGAGGTAATTTCATAAACATAAGACAGTGATCGTACACCATCTTTTAGGTCAGCAAACATGTAGCCTTGCCTTAATTTCTTCTAGTATGACCAGTCAACCTGTAGAAAAGTCCCAAATTCAGCCAATCACTATCCATTTTGGTCTGTATTGCAGTAAGCAGCCAGATTGCTTGACTTTTTTCTTTCTAAATTGATTATTGTTCCAATCATGCATAGACCCAACCTTATAATGGGCTCATCAGTCAGCAAGTATCTATCAAATCTATCGGTCCAGCCCTAATTTCTCTCTCTTGAATTCCAGTCACCCAGGATCAACTGCCTATTGAATATCTCCTCCTGGATGTCCCATAGACATCTCCAACTCAGCTCTTCCAAAAAGGAATTCATTATCTTTGCTCCTAAATGTTAAGGTGCTATATAAATGCTAGCTGTTATTAGCCCTTCTGTCCTTTCTTTCTTGTTCCTTTTTGCAGCAGACTAACCTTTCTAATTCTATTTTTCTTAGATTGATATTAAATTCATCAAATTCCCCGCCCTTCAGGGGGCGGGGTGAGACCACCTCCATCCTCCAAGCGCTCAAAATTCATAACCACTGAGTCAGCTTTCACTCCTCCCTCTCCTTCATCCACCATATCCAGTCAGTTGCTTAGTTTTTAGTGCTTCTACTCCCCCAGCTCTCTTGTGTCCACCACCTTCTCTCTGTTCACTGGGTCACTATCCCAATTCTGGTCTTTGCCACCTCTTGTCTAGAGGACTGCAATGACCTCCCTACTTCCTGTTTCTCCCCTTTCTGATCTGTCCGCTACACCAGAGATGGCAGACTCACTCCATACCAACACAGCTCTCCAGTGCAACCTGAACCAAATAAAAATGTAATTGGGAAATGTTTAACACAATAAATAAAAATACAATTCAATATAGATCATGCTAATTTGTGGTTTTCTAAGTCACTATGTCAATTTCAGAGACCCATTTCTACCAATGTTCTACACAACTGTCAAAATAATCTCCCCCTACACCTCTTTGTCTGTGGGATAGAATACAAAGTCCTTGGCCTGACACCCAAGTCTGAAGCCAGCCTACCTCTCCAGACTTACCTGACCTTAGTTACCTCCTCTTCTTGTGTTCCAGCCAAACAAGACGACTGAGCATTTATTTCATTCTGTCTCCCACCTCCAGGCATTTGCAAGTCCTCGTGTATCTTCCCATTGAAATGCCTCTCTTTCCTCAATAATCATTCAGTCAACAAGCAATGTGCTAAATGCTAAGGATACAAAGGCAAAAACATGATCCTTGCCTTCAGGGAGCTTATATTCAAGTACATGACCAGGTGTTGCCTCTTTGATGAAGCCTTCCCTGAATCCTCTCTGGACAGAAAGTGAGCTCTCTCCCCTCCAGTTTTCTTAAAACATTTTTGTCTGAGTCTTTCCTTTGCCTTATCAAGTCTACCTAATGTTCATTTCTGTTTTCTGATTTCTATTCATATCAAAATCCCCCCCCATTATATTCCTAGAGGTGATAAATGTCATTTTTCATCTTTGTATTTCCAGAACCTAACAAGGTGCTTTGAACATGGTGAAGTTTGAGACATGGAAAGGAATAAGAATGACATGAGATGGAATGGGGTGGGGAGGGGAAGGATGGGATGGGAATGGATTAGGATGTAGTAGAACGGAGTGGACTGGGATGGGCTGGAATGCAATGGAATATAACAGAATGCAATCGATTGGAATATAGGGAAGGGAGAAACAGATGGAGAAGGATTGCTTCCTCTCCCGCAGTATAATGAATTCAAAATCGAAGTCAATCCCACCTTTAGCAGTGTCCTGTGGTGTCTGTTACCTAGAAACAGGGCCAGTGAGTAGGGAAGCTGAAGGGAAAGGTGGATATAAGTCATAGAGATAAAGCCTTCCCATTGTTTCTTTGTTTTTTTAACTGAAGTATGGTTCTGTCCATTGGTAAGTCCAAGGAGCTCTGAAGACATTGTAGACATGTTCTAAGCCATCCTCAGCATCCTAACAAAGGATGTTGAGAATGGGTCACTCTTTCCTTCCTTTTTTCTATTTGTCCTCCCATTCTTCCTTCTTTCCTTCCCTCCTTCCTTCCTTATCTCAAATGAGATATTTGCAAAGGGGTTTGTCATTTTTAAAGTGCTATATAAATGTTAGCTATGATTATTCTTTCTGTCCTTTCTTTCTCGTTCCTTTTTGCAGCAAACTTACCTTCCTAATTCTAGTTTTCTTAGATTGATATTAAATTCAACAAATTCAACTCAACATTTATAAAGGGTCTATTAGCAAGGCACAGTGTTAGATTCTAGAGACACAAAAATGGGATCCTATGCACAATTCCTATCCTCAAGGGGGATTAACATCCTTGGGGGGTAGGGGGATACAGCTAAGTGTGATACAGTGACAGGGGTAATGGACATTGCCAAATGTAAACTCCAATCTGCAGAATGTCTCCATCTCTTTGACCAAAACCAAAGGTGACCCAGAAGACTATGGTAGAGAAATGCAGGATTGAATTTTAAATTTGCCATAGCCAACCCACAATGTAGATGAATCTGGATCACAAGTCTTAGAAGGTTGCCTAAATCTGGAAGAGGTCAAGTGACTTCCCCAGATAGAAAGCGCCGGATCAATCTAAGCCCCCACTCTCTATTCCCCCAACCTGCGCCCTGGCAATCGAGAGTGGAATTGCTGTGTTCTTCTCCTCTTACCTGGCATTAGCAACACCTACCAATTTACTGCTATGATTATTCATGTGGCTTTCCTTTGTCCCTCAATATAAACATTTCATAAGGATGAACTTAGCAATACTCACTTAACTAGGTATGTTGTTTACCGGCTTTCTGCCAGTTTTTAATCCATTCAATAGTGTTCAAGTCCAAGCCAATTAGGAGGAAATTTGCAAGTTAAATTTCATTATCTAAGCTCATTAAGTGACTTTCCCGAAGATCCTCTATCTGGTCCTTCTGCCAGCTCTCCTGTTGGTGACAGTCACCTACAAAGAAGGGCAGAGGTTTCTATTTTGTTGGCTCAGGAGTAATGAACTTGCCTTCACGGTCAGGGTTTGTCTTCTCATTTCCTTCCAAGATGATGTGAAGCTGACTGGACAGGCACAGGCAGGTTTGTTAGTCTAATGAGCCCCTCCTACTCTCGGCCCAATTTACTAGCTGTGTGACCCTGGGCAAGTCATTTAGCTTCTGTTTCTCTTGTTGCTATGTTTGTCCTTCATTTTCTTTTTTTTTTTCCTTTTTGAAGGGCAATTGGGGTTAAGTCACTTGCCCAAGGTCACACAGCTAGTAAAGAGGCTGGATTTGAACTCAGGTCCTCCTGACTCCAGGGCTGGTGTTCTATTCACTGCACCACCTAGCCACCCCTTGTCCTTAATTTTCTTTTTTTTTTTCCTTTTTGGAGGGCAATTGGGGTTAAGTCACTTGCCCAAGGTCACACAGCTAGTAAAGAGGCTGGATTTGAACTCAGGTCCTCCTGACTCCAGGGCTGGTGTTCTATTCACTGCACCACCTAGCCACCCCTTGTCCTTCATTTTTGAAGAGGACCATGGCATCAGAGAAATGATGACATGACTTGCAATTGACTTGGATTTGAGTGAGGGAGGGCTGTGCAAGGTCACCAGCCTCACTTTCTCCTCCAGAGCCATCTGGGTCCAATGGCCTGATATCCCTCAGCATGTTGGCCCAGGATGCAATGAGAGACCCTGACCCTTCTGTTTGTCTTAATCTATTGGAGAAGGAAATGCAAACCACTCCAGTATCTGTGCCAAGAAAACCCTATGGACAGTGTGGTCCATGGGGTCATGAAAATTTGGACATGACTGAACAGCAACAACCAAGATTAATGTGTGCTTTTCCCCTGCCCTTCCCCCTCTCCCTTCAGTTTCTTCATCAGTTAAATGATGGTTCACAGACCTTTCTTTTCCTCTTAAAATCAAAGAAAATTACATTTCATCATGGGATCCATAGACCCTCCAATCATAGATTTCAAGCTAGAGGAGACCTCAGAGGCCATTTGTCCAACACCCGCATTTTACTGATGAGGAAATTGAAGGAAGAAGGGGAAGAAAAAGGAAAGGTATTTATTAAGCTTTATTGTTGTTGTTCAGTATTTCAATCATGCCCAACTCTTCGTGACCCCATGGACCACACTGTCCATGGGGTTTTCTTGGCAAAGATACTGAAGTGCTTTGCCATTTCCTTCTCCAATGGATTAAGACAAACAGGATTAAATAACTTGCCCAGGTAAATGTCTGAGGCTGGATTTGAACTCAGGTCTTTGTGACTCCAGCCTGGCTCTACCCACAGAGTCAACTAGCTGTTCTTTATTAAGTACCTACTATGTGCCAAAGTTCGTGCTTTACAAATATTATCTCATTTGATCCTCAAAACAACCCTGGAAATTAGCTACTATTATTATCCCCCATTTTACAAATGAGGAGACTGAGGTTAAGTGACTTGCTCAGAGTCATACAGCCAGCAGCTCTCTGTGGTCAAATTTAAACTCAGGTCTTTCTGACTCATCTAGACCCAAGGAAGTTAAGTGCTTTGTTCAAGGTCAGTGTTAAAGGTGGGATTTGAACCCAGTTCCACCAACTCTGAAATCAGCACTTTTTTCTTCCTATAATAATAGTTACTGACAAACTATCAGAGTGGTCTGTGCTTGTGGCTGTATTGTTCATTGATCATTTATTGATGTTTTTTGCTTCCTTACATCATGGTCATTTCCCAATAAATGTGTGCCCATCCTAAAAGAATTCTCCTTTACAAAAGGAACATTTAAAATAGCTATATCTGAGCAGCGGATAGAGTGCTGGGCCTGGAGCCAGGAAGACTCAAATTCCTGAATTCTAATCCAGCCTCAGACGATTACTAGCTGTGTGACCCTGGCCAAGTCACTTCACCCTCTTTGCCTCAGTTTCGTCATCTGTAAAAGGATCTGGAGAAGGAAATGGCAAACTACTCCAGCATCTCTGCCAAGAAAACCCCAGCCAGGGTCCTGGAGATCAGGGCATCATTAAAACAAGCCAACAGCAGTAGCAGCAGCATTGTAAACCTCGAGTTCTCTGCCCAGGAAGAGGGGCATGGGCTTCATTATCTTGTTCAGAGTTCTTTCTCCAGGTGGGCTAGGCCCACCCTGATGCAGTCACATGCCTTTGCTTAGGCCCCTCAGTGCCAGAAATTCTTCATTCCTTTCCTTTGTTACAACTTCTCAGAAGGAAGAAAGTGTCTTTCTACCAGGAAAACATGCAGATGGTGAGTCAATGGGGATGATTGCACTGTCCTGCTCACCAGCTCACCCGAATGCTTTTTTTTTTTTTTTTGAGAAGGACAGTGGCCTAATCAGACTTTTGGAACAATCTTTGGGCAGGTATGTAAAGATCAGATTGGAAAGGGATGAGATTGGAGGTAATTATGGAGGAAATGATGAAGGAAGAAGTAAGACAGGAGGAGAAAATGAATTACACAAAAGCCACAAACAAAATGACCAAATAATCTTCAGAAAAAAACTTAAAAGGGGGTGGGGCTGGGGGGGTGGGATTACCAAAATATGTTCCCTCTATAAAGGCCCAAAGGAGAAGCTTTCACTTTATTCCAAGATCCTTTTCTTCTGCTTTCAAGTCATTGAAATTTTCCAAGCCTCAGGAGCTCATAGGATTTCTCAAAATGTTTTATTAAAACATTCACCTTGGACCCCAACATAGCCGACCAAACTTACTTAGTAACTATTTAGATTTCAATTAATTTCAATGCAAAGTTCCGGTTACTCCTCCAGTAGGTAGGTCCTCATCTGGATCACAGATCAGAGGTAGAAAGGACCTCTGGAAATATCTCACCATTTTATAGATGGGGAAACTGAGGCCCAGGGGAACTTAAGTGATTTACTCAAGGTCATAGTTACAGAGCCAGATTTCAATCCAGGGCCTCTGTCCCCAAGTTCATCATTCTTTCCACAACAGTTTTTTTGAGGGGGGGGGGGTTCTCTTTTTCTCATTTACCTTTTCTCTTCTCTAGTAGTTGATTCATCCTCCATTCTAGCCCAAAGGATTTAAAGAGGCCCTAAAGAGCAAATAAGTCTCAGTTGTTCATTTTACAAATAAGGAAACTGAGGCCTAGAGTGGGGGTCAGGTAGGTAGTTGGTCGAAGAGGTAAGATTTGAACCCTGAACCTGGGACTGCAGAGTCAGGCCTCATTCCATTGTACCCCTCTGGGCCTTGGCTGCTTGTTTCATTTCCTTTTTTAAAAAGCACCCTAGAGGTTTAATTTTCTCCTTAGGCGCTTTCCCCTGGATGCCCAGGCTACCCTCTGATGGTCAGTCAGTCACTCACCGCTGTTCCATCTGTGGTCATTTAAACGCTATCTTTTCATACACCATTTCTTTTTGTCTGGATGAAAAAAAGGACTGGGAGGTCCAGTTGATCCGGGCCAGCTTCCTTGGCCCAGTGCGCCGGCTGGGTTCCAAGGCCCTCTGGAGTCACTGTAGCGATCCTGAAAGGCGGCCAGGAAAATGACTTTCACATGCAAATGGCAGCTAATTTCTCATCTTCCTTCCCAATTAGGCTCCATTATTATTAATATTATTATTATTATTTTGCAAAGTAAATGGAGCTGATAATGGCAACTCCCGTGAACTCTGGGCCCTCCTCATCTGGAGCCCAGCTAGGAGGAAACCTGGCATTATTCAAATGGCCCAGAGAGGGAAGGACAGAAAGGAAAGAGGGCAGGGAAAGAGAACGCAACTGGGAGTCGGGTGGCCTGGGTTCGAATGCTGACTGCCACTTACTAGCTGGAATCCTTGGGAAAGTGGGTTCTCCTCTCTGGGTACTAGTTTATTCTTCTGTGAAAAGAAGATACTAAAGGAATAAATAAAATCTTTAAAAAGATGATACTACAGCAGATGATCTCTACAGGAGCCATATCTAGGAATTTCTCTTAGGAAAGAGAAGAGAGAGCCCACCTGGGGCAAGGCCACCAGAGGGAAAGAGGCTCACCTTAGGACACCATGAGGTTTTCAGGGTGTCAAAAGATGAGTCACTTCAGGGTATGAGAGATCTAGCTACTTCTATAGGGAAGGGAGAGGGGGCAGGAGGGCATGGGTAAAGTGAGGGAAGGAAATGCATCCCAGGATAGATAGTGTTCTCTGTACCCTCTAAATTTCAATGCTCTAGGGCAAAGTCCTCATTGCCCTGCCCTAGGTATAGCCTGAACCTCTAAGGTTCTTTTCTGCTCCAACAATCTCTCAGTTTATAAGCCCAGATCATGCCAAGTTTTAGAAAGCAGGGGAGTCTGAGCAAGGTCTATAGGGGACAAGTCTTGGGATTTTACTTCTGAGTACTAAGGAGGAGGAGAAATTGATGGACTCTGTGGGAGAAAGCACTAGATTAAATCTGAAAGTGCAGAGCCCATCAGGGGGAGGAGAAGGGGAATAGTGTAGTCATTGAAAAGTAAGTAGATTTGACTTTTAAATGAGGACGGGTCTGAATAATTTCTCGGGTGTTTGTGAGTCCTGCTGTGCATGGGGCTTAGTTTTCAGGAGGCTTGTTGTCAAACCTGCCTGTTTGTGGATGTGCTAGAAACAGGCAATCACAATTAGCACCAATCCTGATCTTCTTAAAATATGTGAGATCAGGGCAGCTAGGTAGCAGAGTGGATAGAGCCCCAGTCTTGGAGTCAGGGGGACCTGAGTTCAAGTCCAGCCTCAGACACTTACTAGCTGTGTGACCTTGGGCAAGTCACTTAACCCTGATTGCCCCCCAAAAAAATAAATGAATACATAAATAAATAAAATACCTGGAATCAGGAAGCAAAGTGAAAGTACAGTGAATTACAACACAATGAAACAACAGCCTGATATCATGCAAAAAACACCATATTTGAAGTCAGAGACAGATCCAGTTCACAAATAAAAACAAAAGCTCACATTTATGTAACACCTTATATATGTTCCCATTTGATGCTTACAGCAACCTTGCTAGATAGGCACTATTATTATCCCCATTTTACAGATGAGGAAACTGAGGCTGACAAGGTTAAGTGGATTGACCAGGATCACATAGCCAGAATGGCAGGATTCAAACGTGTGACTTCCTGCCCCAAGGAATCATAAGGACCTAGATGCCTCACGAATCCTGGCTATACCTAGCCTGAGACCTTTGCACCTCTGAACAAATCATTTCATGATTCAGCTTCCTTTTTCTGTGAAATGAAGAGGTTGTTTTTCATAAAATCTGAGATTTGGAAGGGACTTCAGAGGCCATCTTGTCCAACTCACAGCTGAATCCCCTCTAAAACATGCCCAATGAGTAGTCATTCAGTCTTTGCTTGAAGATCCCCCAAGGATGGGAAACCCACTACCCCCTAAAACATCTCATTCCATTGTTTGGATAGCTCTAATTGTGAGCAAGTTTGGTGAACACCAGATTTGTCTGTGCACTTCCACCCATTGCCTGAAAAGCGATAGGGAGTCATTGAAGATACCTGAGCAAAGAAGTGACAGGACCACAGAAGAAGGCTATTGTATGGGGCATCCTATTCTCAAGGAGCTCCCTTCCTAACAGAGAGAACACATAGCAGAGTTCCCAGTATCCTTAGGGTGCAGCCGCAAGGCAGAATCAAGGTCAAGAATCATCTTAAACGTCCTATCCATTGGTAAAGGTACATGTATTGGGCCATTTGACAGTCAGTCCTTCCTTTGGTAGTGAGAATTTTCCTTTCTGGGTTTTCTGAGGCTGTGGCTGTTGAAAAGGCAAGACTCAACAGCACCTGGAGAGACAATTCTCAGGTCACTGGCCTCTCCTTAAGTGGTGGTCCCCAGGATGATAGAGTTAGTGGGTTGGGCTAGAATAGAAGCAAGGCCAGCAGTCATGGGGACACTGCTCTTCCCAGGGCTCTTGGGCATACTTGAGCCATGATCACAGTTGATTTTCAGTTGGTGCTATTGGCGGTGGGGATGATGGACCCCTTCCCATCAGGGTTGCCATGCTGGATGATGCAAGTGGGGGCTAAGGTTGGAAGCAGGGCTGGTGGGCTTGGGGAGTGGGGTGGTCCTGCTGTTTCTGGGACTCTTGGGTTCATTGGTGGCAATGGGTCAGTAGGAAATCATGTTTTTTTCCATTACAATAGCCTATTTCTAGGATGTTGACAAATTGGAGGGTATCCAGTGGAGGGAAGGCAACAAGATGGTGAAGGAACTGAAAACCATAGGACATGAGAAATAAACAAAGGAACTGGTCTTTGGAGCTATCCAAAAATGAAATATGGTGTCAGTAGGGGGAGTTCCTTCTCATGGATGGTCTTCAAGTGTGGGTTGGTGGGTAGATCCCTCATCAGGGACTCCTGCATCAGGTATAGGATCATAGATTTTAGAGCCAAAAAAGGACCTTTGAGGCCATCTCAAGCCCAACTCAGTCATTTGACAGATGAGGAAAGTGAGACACAGAAAAGTGAAGTGGCTTGTCCAGGAAACACAACTAGTAAGTGTCTGAGGCAGCCTTGAAGCCAAGTCCTCCTGACTTCAAACCCAGTGCCCTAACCACTGTGTAATGGGATTAAACTGGATGACCTTTAACCCTTGAGATTTTTTTTCTAATTTTGAGATTCTTGAGCTGGGGATGGTTAGCCTGGAGTGAAGAAGACTTTTGTCATGCATAGTCAAATCAATCAATAAACATTTATTAAGCTCCTACTACAGGCCGGGGTTAAGTGCTAGGGATACAAAAGGATGCAAAAGACAGCCCTGCCCTCAAGGAGCTTATAATCTAATGTGTGAAGAGCTGGCATGGCAACCAGAAAACAGAACTAGGAGCAAGGTGGCAGAAATCAATTCAATTCAATAAATATTCAGTGTTGACTATGTACATAGCACTCCAAAATAAAAGTTAAAAAAAAAAGGCACAGTCCCTGCTCTTAAAGGAATTTATAGCCTAATAAGAGGGTAAAACATGAACTCAAATAAATATAATCAGAGTTAATTTGGTGAGTGATTTTCTTTAAAACCAGGCCTGTGTGATGAAGGCAAATCAGTCCCTGCTCTATAACTTACAATTTTAGAGTTGGGGCAAGGGAGGAGAATTGAAAGTTCAAGTGATTTATCCAAGGTCACACAGTCAGGAGGTGTACATAAGCCCCTTTTTTGCCAGAGGAGATTGACATTTAGAGAGAATGTTATCAGAAGCAAGATTTGAATCCAGGTGGTCCTGGTTCCAGGCTCATCTCTCTATCCACTATATCACACTACCTCTTACTGACAAATGGAGAACAGAGGTTAGACAGTGATAATGGGGAGGAATGGGACATTCTGAGCTGGGTGGGAAGCTAGGAAAGTTCATGGAGAAAGACAGGGTGACAGAAGACAGTAGAAGATGAGGTGAATCTCGAAAGAAAAGATAAATTTCCCATAGTTCCAAGCTGCTCTTTATAGGAGATACTGATGTTCAAGGAGTCAACTTCAGGTGAGGGAGACCTTTGCAAATTCACAGGAGTGGAGAGCGCAGGACAAGAAGAGGAAGAGGAGTGAATAGAGCACAGGCCCTGGAGTCAGGAGGACCTGAGTTCAAATCTGACCTCAGACACTTAACACAAAACTAGCCGTGTGACCTTGGGCAAGTCACTTAACCCCACCCAATCTCCCTAACTCCCCCCCTCCAAAAAGAAAAAAAAAAGAAAAGGAAAAGGAGGGGCAGCTAGGTGGCACAGTAAATAGAGCACCTGCCCTGGAGTCAGGAGGACCTGAGTTCAAATCTGACCTCAGACACTTAACACAAAACTAGCCGTGTGACCTTGGGCAAGTCACTTAACCCCACCCAATCTCCCTAACTCCCCCCCTCCAAAAAGAAAAAAAAAAGAAAAGGAAAAGGAGGGGCAGCTAGGTGGCACAGTAAATAGAGCACCCGCCCTGGAGTCAGGAGGACCTGAATTCAAATTTGGCCTCAGACACTTAACACTTATGAGTCACTTAATCCCAATTGTCCTGCCTTTCCCCTTCCAAAAAAGCAAGAAAAAAAAAGAGGAAGAGGGTCTTAACTGGAAGCTGGAGTACAATGATGGAAAATAAGCATGAAATAAGACTGAAAAAGTAAGTACAGTCAGACTGTGCAGGGCCTTGAGTGCCAAGCTAAGGAGCAGTCTCTCCTGTAGGCAGTGAGGAACCACTTGGTAAGGAGCGCTTTGGTTGGTATCTAGCTGAAGTCAACGACATGTCAGTCTGGGTGTCTGACGTAATGCAGAGGAGCCAGAGCCCAAGCCGCTGGGCTGGGGAAGGCCGCTTGTGGCCTAGACTCTCCTCCCTCACCGAGTTCCAGTTTTCTCTCTCACCTTCAATCTTGCCCTTCCCACAGACTCCTTTTCTTCTCTTCATAAGCATGCTCTTCAAAATTTCTTCAAAAATAAAGGGAAAACTCCCTACAGCTTCCCAGGATGTTGCTGATGCCTTGAGCTCCCATCTTTCCCAGCTGCACATTCAGAAAGAACAGTTTATGGCCTGTACCCGAGGGTGTGCTGGAACTGGCTGGGGTCCACTCAGGAGACTCAATTATGAAGTTTTCAGTGTGAGCGTTTACGCCTCAGAGATCAGCAAAAGCTCCCCTTGAGGGCTTGATTTATTTGTCCTGCTGGTAATCTAGACTTAATAAAGTTGTGGAGAAAGTGTTAATAATGCATTTTTTTTCTGAAAATCGAGTGGTTAAGCATTTATCAACACACCCCTCCCTGGAACAGTGGCTCTGCCAGAATGCTGAGAAAAGGCAATTAGGTTTCCCATCCCCCTCCACCTCCACTGACTCAACAGCTGTCCTTTGGCCTTTTGTTCTTTTCTTCTGTGCTAGTCTTTATTCTGATCCTGTTTTCTCTTCACATAAAATTTCTGGGGTCGACCCAGACATGTGCATTTCCTTGTGTCCGCTTTGGTTCTGGACAAAGAGTTCAAGGGTGGGGGGGTGGGGGGGTTATTCAAACTATACAACAGGAAACTGGGAAATTTTCTTGTTAGTGGTTAGAAGGGTTCGAACTCTCTTCTCTAACTTAGAAGGGGGAGTGTGAAATGAGCTGACATCAATTAGTTTTTATTAGTAACCCAAGAGGGAAGAGAACAAGCATTTGGTAAGTGCCTACTATGTGCCGGGCAACAAGCCAAGGACTTCACAAGTATTTGAGATGATCCTCACAAGAACCTTTGGGAGGTAGGTGGTGTTATTGTCCCCATTTTACAGATGAAGAAACTGATGTGGACAGAAGGTTAAGTGAATTGCAAATTGATGAACTAATTCATGCTAAAATATTAATGACTGATAGCTTAGAGGACTGACTTTTTACTGATAGAATTTCAGGTAATATGTATTTGGGGGAGGGCTGGATGGGGCAGATATTCTCACCCCCCTTCAATAATATACATATATGCATATCCAAATATATATGTGTTTACATATATATATATACCTGCAATCTTCCCCATTAGGCATGTGTATGTACATGTGTGTATATGCAAACATACACACATGTACTTGTGATCTTCCCCATTAGAATGTAAGCTTCTTGTAAGCAGGGACCATCTCATTCTTTGTACTTGTATTACTAGCACCTAGGACAGCACCTGCCATGGAAGAGGGACTTACTAAATACTGATTGATTAATGGTGCAGGCTAATAATGGTAAAGTGGGATAGCTGATGTTCCATGCAAGCCTCAAAAGGATTGAAGTGAGGCAGAGTTGCGCAAAGCCATTGGCCTCTCTTCCAGAGTGGGTCACCGCCCAGTGGCAGGACAGAGTCAATGGTCTATGGAGCATATGCATGTGAATCTTATTGGAGCCTTATCACTAAGTACTATCAGCAATATTAATACCCCCATTTTACAGATGAGGAAACTGAGGTTCAGGGGTTAAGTGTCTTGCCCATGGCTCTAAAACTAGTGTCCGAGGTGGGATTCAGATGCAGGTCTCTCCTGACTCCAACACCAGCATGCTCTCCACTACATCCCACGTTGTATCTGTTCCCCAGATTCTATATTGGGATTTTTTTGTAAGAGGGTAAGGGGTAGGATAGGACAACCTTAGGAGACAGCATGGTACAGTGTAGAGGGCAGGCCTGAGAGTGAGGAAGTCTGCTTGTGGTCTATAGTGGTTCCATGACCCTGGACAGCCAGAGCTAAGTGAGAAAGCCAGGCTATGCCACGAAGCCTGAGCCTGCCAAGAGCCAAGAGGCAAGCCAGTGGTCCTTAACAGGAAGTATGGCCACCACCACCACCCCCATTCTTAATGCCAACACCCTGTGCAAAATCTCCAGCAACAACTGTTGGAAAGTCACCAGGCAAGGCTCAGAGAACCACTGGACAGATATCTGGGAACCAAAGCCTCCTTGGAAGTTGCCTGTAACCCCAGGAATTTCTCTGTATGCTGTCTGTCTGTGCTAAGGACAGAAGCAGGCCTGCCTGAAAGCAGGAAGACGAGCTTTTGATCAATGGATCCTGGGTACATGGTCTTGGCCTGGGTACAACAGGGGCACTGAGGAATACTGGGCCCCATTTCTGTCTCCATCAGCAGCCTGTAATGAAGCCTGCTAACCTCCTCCATCCAGGCCCTTGAAGCTCTTAGCAGCTGAGGCTAATAAGGAAATCCAGGATTTGGGATGCTGCCCCTTTGTGGTCAGCCCTTTCCCAGGTCAGAGCTTCCTTCCATTTTTCACATGTATGTTATAGAGAAGCAATAAGGTTCCCAGGGGATGGATGGGGTCTCATGCTGCCTAGCAACCCACTTAGACCTTGAGATGTACCTGCTCCCTGTCAATCTCCTGTCTTCCTGGTGAATTCACAGGCTGGAAAAGAGGGATGCTGGCGTGAAACAATGCCAGTCTCAAAATCCAAAGACCAGGGTTCGAGGACCAGCATTGGGACTTACTGACCACAAGGTGGCTGGTGCAACGGATAGAGCACAGGGCCTAGAGTCAGGAAAACGAGTTCAAATTTCACCTTGGGCACTTACTAGCTGTGTGACCCTGGGCACGTCACTTAGCTCTGTTTGCCTCAGTTTCCTCATCTGTAAAATGGAGATTATAGCATTACCCACCTGGCAGGGTTGTTGTGAGGATCAGATGAGAAGAATACTTGTAAAGCTCTGAGCCTGGCATATAGCAGATGTTTGATAAATGTTTGTTTCCTTCCCTTCCCCTTGGGTAGAAGGCTAGACCTGGGTGTGGTTATTCTATATGTGGGGGGGGGGGAGGAGGAGTCCCTAGGCCCTTCCCAAACTCAGCTGGTGCAATCACAGGACCTAATCCAAGGGTGTGAGTGTCACCAAAGTGTTCAGCCAACTGGAAAGACATGTCAGACCCCTCTATGCAGTGAGAGACCCTTTTTCTGATGGAAAGAAAGGGCACAAAGTGGGATTGGCTGAGGAAACTGATTAACCACTCCTTCACCCACCCCCAGCTTTAACTAGTTAAGACCTGGCTAGAGAAGAGCTCCAAGCTGGGAACCAGAGAGAACCCTAGAAGGGGGGATTTGCTCTTGGTCAGTGGGGTGGGGAGAGGAAAGGATTTCTCTCTCCTTCCTTTTCCCAGCCCCCACTGGCCATGTTAGTTGGATATGGACCACCAGCCAGGACAAGAGACACACAAAAATACCCGGAGACAGTCACTGGTCAGAGGAAACAGCTTCCAGGAACCTGGTGCTTGGCAACCCTCAAGGGCAATTGCAAGGTGACCTCAGCAGATGGCCTCACCGACCAACCGGTGGGGAAACTGAGCTCCTAAGAAATGAAGAGACTTGTGCAGTCTCACAGAAAGTGGGCAGTGTAGCAGGACAAGTCATTTCACCTCTCAGCCTCAGTTTCCCCATCTGTAAAATGGGGACAATCAGACTTGTACTTTCTTGAGAGGATTGGTTCGAGCCATGCCCTAGCTCTTCAAGGTTTACAAAAAGGGGTGTGCTAGAAAATGTTTAACAATCAGGCTGGGGGGTGGGGAAGGGGAATTTATTTGGGGCAGTTGTGGGTTTTTCAGGTATCAATGCTCAAACTGAAAATTTAACAATTAGATCACCACAAACCAGGTTGAGGTGACTCCAGCACACCCCTGTTTATAAGACTTTTCTTAATCCTGCAAGAGGGTAATGTTAATGTCATTCCACAGTTCAACAAATTGCCAAATTGTTGTGAGCTGCTGTTACTTTTAGCTTTCCAGACTAGGATTGGCTGTCTAGACAGTCATTCTACCTCCAAACAGCAAATGGGGCAGGTGCAGAGGGCAATCAGGGCATGCCCATCTCTGCCCCCTAGGGACTGAAATAGGAAGAACCTTCCCTTCTGGCTAAGATACCCCTCTGATTTTCCCCTTCCTTCCTTTGAGTCAAGGACAGAGACTCCTTCAGATGCTGCTAACCATCCCCTCCCTCCCTTCGAATACCCTCCCTTCCCTTCCCTCCCCTCACTCCCCTCCCTTCCCCTCTCCTCTCCTCTCTTTGCCTTTCCTCTCCTCTCCTCCCCTTCCCTCCCCTCTTCTCTCCTCTCCCTCTCCCTCCCCCTCTCCTTTCCTCTCCATCAGCCACACCCAAGATAGCAATCAATAAGGACAAGGCCCAGGCTTGTGGTACCCCTAGTATACAGAGTTCTATAGTGAGGGGCACCCTGATATTTTTATTCATTTATATCAAGACAGATCAGTATATCCGAAAGTTTTAGTCTTGAAAAGGTACCTGATGTATTGAGAGGTTCAGTACTTGCCCAAAGTCAGAAAAAGAACATGAACTGGGGTCTGGCCTCTGAGGCAGCCTCTCCAAAAGATGGATGTGGAATTCTTCCTTTGATCTTGAGAGTTCATAGGGTTATTCATAAAATACAAAATTAACTAATATAGCTTACTTACCCTGAGATTAGATGAGAAATTTCTCTCCTTTAAGCATTGGCCAGAGACTGGGATCTCTCTCTGCCTTAGAGTAGAAACTTCTTAGTGTAGTTAAAACAAAACAGTGCTCCCCCAACCACTGTCCCCTCATTGCATCCTCTGACCAGGACCAGAATGTGCACAAAAATAAGGGTATGTCCAGCTTTACCACAGTTGTTTTATGTAAAGAGAAAACAGAATCAAAGTGATAAAACAATTAGAATGTGACAAACGGCCCAATAGTTAGGCACACCTTGTCCAATAACAGGGAAGTATACAGCTGGGGTTCCTGGTCCTAAAGCAGGAGGCTCCAAGTGGGCCGCCATATGCCTCTGCCCTAAGTGCACTGTCCTAATGGTCATGGCAGTCTGATGGTTCTCCAGCACCCAGGTCTCTACCACATCTATTTCTATCCTGGCATTGGAGATGAACAGGCAGATGCCCCCACCCATCCTGCTCAGTACCCTGTCCCCATGACTATTCCTGGTTTCTGGGGGTAAGAGCCCAGCTCCAAGGCTCAGAACTCTCATAGGGTGTTTAAAAGATTTCTTCCTTGAAGTCTCCCTGCCAGCAGAAGGGAGGACAGGATATAGAAGACAATAACAGCAAGAATAAATAGGCAATCTGTATTCTGGAGCCTCGGGCAATGCCTGCTGGGAACTGTGTCTAAATGCAGTTTATTTCTTTCCCTTTATCCCCTCCCAATTCCTTCCATCTCTCTCTCAAATGACTAGCCTTCACTTTCTTCCCTTTCTTCTCTTTCTACCTTTTCTTCTATTTTTTCATACTGATCTATAATCTAGGCCTCCCCACGACTCTTCCTGCCCCATCACCACTTGTGGTGCCGGTGCCTTGAGTTACAGCCTGTTGGGTTAGAAGCAGTTCTGTATTTTCTGGTGTAAGAAGAGGTCAGTCACAGAGTCTGACCCTTGGCCTGACATAACTGAAGGGCACCTCTCAGTTTATCTTATGTGCCTCCCCCTGCCCACCAATGGAACCCCCTCAAGGGCAAGAAATATCTTCTTTAATCTTCATCTCATAACTGCCTGCCACGGAGCTTTGCACATAGTAGGTGCATCATTAACGCTTGTTGGAATTTGATTATAAAACCTTAAAGCGTTACCCCAGTGTCAGCAATTCTGAGCATCATCCCTGTCCACCTGTTCTAGCAGGATACTGTTCTGAGAGTGGAGGCCTAGAGTCCAGGCTCCCATGTAAGGGGACAAAATGTGTCCACATTCTACCAAAAAAAAAAACCTGATAAAGTGAAGTTAATTTAAAAGGAAGTTAAGTGCCAAGCACTGTGCTGAATCCTTCACAAATATTAACTCACTGGATCTTCACCACAACCTGATGAAGTAGATGTTATTGTCATCCCCACTTTACAGTTAAGGAAACTGAGGCAGACGGATGCCCAAGATCACATAACTAGTAAGTGCCTGAGGCTGGATTTGAACTCAGGCCTTCCTGACTCCAGGCCCAGTACTCTATCCATTGCACAACAAACTGTGATTGTCCCATTCCCCAATACCAGTGTCATAAAAGGATTTTTGTCATTCGGTTGTTTTCCAGTCCTGTCTGACTCTTCATGATCCCATTTGGGGTTTTCTGGGCAGAGAGACTAGAGTAGTTTGCCATTTCCTTCTCTGGCTCGTTTTACAGATGAGGAAACTGAGGCTAATGGGGTTAAGTGACTTGCCCAGGGTCACACAGCTAGTAAGTTGCCTGAGGCTGGATTTGAACTCGGGAAGATAAGTCTTCCTGGCACTTTTTCCGTGGTGTCACCTAGCTCAGGTGCCCCCATGAGGATTACTATTATTAATGATAGCAATAGTAATAATAATGAGTATTTAAATAGTATGTTAAGGTTTGCAAAGTTCTTCACATATGTTAGATCATTTGTTTAAATACCACCCAGAAGAAGAAGATACACTGGGACCTTCTCTTTATAATCTGTGATGCCTCAACCTTCCTATTTTCCCCTTTCCTCCTTTGTTTAGAACTGTCACACACAAAAGCCAAAAACCTTGTGATTGATCCCTGCTCGAGCGGGGTGGTCCCCGGTCCTAGCTGCTCTAACCAGGACACACATGCCTGGGCTCAGACCCAAGTCATCAGGCATCTCCGGTTGACACTTGAGAGCTGAGCTGCAGGAGGAGAGAGCAGCCCTTTCTGGGCTTGGCTTTTTAAGTGAATTTGGTGCTTGAAAAAAAAAAAACCTACTTGAAGCTGAATTCTTTAGCCTAATCTAATTCAGCAACTCCTTTGGGAAAGCTGCTGCATAGTCTCCATTGTCCCCTTCAGCAAGGCTCCTGACTGATACCTTGCCTGAGCGCCCACGTGGCCGATTCTTAGATGACCTAAAAGCCTGGAGTCAGGAAGACTCAACTTTATGAGTTCAAATCCAGCCTCAGACATGTACTAGTTGTGTGACCCTGGGCAAGTCACTTAACCCTGTTAGCCTCAGTTTCCTTTTCTGGAAAATGATCTGGAGAATGAAATGGCTAACTCCAGTACTTTACCAAGAAAACCCCAATTTGGCCATGAAGAGTCAGACATGAGTGAGGCAAACAGGGTCAAGTGACTTGTCCAGGGTCACACAGCTAATAGTGCCCAAGGTCAGATCTGAATTCAAGAGGATGAATCTTTCCAATTCCAGCCAGGTGTACTATTCACTGCACCACCTAGCTGCCCTTGATGACAAACAATTTATTAAGCACCTACCAAGTTCTAGGCACTGTGCTGAGCTCTGAGGGATAAAAAAAAAGCAGTCCCTGACTTCAAGGAGTTACAATCTAATGGGGAGACAACTGCAAACAAATAAATACAAAGCAAGCCATGTACAGGATGAATAGGAAATAATTCATTATTTCCTATACATAATTCCTGTTTTCTTTTTTCCTATTCCTATTAATTCCCATTATTATTTCCTATCATAATTCTTTGACAGAGGGAGATGCTGGAATGGGGAGGGGTTGGGGAAGGCTTCCTGGAGAAGGTGGGATTTTGGTTGGGACTTAAAGGAAGCCGGGAAGTCAGCAGTCAGAGCAGAGTCACTTTCCGCCTGTGTGATCTTGGACTGTTCTTCCCCTCCCTAGGCTTCACTTTTCTCCTCTGTAAAATCAGAGAATGGGACCAGGTGGTCTCTCCAGTCCCTGCCAGTTCTAAATCCTCCAATGAAGATGGCTCTGTTTCACCATGGTTACCACCAGCAGATCGCAGCTGCTCCCCCATTTCCCCTTAAGCACAAGGAAATTTTATACCCCAAGACAGACCAGTGATTTCTGGCCAGATGGCTTTTTTCATTCCGCTGCCCGCACTGGGGAGAGACAGATTCTTCAGAGACTTCTCAATTATCTCAGCCTTTGCTGCTCTCTGCCAAATCATTATGATCTTGGACAAATCACTTCCTTCCTCTGACCTGTGACCTCATCTGTAAAATAAGGGAATTGGACAGGGGGCTCTGAGGGCCCCTCCAGCCCCATGGTCTATGACTCTATTCTTGCCTCCAGGGACAGGCTTCATTTTTTTGGAGGAGGAGAGGTAGTATCCAGATTAATCAATTTCCTTGTCCTTCGAAGCCCTGCTCAGTGACATGGTAGTTAAATTAAGGTTAGAGGACAGTCTTCTCATTGGCCTGATTCTTCATTATGACCTGTTATTGGATGGGTGCCCTCCTCTAGCCCAAATGCTCCTAGAGAAGCCAGAACAACCTTTTTCTATCATAAGATGGAAAAGAGAAAGCCCATACCTGCCCAGACATACTCTGGGATATGCCAAATGACCTCAAAAGTTGGTCATCAAGGGTGTTTATGGGTCACAGTATGGTGACAGCCTAATGATCCAAGATCATAAGTGGGTCCAAGCTGAGGATAGATGACCATTTGTCTGGGTCCCATGGTTTCTGTTTTGGCCTCTATATAGAAGACTCTCAAGTCTGTAACTCGTCCCATCTAGTACTCATAATTCCAGTCCCATATGGTTTCAGACAAAGGTATTCCATCAGGTAAGAGGTTTGCCTCGATGATATCCTGGGCCCTTGCAATTCCATCTATAATTCTATGAAGCAGTTAAGAGAGTCAGTGTTAGCCTGGTGACCTCAGGAGAAAGCTCCTTTGAGAATCAAGGAGAAGGAACAGCAGTGGCCAAGCACACTAGGAATGTCCATGGAGTGTCCTGGGTCTATCTATGTGACTTTGGGGTCTCAGTTTCCTCATTTGTAAAAAGTAACTGGACAGATGCCTTTCCAGCTTTAAAGATGGCAGTTTCTGCTTGTGTGGCCAAAGTCTCTACCAGATAGGACTCTGTGTCAAAATGCTAGGTCCTGGGTCTCCTCCCACCTGCTGTGGGGTCTCTTGGCAAGCAGAGCCACCTGCTGTCCATTAGCTGAATTACCTTGCATTCCATCCTCCAGCTGCAAAAAGCCCCTGGTAGCAAAGCCCAGATGACTGTAATCATCGCCTTTCAGGGCTCCTCCTCAGCCCAGAGCCTGGCATCTCCCACCATGCTGGGCGGGTGCAGCTGGTGTCAGAATTTCCATGACAACTCCCAATTTTCTGAGGATTGTAAGTCAACCAGAAAAATGTCATTCTGGACTGAAACTCTGCATCCATTAGGCAAGGAGTCTATTTCTGTTACTTGTCTGGGAGTGGTGAGGGGGCTTTTTCTCCTCTCTTACAAAATGTGTAATGCAGGGACCTTGCTATTTTTTCCCATTTATGGTAGTTTCATTTCATAGACTCATAGAATAAGGCGGGGGGGGGGGGGGAGGGGCCAGGGGCCGGTGTGGACTTCATTTTGCAGATAAGGCAACTTAGGCCCAGAGCGATGAAGTGATTTTGCCCAAGTTCATATACAGGCAGTGAATGAAAGAGTCAGTGTCTGAACCCAGGCCCTCTGACTCCAAATCCAGAGCTCCTTGTTTTTAAAAAGTCAGGTATCAGGGTGGCTAGGTGGCACAGTGAATAGAGCACAGGCCCTGGAGTCAGGAGGATCTGAGTTCAAATCCAGTCTCAGACACTTAACACTAACTAGCTGTGTGACCTTGGACAAGTCACTTATCCCCAGTTGCCCTACCTTCCCTTGTCTAAAAAAACAACAACAACCAGGTATTTTGGCACTTGGGCAACATCTGCATGATTATAACTTGTATTCTGTTCTATTCGTAGATTTAGTGGGGGGAGGTATCTGTGGGTCATCTCTCCCTCCTCAGACCCCAAATTCCTCAAAAGCAGGAACTTCAAAGGACAAATGTAATTGCACAGAAAAAGCCCTGATATGGGAGTCAATCTATACTTGAACTCTGGCTCAGTTTCTTGCAAGCTATATGGACTCTGGATGAGTCCCTTAACCTCTGTCTGCATCAGTGTTCTCATCTGGGGCAATGATCCCTGCTTAAGACAGCCATGGGCAGGTTGGGAGCTGCCCTTCTGTGAGGAAAACCTGTGTGGCTGAAATCACAGATCAGTTAGAGAACTGAATGAGAATCAAGTGTGCCTTGCCATACCTACTTCACATGGCTCTTGGAAGGAATTAATAATAATAATAGACAGCACTTCAAGGTTTGCAAAGTGCTTTACAAATATTGTCTCATTTTATCCTCACAACAACCCTGGAAGGCAAGTGCTTTTATTATCCCCACTTTACAGATAAGGAAACTGAGTCAAAGTCAGTGACTTGTCCAGGGTGATAAAGCAAGTATCTAAGATCATTTGAACTCATGTCTTTTTGCCTTCACATCCAGCACACCATCCAATGAGCTACTTGGGGGCCTAGAGAGAGAAAAGTCACCTGCCTGAGAGACGGATGATTGCAAATGTTTTGTAACAAATCTTAAATCGCTTTTTAAAAAAGTAGTAAACCATTTACCTGCCACAGAAGCCAAATTGGCATTGTTCATAAAACACACATTTGAGATACGTAGAGGTTGTTGTTCAGTCCTGTCTGACTCTTCATGACCTCATTTGGCTTTTGGGGGGGGGGGGGGCAAAGATACTGAAATGATTTGTCATGTCCTTCTCCAGTTCATTTTACCAATGAGGAAACAGGTAAACAGGGTAAAGTGACTTGCCCAGGGTCTCATAGATAGTAAATGCCTGAAACTGGATTTGAATTCAGGTCTTCCTGACTCCATACCTAGCACTCTAACCACTGCACTACCTAGCTGCCAAGTAAATATAGAAGAATGAAAGTTTTAAGCTTCTTTTCAATGTTCTTCTGGGAACCTCTGGCAAATGAAAATCCTTCCAGATTCTACATGTACCTTGACTTTAAGAGCCATGTATTGTAGTTGGTATATTTTTTACGTCTTCTGGGAACAAATTAATTGCAAATGTAGAGTTAGTTGTATGGTCTTGGCCAAACTGATTCATCTTCCTAGGCCTCCTTTTCCTCATTTATAAAGCAAGTGGGATTGGGCTGTGTTTGGTTCTGACTGTTGCTTCTTGACCTACATACAGGTTCGTCAGAAGTCAAGCACTCCCATCTCTTTGAGGACTTGTGATTCTCACAAAGGCTTCAGTGTAGTCAATGAAGCAGAAGTAGATGTTTCCCCTTCACCAAAAGTCTTCAAGCAGGGAGAGGTTGAATAAACACTGGGGAAGGTTGTTGAAGGAATTCTTGGGCAGGTAGGACCTGGATCTGATGAGGTTCCTTCTAACCCTGTGGTTCTATGAGTATCTTTCTAGCCCAACTCATTTGACAGAGGAGAAATTTGCACTCTTTCCTAACCTGGGTCTCAGTCTTTTCATCTGTAAAATGACACAATTGAACTAGATCTTCTCTCAGGACTCTCAGCCTTCTCTAAATCCAGAACTGAAAATAGTATTTGAGATTGGTATAACTAGGGCAGATTAGAGCAGAACTACCCATTAAATAATAGTAACTCACATTTATATAGCAATCAATCATTCAATCAACCAACAAGCAGTTATGAAGGAGTAGATAAATTTTGTAAATCTCAAAGCACTATATAAGTGCTAGCTATTAATATGATGATTGATAAGGATAATTAATGTGATTAATGACGATGACAAACACCCACAATGTTCAAGACACTGTGAGAAGTATGAGAGGACAAATGTAGAGACACAATACTCAAAACCCAAAGAACTCCCATTTTAATAGGCGGGACAACAAGCATGTCTATAAGTTTTTGCAGAATAAATAAAGAGTATAAATATTAATATTAGGTACAAACCTGGGAGACTGGAGGAATGGTGCTGCCTTTGATAGAAATAGGGAAGGTTGAAAGAGAGGAAGGGAAAGGGGAAAGAGAATGAATTTAAAGTTTACAAAGGTTTTTTTTTCTCCTCCTATTCACTTCCAGCCCATAGGAATGGCTCTGGGCTTTGAACTTCCCTCCACCCCATGAGTCATGATGAGACCTCCCCTGAAGCTGACTGCCTTGGAAGGCCAAGGTGGTTGGGAGCCACCTACCCAAAGCGTCACCTAAGTAAGGCTGCCCAGAGAGCTTGTGTTCTCGCCAGAGAACAGGGGGTACCAGCTACTACCTCAAAAAACAAGGTGCTGAATTAGGTGGAAAAAAATGTATATTCATGAACCTTTTGAGGTCAGGCCCAAGGGAAATGAACAAATGAGTGCCATCGTCTTGACAGCTTCTGACAAACCCAAGATGGGGCAGCTAGATGGTGCAGTGAATAGAGCACCGGCCCTGGAGTCGGGAGGACCTGAGTTCCAATGTGATCTCACACGCTTGATACACTTACTAGCTGTGTGACCTTGGTCAAGTCACTTAACCCCAATTGCCTTGCCTTCCCCCCTCCAAAAATAGCTCAGAAAGACAAAAAAATGGGGAGGGGGCACCTTTGGTTGTAAGTGAGAAATTATCAGCTGTGCTGTCCTTAGGATCTCAGATATTCTCCCACACTGGACTGGTCCCCATCCACTAGCTCAACCTGGGGCATCGTATTAGAAAATCAGCTAAGTTTGAACACATACTAAACATTCCATTGGGTTGTCTCAGAATCCACAGCTGCCAAAGTCAGTGTTTGCAGTGATAAATAACAGAATTATGCTTTTGATTGCAAATAATTCTCCTTTGAGAGATGGTACTTGTCTTGTGGTGAAGTTGGATCTTTAAAACTTGTGGCACGGCAGTCAGATCTATTCTTTCTCTGCTTTGTTCATTTTTTTTTCAAATGAGCCACTGGAGATCATAGAAGATGCTTTTTCAAAGCCCTGCCTGCTCAGAATGATAAGAAGTAGATTAGAGGCAAGCCCACAGAATATATTGCATGTGTCCAGGCACATCTGAAGGAAGGTCTCAAAAGAAATTGGTATTTTGTCTTTTTATTTATGTTTGTATCTTTAAAGTAAAATCCAGTTGTTCATGTTTTAAAAATTCAATTTCATTAAATTTTATTTCTAGTTTGATGAATAAAAACAATTTCCTTTATGACTGAGTATTCATTAAATCACTTTAAAATTTTGTCAGGGTATATACCCTAATGACACCCATAGAGATGGGGGTTTTGTGGGACTGAAGAGCTAGAGATCATCTGGTCTGACTGCCTTGTGTTACAGATGAAGAGCCCAAGACCCAGAGAGAGGAAATAGCTTACTTTCTAGGTCATACAAGTTTAAGTAGCAGAGCTGGGATTTGAAGTCTTGTCCTTGTGATTTCGAATTCAGCACATTTGCGGCTGAAGCACTCAATGTCCTATGAGTATTGAGGGTATTAAGGAATTGACTAGCAAGGATCTGGATTCAAATCCTCTTCCTCTTACTTCATACCCTTGAGATATCTCAAGTAAGCCATTTGACCTCTCTGTGTCTCAGTTTCCTCAACTGTTAAATAGCTTTTAATGCTACAAAATCCCCATTCATACAGATTTCTCTAGCCTACTTCTAATGATGGTAGTCAAGAACGATTTTCAAAGTTGAACCACTAGGTGGCAGGCTTCACTTATTTTAGCCTAACAGAGGCTTACACATTTCATGGCGTCCCAACCAGAGACAAAACATTGTCGTGTAATGAAGGAATGAGTGACAGGCTTCAGAGCCAGAAGGGACCTTAATGACCCTCTGGTCTGCCCCATCTCCCCACCCCCAACCCTAAATTATAGATGAAGAAACTGAAACCAGGATATAATGGGGATTTTCCCAAAGTCACCTAAGTAATAACAGAGGTAGGATTCAAACCCAAATCCTCTGATTTCAAATTCAGGGCTGTTTTCACTACCTTATATGCTATAATCCTACCCATCTTCCCCAGCATCACTCCCCCGAAGCGAACTGGTGGTTCCATGTGGCCCCTCGCTGTCTGTAGCTGTCCACACCTGCACCTGCATGCAGTTCTGCCATCTTCGGGCTACATTCTGAGGGCTAGATCAGCCTTCCCCACCCTAAACTATACGGAAACGGTGAAATCGCCTCTGCTAGTCAGAACCTTCTCAACGTCAGCACTGCAGTTCTTGGGACCTGCTCAGAATTGAAAGGACCAGGAACTGGGGAGAAGGAAGAAGGGAGGTTTGGGAGAACAGAAACCAGAGAAAATGTGGAAAGTGGAGTCATATTTGTTTGTTTTATTAAGTAAATAGCTCTTAATAAATAAGGACCTTTGTCAGTCAATGATCTGCAAAAGGGTTAAAACTTGCATTGGATTCCTGGTTGGAAAACAAAACAAAACAAAACTAGATACTTTGTCTCTCTACTCTAAGCCATCACCTAAGAGCATCTCATTCCCTTAGGATCTAGCTAAAGGATATGGTCAATTCCAAATAGTACTTGTTAATGACCCACAGTGGTTCTTTTAATCAGGAGTCAGTGCCTTTATCTGACTAGTAGCGTTCCAAGTCAATGAGGGAGATATTCAGGGGTAAGTCCAGACCCCCTCAGATCACATCTTGCTGGCAGCCATCCACTATGCCCATCATTAAGACTGACCTTCAATGATCCTGTTCAGACAGTTCCTTTTTTATCCAAACTCTGTATTTACAGCAACCTGTACTTGTGAGTCAAGCCCTGGACCTGGAGTCCAGAAACTAGGTTCAAACCTCCTTCTCTGTGCTGCAGGCAACAGGATATCCTTCATTAAGTTGGAGACAAATGGTAGAGGAGGTACCCTGTGCTGATGGAATCGGTGATCCTTCTTACATTTTACAATTCTTCCCTAGCTCCCAAGAAGTGACTTACAAGCAGTTGAAATGATATTAATGTCCAGTTTTATTTACCAGATCTAAACCAAATTTAGTTTGATGGGCTTGATGAAATTATCTATTACAGTCAATTTTGGCCTGTTTACCACAGAGTTGTTTCCCTAAGACAGCATCTCTCTGGGATGTTTTCCTTAGGAGTATGATGGGTTCATTAGCTGTTTTAACACTAAGCAGACAGATACCTAAGCACTCCAAGGCTCTTCATTACCTAGTTTGACATATGTTGTTGTCATTCACTTGTTTCAGTGGTTTCCAACTCTCCATGACCCCATTGGGGGTTTTCTTGGCAAAGATACTGGACTGGTTTGCCATTTCCTTCTCCAGCTTATTTTATAGATAAGGAAACTGAAGTTAACAGGGTCATACAGCTAGGAAGTGTCTGAGGCCAGATTTGAACTCAGAAAGATGAGTCTTCCTGACTCCAGTCCCAGCATTCTATCCACTGTGCCACCTAGCTGTCCCAAATTCTACATATGAGTGCTATTCAAATACTCAAATCGTTTATTATGTAACTACTATGTATTAAGTATGGAAAGCTAGATGACTTAGTGGATAGAATATTGTACTTAGAGTCAGGAAGACCTGAGTTCAAATCCAGCCTCAGACACTCACTGGCTGTGTGACACTAGGCAAGTCACTTAACCTTTGTTTGCCTTAATCTGGAGAAGAAAATGGCAAACCACTCCAGTCAGTATCTTTGCCATGAAAACTCCATGGGTATGGCCCATGGGGTCACAAAGAGTCAACTACAACTGAACAACAGAAAATGTGTCAGGCACTCTGCTGTGCACTGAGAATACAAAGACAAAAATGAAACAGTCCCTTCCCTTAAGGAGCTTCCATTCTAATGGAGGTGCACAGCTTGGAAAGAAACAAGGAAGTAGAAAAGTTTAACTGTAATCCTAGGATAATGCCACCTCTGGACTCACTCCCCCAACTCCTGATTTCATTAGGGATTGAACTAGAAAAACTGAACTCAAATTCTGCGACCCAGGAGAAGTCAATTAACTTCTCCATGGTTGGATGCTATGGCATCTAAAGGTTGCTTTTAACTCTAAATATAGCCCAAAAAAATACACTGGCAAAAAAAAAATGACGACAATCAAGTTGGACTTGTGCCAGGAATTCAAGGCTGATTCAACATTAAGGAGACCAATAATGTAATTAATCTTACTTGAACCTGAGAAGTAATAGGGAATATTATTAAATGTTGTTTCTTGAGCAAGAGAGTATCATGTCATACTTTAGAAACATCAGTTTGGGGGCAGCTAGGTGGCACAGTGAATAGAGCACCAGCCCTGGAGTCAGGAGGACCTGAGTTCAAATCCAGCCTCAGACACTTAACACTTACTAGTCATGTGACCTTAGGCAAGTCACTTTTAACCCCAATTGCCCTCCAAAAAGCAAAAAAATTAAAAAAATTTAAAAAAAGAAACATCAATTTGGCCGATGTGTGGAGGATGGACCAGACAAGGGAGAGGCTAGATGCAGAGGGACCAATGAGACTGATGGGAGATATCATAAAGAGTGAATTGACAAAATCCGGTAACTGATTAGATGGGAAAGGAAAGGGAAATGGATGATTTTCAGGTTGTGGCCCTGGGTGACTGGAAGAACAGGAAGCCTTAGAAACAAACACAAGGTAGGAAGAGGATCCTGTTTAGGTAGAAAGAGTTTGGTTTGGGGCTTACTGTGTTTGAGGTGACTAAAAGAAATTAAGGGAGCATGTCTAGTATGTGGCGACTGAGTACTGTGTTCCTTCTGGAGGCCCTGTTTAACATTGTTGTGATTTTCATCTTTTTTCTGATATCACCTTCATTTGATCGACATCATGGTGGAGAGGACTGGACTTGGAGTCTGGAAGGCCTGGGCTCAGAGTATGCCTCAGAAACTTGTTGACTCTATGAACCAGGGGAAGTCAATTAACTTGTCTGTTCTTTATCTGTTTCCACATGGGTAAAACAAGAAGGTTGGATTCCGTGGCATCTAAACTCTAAATTTATGAGCCTATAGTGGAGTACAAAAATCTTAGGTCAACATTGTGATTGAATAATGAGCTGGGCTCAGAGCCATGCCTAGGCTGTCTCTGACCTGATGTTAGGGGTCCCTAAGGAGTATAGAATTCAGCATCCCAAGGGAGCATTGGGCAGGGAATAAATTAGAGCGTGGGGCTCTCTCACCTGAGCACTTTTTGTATAATTAAAAACAAGGTAAAAACAGAATGACCTAAAAGGAAGTCTTAGGAGTAACAAAAGGTAGCAGTCCCAGGGAAGTTGATGGAAGCCTGGAGCTCTTTGCAGAGGCTGATGGGAAACTATGGGGAAAGAGTAGGGAGGTTTTGGTAGCATGGGTCAGACACAGTTAATATGCCAGTTGGATTAGCTTAACTATTCTTGTTACAAGGGAGAGTTCTATGGGAGAGGTATTGGGAAGGTGTGTAAATACCTATCAATGAAATATTTTTAAAAGAAATAATAATAATAACTAACATTTAGGTAGTGCCTACTATGTGCCAAGGATGGTGCTAAGGGCTTTGTGATTATTATCTCATTTGATTCTCACAGCAACCATTGGAGGTGAATGCTATTAACCACCCCCATTTTTCAGATGAGGAAAATGTGGTAAATAGCAGTTAAGTGACTTGCCCAGGGTCACATAATTAGTAAGTATCTGAAAGGGAGACTTGAATTCAGGTTTTCCTGATGACAATACGCATCTATTAAAATTTTTTTTTAAAGAAGATAAGAGAAAAGAGCAGAGACGTAAAATCACTGGAAAGGAAGACAATATTAAGGGGGGGGGAGAGTGAGATAGAACGGGAGTCAGACACACTTTAAAGGCACACTGATACAATGGGTAGAACACTTGGAGATGGGAAGACTGAGTTTGAAACTGCCTCAGACACTGTGACCCAGTCATTTCACCTATTTTAGCCTCAGTTTCCCCCCTCTGTAAAACAAGAGGGTTAGTCTATATCAGAGGTTCTTAACCTGGTGTCTGATAACTTGTTTTTAAAATTGTTCAAATAACTTTTAATGTAATTGTTTTCCTTTGTAATCTTGCATATTTCATTTTATGTATTTAAAAGATGTTATTGTGGGAAGGCTTCCATAAGCTTTAATAGACTGCCCAGGGGCCCTAGGCTCCCACATAAAAGGTTAAGAACTCTGCCCTAGAAGGCCTTGAAGGCCTCTTCCAGCTCTAAATCTATGACCCAAGGGAATTTCTGCGTTAGTAACAGATTTTTCTCTTCTCACATCCCTCTCCTAAAGAATTTCATTTTGGTTCTGATTAAGGTATTATAGAGATGATCTCCCCTTCCTTGAGATTCCCTGGCTCCACCCAAAATGGTTCCATTTGCCTGCCCCATCTACCTAGGGAGGAATAGAGGCTAAAACCATTCTTATTCTCCAAAATTCAAGGACCTGGGTTTAAATCTCAGGTCTGTGATTTCCCTCCTCAGGGCTACCTGAATCATCTATTTGGTTTTTCCCATGTGAATTACTGGGCCAATGCCCTTGAGTCGTCATAGATGCCACTGAGGAGAGTGACCTTCAGCAAGCATTTTCATTGCCATGGTTCTCCATTTCTTCATGGCAGGGGGTGACCTAGATGTCCTCTAGGAACCCTTCCAGTTCCAAATCTGTTACCCATGTTGGGATCACTGCTCTTAAACCATGGAGAATCTAGACCCTGCTACCCTCAAAGAAGGGAGTGCCATGATGGTGTCATGGAAAGAGAAATAGGTCTAAAGTGAGAGGACCAGGGTTTGAATTCCCCCCCCCCACAGGGCCTGGGAAACCCCTTCCATGCTTCAGGCTTCAGTTTCCTCCTTTTTCAAATGAGGATGTTAAATTAGATGACCTCTAGAATGCCTTCCGGTGCTCAGTCTATGATCCTGGGACAGAACATTGTTCTAGGAGCCATTTGCTAGCTGTGAGACCTTGGATAAGTCGTTTCTCTGGGACTTAGTTTCATATAAAATGAGAGGGCTGGATTAGATGATGATGATGATGATATAACATTTATGTAATATAATGATATTATAATATAAGTAGCAACTAAGTGGTATAGTAAATAGAGTGCTGGGCTTGGAGTCTGGAAGACCCAGGTTCAAATTTGGTCAGACACTTACTTAGGCAAGTCCCTTCACCCTGTTTGCCTCAGTTTCCTCATCTGTAAAATGAGCTGGAGAAGAAAATGTCAAACCACTCCAGTATCTTTACCAAGAAAACTCCAAATGAAGTTGTGAAGAGTCAGAGATGACCAAAAAATGACTGGCCAGCAATATAATAATTTATATGATATAAATGATGTAATATAATTTGTGTCATATAATGATAATTATATCATTCATCTAATGTAATGGTAATTCTATAGTTAATCTACTATAATGGTATTATCTAATTATATAATATGATGATAATTATGTCATATAATAATATAATGACAATCACATGGCACTTTAAGATTTGTAAAACATTTTCTGTTACCTCCTCTACGCCTCACAAGAGCCCTGTGAAGGAAGTGCTAGCATTATCCTCATTTTACAGATGAGGAAACTGAGGGCAAGAGAGTTGAAGTGACCTTGCCCAAGGTCACACAGCTGCCAAGGTGAGATTTGAACTCCTCTTGCCTCTAGATCCCATGATCTAAGTACTCCGCCACCCAGCTGCCTCAGAGGTCCCTTGGGCCCAGGACCCTGTGAAGGTCTCAGAGCCTCCATTCCCTGCTCCTCCAGAGCAAGCAATGAAAGGATTGGGAAGCTGTGCTGGTTTATTTTTAATCTGCTTATTTAGTGAAGAAGGGAAAGCAGCATGTGCCAGCAAACCACACTTTTGGCAAGTCGGAGCCTATAATTAGCTTTCCGAGTCGAGCTCCCATCTATTCCCAGTTGTACTATGTGCAAGCAAACTAATAAAGCCGGAATCCTGAGCAAACCCCAGTGGGTCCGAGCCTCCCTGAAGGTACATTTAGTTTGGCTTCTTCAGCCTTCAGTCAGCAGGGACAAATTCTCTGGGAAGAATACCTTGTTGTCCTGACTCAAAGGTGAGGAACTAGTCACCTCAGACCTCAAGCCAGTAACTGGAGAGGGAGGAGTCTGATGCAACCTGTTCCCTCCACAACAGTTACTAGAAGAAAAAGAGCTAGTGTTCCATTCCTGAGCACCCCCCCCCCAACCACAGTGTGTTGCACTGATGGCCAAAGGATAAGAAGGAACATGGAGTTGGGCCTCAGTTTCCCTCTCTGTAAAATGGGAAGATGAGATGCTCCTGTATCCTGGGGTCCCATAATACCCAGACTCCCCTCTCACCCTGACTCAAGCGGGACCTCATTTAGCTGTCCTAGATCCGTAGCTATGTGGCATATGTTCTTTTTTTAAGAATCACTAGCCAGCCGCCTTAAGCTGCTCATTGACTCAGCTTTGCCATTTGTGAAATGGAAATGATAGATGTCAGAGACATTGTGAGGAAGGATGAGTAAATGCCTGAAAAGCATGTTGAGCATGTCTGGAGAAGGGATTGCTAAAAATATGAAGCGCTGCTTTGCGGAGGAGGAGGGAGACGAGAGAGTTTATGTCGTGGGGAGATGGAGTGGAGCCAGGCCCAGAGACAGGCTGCTCATTATGGAGCTTCCCCACATGCTCCTTCCTCCCAGCCTTCTGTACACCGAAATCTCTTCAGGGCCTTGTGCCAGATAAACCACTCTGGAAAGCCACTGTAGGGTCTAAAATGAGGTGAAAGTCCCTGACCACATCTCCAGGGCAGATTTAGCTGCCTTTGAACCAGCTTCTAGGCAACTCATTTCATCTCTCTCTGAGCCTTATTTCCCACAATTCTATTCATAGGATCATAGAATCTCAGACTTGGAAGAAACCCCAGAGACCATCCCATTAAACCCATACCTGACTGAGAATTCCCTCTCCAATACACCCAACCAGGGGGGTCTTCCAGAATCTGCTCTCTTGAGAGGCTACTCATGACTTTTGAGGCTTCTTGACTGCCCCTTACTACCTGGGTGACTGAGGACAAGGCACTAAAACTCTGTAAGCGTCAGTTTCCTGTTCTGTAAAATGAAGACTCAGACTCAATGACCTCAGAGGTCCTTCCCAGACCTAAATCTGTGGTATATAATATTTATGCAGTCATAATATCTGCCCAACACTTTCTCCATTTGTTATAATTTTCACTAATTCACTTAAGACACATGTCTCAAGCACGCATTTGCCCACTGAGTCTGGGGGGAAATTCCATGATAGTAACAATTGTGAGAAGGCAGCAATTGTATACTCACAGACTCTAACTTGTGTATTTTTTCCAGGTGGGGGATGCAGTATTGGACAATGCCCGGCTCATGCTGCAGACTGAAAATACTCAGGCTTGCGCTGAAGATTTTAGAGAGAGGTAAGAGTCTCCTGTGGACCTTTGTCGCTGTGCCAACAGCCCTCGTCATCCACCTTGCTCTGTCCTCAAGACCACATTTTTTATATTCCTCATCAGATATTTCTTGACCAGAGGGCCAAGGGGTGCTTGGGGCTGCATGGAGAGTCACAGAATCCTGAGGCAGCTACTTCCTAACTGTGTAACCTCTCACATTCAGCCAGTCAATAAACATCGTCTACAAAGTATCAGGCATTGTGCCAAGTGCCCGGATACAGTCCCTGCCTCAAGGAGCTACAGTTTAACAGGGGGAGACAACTTGCAGACAACTTTGTACCGACTGCTATCGACAGAGAAATTGGAGATGATCAAAAGACAGAAGGTGTTAGAATTAAAGGGGCTACAGGGAAAGCTTCCTGTAGAAGGTGGGATCTTAGTTGAGACTTGGAAGAAAAAGACTGGGGAAGCCAGGAAGTGGAGATGAGGAGGAAGAGCATCCTTGACGTGGGGAAGAGTCAGGGACATGTCTGGAGTCAGGAGATGGAGGGTTTTGTGCCAGGAAATAGCAAGGAAGCCAGTATCACCAAGCAGTACACACTGGGAGGGTGTCAGGTGTAGAAAGACTGGAAAGGTAGGAAATGGGGGGCTGGACTAGAAGATGGACAGCTAGGTAGCACCTTAGTGCACAGAGCCCTGAGCCTGGAATCAGGAAGACTCATTTTTCTGAGTTCAAATCTGGCCTCAGTCACTTACTAGCTGCGTGACCCTGGGCAAGTCACGTAACCTTGTTTGCCTCAGTTTCCACATCTGTAAAATGAGCAGGAGAAGGAAATGGCAAATCACTCCAGGATCTTTGCCAAGAAAACCCCAAATGGGGTTATCAAAAGTCAGATAGGACTGAAATGTCTGAACAACAGAAGTGGAACTCCAGGCTCCCTTTCAGCTCTTACCTAGGTTAGACACAGTACTTAATCACAGAATCTCACAGCTATAAGAGAGTTCAAGGAACACATGGTCCAATCCATACCTGAACAAGACTCTTGTCTCCAGTCTATACAGCGTACAGTCACCCAGTCCAGGAAAAGTAGCAACCCACTTCCTTTCCCCTTGACTAAGAAGCTTATCAGCAAAAGAGGAAGTAAGATAGAGAGAATCTGTAACCGTACTCAATAATTTTGTGGAGAGATTTTACACGACCCAGTTCCAAAGGTGCAAGACACTCTAGTATTCCTTCACTCCCTTTCTGTTTCCCTTTTCCTTTCCCTTCCCCTTCCTTTCCTGTTTACCCTATTTGTGAGTATTCTTTTGAGACTATTTCTAGGAACAAAAAACTAAATGTTAAGAAGCAGAAATGCTTTATCAAAAGAACATTGGGTCATTTGATATGAGAAATATCAATCATCCCCCATGTATAGACAGGAGAAACTGAGGTACATTAAGTTGGCCTCAGTGCCAAGATTATGTGGAGGAGGACCCCAGACCTTAGGGGACAGTGGCAACCCACAGGGTTGCTTCTATGAAGTCCCAGAACATCACATCATAGGCTCATAGATCTAAGGGTTGGAAGGAACCTTAGAGGTCCTCTACTCTAACCCCTTCATTTTACAAATAAGGAAACTGAGTCCCACCAAGCTTAAATGACTTGCCCAAGGAGTCTGGTTGGAAGCAATGACTTAAAAGTAGTTCTCTTGACTAACCCTGAGACTTTCCTCAAAACCCAGCACTCAGACTTTAAACTCCAGGTGGAAACCACCCTTCCAAGGCCACTAACGAGACCTCAACTGTCACAACTGGAATTTGAACAAATCAAGGTGTGATGACAGCGCTGACTGTTTCTATGTATTCTAGAAAGCTGTGCTGCTGAGGGAGGGCCCCTCTTGGCTCTTCTCTGTCATGTAATTAGTGCGATGGTATCATTTATAATATGTTTTTTCTTCCCTTTGGGTTAGTTACCCAGCTGTGATGATTATTTCTTTGTCTGCAGATATGAAAATGAGCAGCCCTTCCGAAAAGCAGCTGAAGATGAAATTAACTCCCTGTATAAAGTGATTGATGATGCTAATTTGACTAAAATGGATCTAGAGAGTCAGATTGAAAGCATGAAAGGAGAACTGGCTTTTTTGTCAAGGAACCATGAGGAGGTAGGTCAGAGCTTGGGCTGTATCTGGCCACTGATCACACGTGGAGTTAGGCAACTTGAGGTTAATAATAAGGATAATAATGGCTTTGTAATAGAAGCATTGTGCAAATATTATCTCATTTTAACTATCCTGAGAGGACTATTATCCCCATTTTAGAAATTCGAAAACTAAGGTGGGCAGAAGTTAAGTGACTTGCCCAGGGTCACACAACTAGTACATGTTTCAAGTAGGTACTTTGAATGAGATAATCAAATCACTTTAAAGATAGGGAAACTGGGGCATTCAGAGGTAAAGTGACTTGGTCAAGTTAATACAACTAGTAGGTATCTGAGGGGAGATTTGAACTCAGGTCTTTCAGATTCCAGGCACGATGTTCTGTCCACTGTACCACCTAGCTACCTCTTATAAAAGGGCCTTTGATAGAGTTACATTTGATAGAGATACAAGTTACAGCCTGTATAGCTCAGAGAAATAATTGTCTAATCTGGAGGTGGTGGTTTCGAAAATTGTCTATTCCCTTCCCCTGGGCAAAACTGCATTGGACTCAAAATTACCCAGAAAGATGAATGTCTGACTGAGTGTATGGCACATAGTAGGTGCTTAGTAAATATTTACTGATTGATTGAGTTATAGGTCTAAACTAGGGGTAGGAAACCTGTGGCCTCAAGGCCATGTGTGGCCTTCTACATCCTTGGGTTCGACCTTTTAACTAAGTCCAAGTTTTACAGAACAAATCCTTTTATTAAGGGCATTTGTTCTGTGAAGTTTGGATTCCGTCAAAGGGCCACACTTGAGGACCTAAAGGGCCACATGTGGCTTCAGGGCCCCAGGCTAAACTCTAAAGCTAGGGGGACTAATTATTTTTGGATCATGGACCCCTTTGACCCAGGCTGCTGAAATCAATGGAGCTCTTCTCACTATCATGTTTTTAAATGAACAAAATAAAAGACATTGGATTACAATTATATTGAAATAGTTTTTAAAACCAAATTCACAGTTCTCTGTCTTTTTTTTCTCTCTCTCTCCCCCCTCTGTGTGTGTGTCTCTGTCTTTGTCTCTGTCTCTGTCTTTCTCTCTCTGGCTCTCTCTGTCTGGCTCTGTCTGTCTCTCTGTCTCTCTGTCTCTCTGTCTCTCT